>NC_139034.1:33255944-33605617 GCF_964662115.1 Mustela nivalis | reverse complement strand
CACCTGGAGGACTTTGGGCTGGTCATCTCACCTCAGTACACCTCAGTCTGCTCCTCTGTGGAACGGAGGGGTTTGATGATATCTTTAGACTCTCTTCCAGCTCTAACTTCTATTCTTTAAGAAGTCAAAGTCCTCATTTGGGAACACAGCCAAGTACTGGCTGGTGCTATTTGTACTCTGAGAACGAAGGCTGAAGTCGCTGTGCATTTAGCCAGAAACTTCGAAGACCACCAGGAGGCTGCTTGGGGCTGCCCTGACCCCGTGGAGGAAGGAAGGCCTCCATCAGTGTTGCTTACTCAGGTGCAAGGCACTCACCCTGGATCACCCTGGTGTATGACGATGACTCCTTATGGGGGGGGTGGTCATCAAAATCAGGGCTTCCCTGTCTGGAGCCCTACCCTGCTTGAGAACCAGGTTGAAATAGACCTCTCCCCCCTCCCCACTTTTGCTTTTGGGACTGCATCAGATCTCCCTAGGGTGTGACACAGAAGAATGCCTGGAAAGCAGCTGAGGAATTTATCCTTGGAATGCACACAGTGCATTTCTGGAAGATGCTCACAGGCAGAGGTACAGCTGTGACCCTGTCCTGGAGGCTTTGGAGGGTCAGCCTGGAGAATTCCAGAGGGATTAAAATCTAAACAACTAGGCAGTTTCTTTTCCCTCCTCTCCTCCCTCTCCTCTTTCTTCTTCCTTCCCCTCTCCCCTCTCTTCTTCAACAGCTAAATCTTACTAAGCACCTCCCATGTTTGATTCTAAGGCTTTCATATATATATCTCTCTATATCTATGTCCATATCCTAATTTCCAAAATTCCTGAGATTATATATATATGTGTGTATACACACACACACATATATATATATTTTTAATTTAATTTAAAAATTTTTTTAAAGATTTTTATTTATTTGACAGAGAGAAATCACAAGTAGATGGAGAGGCAGGCAGAGAGAGAGAGAGGGAAGCAGGCTCCCTGCTGAGCAGAGAGCCCAATGCGGGACTCGATCCCAGGACCCTGAGATCATGACCCGAGCTGAAGGCAGTGGCTTAACCCACTGAGCCACCCAGGCGCCCCTATATATTTTATTTTAAAATTATTTTTAGTTAGTGCGCATTTTCCTACCAGGACACAGAGGCGCAGAGGTTCAATTTGCCCATATTCATGTGTAGAGGAGATCCAGGGTTCAGCCTTGGGTGGTGGGGCTGTGAAGCATGGTGTGAGCACAGAGGCAAGCACAGGCAAAAGCTGGCAACACCCCGGGCTGCAGACCCTGGGGTAGACCTGGCAGCTCTGAGAGCGCCGAATCCTAACCACTAGACCCCCAGGGAAGACCTGCAACCTGGCAGCTCTGAATGTAGCGCTCAAGCAGCGTTTGGGATAAATAAAGAGATCCGAGGCCTGCGTTCTCTAGCTGAGCGGTGGCTGTCTCGAATCTGCCAAGAATGGACAGGAGGTCCCCAAGCAGCCCATTACTGATGGGCAAGGGCTGTCTTGGCGCCCCTCACCCGGAGTTGGCAGGGTTTGCCTGGACCGGAGTCGCAGCCCGGGTCCGGGGAGAGCGCGGGCTCTTCCCCGCGGCTGTCGCGAGTGGATGGTCGGGCGCCCGCGGATCAGCAGCCGCCACCTGGGGGCGCCCCTGAGCGCAGCGGCCGCCGTCTCTGCCTGAGCGGCTAACCCCAAGTAAGCGGAATTGGGGCTCAGGAGCGGGCGAGGGAAGGGAAGCCAGGACCCAGCACCGCAGACACAACTGCTCTGCGTCGTAGGGCCACAGCTGTTCTTTAGCAAGCTCACATCCCGGTAAGGAAGTCAAAATAAATACGTAAAAACTTTAGAAAATGTTTCTCTCCTCGTTCCCCTCTTTAGGGTTGTCGGTTGTGTACAACAAAATGCCAGCCAGACGTAATGAAATCTGCAGACAAAAATGTAAATATACAGCCTAGAGATGAGGCTGGTCGCGTAGCTGCCTTTTACGCCATGCTGCAATCGTGAAAGTTCTTTCATTCGAAAGAGAACACATACGTTTCTTGCTTTTTTTGTTGTTGTGTTTTTATTCCCGCACAAAAAATTCACATACCAGGCTGTTAGTTTTAAATCCAAGAGTTCCAAGCCCAATCTCCACCCGTAGAAGGCCTTCACGGATCACCAGGACCTGCGCTCCCCTCCGTCCCTGGCAGATAGGAACAAGGAGGGAACCTGCTCTGGTGTGTGTTGGGGGAGGAGGGCCCCCCATTTCAGACCTTGGACCAGGGCTCATTTGTCTGAGATTTCCCAGGGATGCATGTTAATAACTTTTACAGATTTTATACCCGTAACTGCTCGGGGTCCTGGCAGTGGAAATGCAAGCTGAGTGAGTACTGTGTGTGGGATTAAGAGGAGCAGAGGCTACTGGAGATGGGTTTCCAGCGCTTGGTCAGTCCTCCGAAGGCCTAACGTGCCTCCGCTTCCCCAGCTGTCGCTGAATTCCAAGGTTACTGTGATGTCTATGCCAACGTTCTTCATGTCAGAGGGCAGCAGTAGATCTCTTTTCCTCCACCCTTTTCTGAAAGGCTCCTCAAACCATTGAAAAATACATATTTTAATAACCATCAAGTGAACCCTTTCAGTTTCCTTATGGTAGTTTTGCAATAATGGTTGCTCACAGGTTGTAGAACATTAGGGATGAACACAGTCCCCCAGAACACAAATGAGGTAGCCTGAAAAGAGGCCCCAGCAGAGTGGAAAACATGCATTGCCTTGCACCCTCTATTCAGGTCAGAACAGCTGCTCCCAGCTGGCCAGCTGCAGGCGATTGCTTGTGCTCCCTGGCCCAGAGAGGCCCTCCTCCTCATGAGCTTGGTGATGGGAGGCACGGGGAGGGGTTGTGTGATTTGGGTGGGTGTGAAGAGTGGACTCAATGGAGTATTGCTGTGAACAAGTACATGTTGTTTTAGGAAACGAAGATACGGACTCAGAGCTAGTTAGCAGCAGAGCTCAAACTACAATTCACTTTATCTCATCCCCAGTGTATGTTTATTCTTTAACAATTTTTTTTTAAGATTTTATTTATTTATTTGACAGACAGAGATCACAAGTAGACAGAGAGGCAGGCAGGCGGGGGGTGGGCGGGGAAGCTGGCTCCCTTCTTGAGTAGGGAGCCCCATGCAGGACTTGATCCCAGGACCCTGGGATCCTGACCTGAGCCTAAGGCAGAGGCTTTAACCCACTGAGCCACCCAGACACCCCTAACAATTCTTTTTCAAAAACAATCTTAAAGGGGCACCTGGTGGCTCAGTGGGTTAAGTGTTTGCCTTTGGCTCAGGTCCTGATCTCAGGGTCCTATCGAGACCCTCATTGGGCTTTCTGCTGGGTGGGGAATCTGCTTCTCCCTCTGTGGTCTCTCTCTCAAATAAATAAATAAAATCTTAAGAAAAAAATCTTAGAATAATGAAGCCCTTGTCCTATACCCTTCTATCTGCTCTGCCAATCCAACTCATAGGGGATAACTACATATATATATATGTATATATATATATATACATATATATATAAAACAAGTTGCTCTACTTATCTTTTTAGACCTTTCTTTTGCTTCTGTGTACCTGTGTGATTTTTAAACTAAATGTGGGATTAAATTTATATTGTTTCGCAGCTTGCTTACTTGTTTGGTTTCTTCCTTTTTTAGAGAGGGAGAGAGGAAGTGGATGGGGAGGGACAGAGGGAGAGAGAAAATCTTAAGCAGGTTCTATGCCCAGGATAGAGCCCGATATTGGGCTCGATCTCAGAACCCTGACATCACAGCCTGAGCTGACATCCACAGTTGGATACTTAATTGACTGAACCACCCAGGTTTCTTCCAGGTGCTCTGGAAGCTTGCGTTCTTCATTCAATAATATATGACGAATCTTCTTCCATGTCAGATCTTCCATGAAGATCTGCTTCATTCCCCCTCACCCCGGTTTTATCGAGGTGTAATGAATATGTCGCATGTGCAAACATATACTATTTAACTGTGCAGTTTGACCCATTCTGACCCATGTGTACAGTTGTGAGACCACGACTACAACAGAGATGGGACATTTAATAGATACAAGATAACATTTGATAAAACCAGGACATTTCCATCACTTTCAGAAGCTTCCTTGTGCCCCTGGGTAATCCATAGGGTTGCATGGAAGCAGAATTGATAAAACATTTCATTTTTTTCAATGGTTACCAAATTTGGCCTTGTGTGGTAGATTCAAAATGCTGCCTGTTCTTTGCAACTCCTTCCACTGGGAAGTGGAGTCATTTGCCTCCTAGATCTGGCCTGCCTGTTGAGACTCTCCTGACAGTGCAGCGGAAGTGACCCATTGACTTTGAAGGGGAGGTCAGAAGCCTCTGGGAACAGTCTCTCCAAGCCTCAAGCTGCTGTAAGAAGTCCAGATACTCTTCGTGCTGGAGAAGGCCTGTGGAGAGACCTGTGAGGGTGCAGAGATGTGCAGACAGCCCTGGGAGGTCCAGGCTGTAGCCATTCGAGTCACCCCAGCTGTGGTTTCCAGATGTGGTAGGCAGACATGTGTCTTCTCTGCTGTGCCCTATAGACTTTTCTGATGCGTGCAATTATGAAAGATAACAAAATGGTGGGCTATTTTTAGGCCACAAATTTTTGGTTTGGTCAGCTAGGTAGCAGTAGATAATAGGAGCAAGACTTCTTTTATAACCGAAAAATATTTAGGTTGTATCCATTTTCTCTCCATGTCTGCTTGGAGGTTCTCCCCCTGTGCTCCCCCCTCCACCCCCTCTCTTGGGCACCCGCACTCACTTTCTCTTTCTCAAATAAATAAATTTAAAAAAGAGAGAGATCTCTCTTCTCTCTCCCCCCATTTCTTCAGCTTTGATAGGAGTTGGCAAATTTCCCTCTAGAAAGAGTATATAAAAGTGGCCTTTTCCCGTGGCCCCCCCAAATGTCGTTGAAAACTTTCTTCACCATCTTGTGTGAAGTAAATGAGATGAACTGCCATGCTGCTTTACTCATAGGATTTTTGATCAAGAGATTAAAAGTGAAATCTGAAAAGCACAAAATGTCATCTATTGTGATATGGGACCTTGATCATTTGGGTATGAAGCTCCTCTGACCTCATCTTTGTCATTTTCCCAAGATAGCCTATGCAATCAATCCTGTCTTATTTTCTCTTGCACACCAACACCCACACATGCACACAGTATGAACACAAATGTGTATCTTATAGATGTACAGGTTTTTGCAATATGAGCTTTCATTATATCAGTTTGAATGATTTTATGGGAAAGGGTAGCAATTCTTGACTCAAGTACATTTGTAAGAATTATAGCAGAGAATTAAAACTAATTGTATTTGTCATGGCCTCTAGAACTTCTGGGAATAAGTTAATCACCAGCTGAAAACAGGAGATGACTTGTAATACAAAGTATCAACGTGGATTCATTTTAGGAAATTTGTACTTTTTTTGGTGGGGGTGGGGGAACCAGACAATACTTGCCCATACAGAAAAGAGCATTATTGTCTGAAGCTGAAGAATTATTATATTGTACACCACATTTCTAGTATACCTAGAACAACCTAGAGCAACCTCTGCCTTGTTTGCAGGTGTATATTTCTATGCCAGTGCTCCACAAGATTAAAATACCCCATGCAAACTGCTGTTACTCGGTTTCCTTGTTCTTATCTTCCTCCCATCCTTGCAGGGCCAGCTGGTGATTGCTGGATCCCCCAGGCACTTCTTCCTTAGCTCTCTCGGTTCTTGGATTCAAGAACAGACCAGGCATTATTGTGTTGCATATCTATGGTCCTCTCTCTTCATTTGATCTCACAGCAGCTAGTTAAACATTCAGCCTTGACCCGAATCTTTGCCATGGGTACCATGACCCACATTGCATTCCTTTATGTCGGCTTGAAGCCTTGGAAATTCTATGGCTGAAATTAGAAACTGGCAGCCACACTTGGAAGGTAATGGAGAGGCCAAAGAAGGTAGCAGGCCACTCCAATACAGAGGCCTTCAGTGGGTTTAGTCATATATTCAGTCCAGATTGTCTCAACAACATATTATTCTCTCAAGGCTGTGTCCTTGAAAAGAGCCCCCCCACCCCCATGGGAGCAGTGGGCAAAAGTTACATTCTAAGGACAGGGGAAGAGGTGAGGAGGCTTGATGGTCGCAAGTCCAGCTCTCAGGTCAACTGGTGGTCTTGTCTTCTCGATGACCTCCTCCAACACTTTAGCATCACAAATCACCAGTTACTAAAAATATGTTAAGGAATTAAACATAATATTTAGAAGAAAGTAGATTTAGGAGAAGCCGCAATAGAAACACATTTGGGAGGGAAAAATGCTTATATTTGGATAAATATAAAAGGATGATGTTTGGTGAGGAATTGACATCACAAAACTCAACAGCATTAATTTTATTTCTGAGATTTTTGGAACTAGAGACCAGTCTGGCAAGAAGAGAAAGTGTTTTAAGTACTTGGTGTGTTTAGGTACTTTGACGAATAGATCCACATGTCTCTCTGGATCTACAAGAAGACTTTCTTTTCTTTTTTTTAAGATTTAATTTATTTGACAGAGAGAGAGATCACAAGTAGACAGAGAGGCAGGCAGAGAGAGAGGGGGAAGCAGGCTCCCTGCTGAGCAGAGAGCCTGATGCAAGGCTCAATCTCAGGGCCCTGAGATCATGACCTGAGCCGAAGACAGAGGTTTAACCCACTGAGCCACCCAGGTGCCCCTACAAGAAGACTTTCTTTAGGAAATAGCAGTGGAGTGGTTTGATGGGGAAACAATGCTCTGAAACTGGGTTGAGTGATTAAAAAAAAAAAGATACGAAAAGAAAAAAACCCGTAATTAGTAATCCCAGCCACCTACATTTAGATAGATAAATGTTTTCTATAGCATGAGAGTTTTAACTCTTGACTTTGACATAATTTTAGACTTCAGAAAAGTTGCAAAAGTAATAGAGAGTTCAGGTGTGCCCTTTGTTCAGCTTCCTCCACTTTATCATCTTACAAAATAATGTACAATAATCAAAATGGAAATTAACATTGGTACAATAGTGTAATCTAAACTGTAGGCCTTATTCAAATATCTGTATTTTATTCTATAATTTTCCTTTTTTGTGTCCCAAGATCTAACCCTGATTCCTGTACTGTATCTGGCTGTAACAGTTCCGTGGTTTTTCCTTGTCTTTTATGATCTTAACACTTTTGAAGAATACTGGTCAGTTGCTTTACAGGAAGCCCCTCAATTTGAGTTTGTCTGATGTTTCCTTATAATTAGAATGTAGTTTTGATTTTTGGCAGGAATACCTGCAGCATCACCACAGAAGTGATAACTGTGTCCTTCTCAACTTATCATGTTGGGAGTTTCATGATGATGACATTGACCTCTGTGGCTTGGTTAAGGTGATACTTGTCAGGTTTCTCCACTGTAAAGTTAATATCCGCCTCCCTCATTGCTATTAATAAATACCTTGGGGAGATCATTTGATACAATGTGACTTTTTCTCCTCAAACTTTCACCACTAATTTTAGAATCCATTTTTAGATTTTGTCCATCAATTATTGCTATTTTTCTCACTCTATTATTTTTTTAAATTTAATTTTATTTTTCAGTGCTCATTCTATATTTATTGATTGGAATTCCTCTGTAAAATTATCCCTTATCCCCCATTTACTTACTCAATCATTTATATCAGTATGGACTCACAGATATTTATTTATTCTATAAGTTATAGAATATAGAACTTTTATAAGTTTATAAATTATCCAGTATAATTATTTGTTTTTAATTATTTGTCAAAGCTACATGATTAAAAAAAACTACAACATGATTTAAAAGAAGAGTATTTTAAAAAAATTTTTATGTATTTTAGAGAGGGAGAGTGCATGAGAGCAGGGGGGAGGGGTAGAGAGGGATATAGAGAAGCCCAAACCGACTCCTGGGTGAGCAAGGAGACCCACCCCTGGACCCTGAGATCAGGACCCCAGCCGAATTCAAGGGTCTGCCGCTTGCTGGGGCTTAACGGACTGAGCCACCCATGCGCCCCTGGACAGAATAGGACCTTAATTACGTGTCAATGCGATGAATTAATCCAGTTCTTCAATGTTGGACATTTGTTTCGTTATTTAATACTATTAAGTATTTTTGATATACAGAAATCTTTGAAATTTTGTTTTCATAACTTAATTTTCTAACAGCAGATTTATTGGACATTGGAAAAGTTTATACTGGTGGTTGTGATCTAGGCGGTGGCAACTGTCAACATGTCTACACGGAAATCACAGACTATTCAGCTGTGAGCAGAGGCAGGAGATCCTGGAGCTCGGGAGGACCTCTGCCGGCAGGGTCAGGTAGCTCAATTGTCAATAATCTGAAGAACACGTAAAAATAAAGTTATTGAAGTTGAGAAAGAGGCTTCCGGTAGGGGCATTTCTATTTCCGTCAGGGCCTGTCTTCTTCGCCCGCTTCTTCTATATCCCAACCGGAAATATTGGTACTCTGTTTAGAGCCACGTCTATCCTGGACTCGGTCCCGCCCACACACACTGTGGAAGCATTTCCGGGGTCAGGTTATTACGCTCCGCCCTGCCGCCGGTGCCTCGCTGGAAGCCCTGGCTCCCCCGGAAGTGGCCCGGGCCTCTCTGTCGGGGTCCCCACCACCCCGGTGTTGCTGAGGCCCACAGGGGCGGCGGCAATGGCAGAGGCGGCGCTCCTGCTGCCGCCTGAGGCGGCGGCAGAGCGGGACGCTCGGGAAAAGCTGGCTCTGTGGGATCGGCGACCCGACACGACGGCACCGCTGACCGACAGGCAGATGGACTCGGTGTTGGAGCTGAAGGCGGCGGCAGAGAACCTGCCCATTCCGTTCGAGGTGAGGTGACCTGCTGGAACCGGGCTGGGGCGGCAAGGAGGCGGGGCTGGGGTGCTCCTGGGGCGCGCCTGCGGACCGCGGCCTTGCAGACTCCTGCACGGGGGCTTTCCTCGCTCCTCCCCAGCCACGGTGACGGCTCGGGTGGGAGAGGCCCCCTCACCTTCCGGGGCTGTCAGGCCTTGCACTGCCGGCGACCGCCGACTCGACTCTCGCGCGGGGACGTCTGTGGGGGCGTCCAGTGGCTGGTGTTGGCTGGCACCCAGCTCTCCGGGACGGTTGGCTCGGAGCCTTGCCCTGAGCGTCTTGCCCCCCGTGTCCCTGCTATCAGCTGAGACCCATTCCTGCTGCCCACCATCTCCCAGGACAGGGCACCGAACCCGAAGAGCTTTGCTTCAGGACAACCTTCTAACTACTGGTATTCGTTTACCACCGTGATGAGTAACCCAGCTTCCTTTTTCCACGGGGGCACTTGGAGAGACAAAACTTGATCCCGAATGACGGTTTCATCCATCGCACATTGAGCACTAAGCTCTCCAAGTGCGGGTTATGGGAGAGCGATTGATCTGACCTATAACGAAGCCATAAAAACGAATTTTCTTTGGAAGCTAGGTCAGTACCTTATTAGGTAACGCTGGTTTTCGGTGTTAGTGTCAACATTTTTAATCTTCATTAAAATATTATGTATATTACCGCTTTTGTGATTCAGTTCAAGCAGTTGCAATACCAAGAAGTACGTCTTATGAATTGTCAGATGCTTGACAGACACAGACTTTTTTCTGGTTTCGAGGGCCAGGTTTGGGATTATCATTTTATTAATGATGATGGTTATTTTTATTTTTATTTATTTTTTTTTTATGTTGGAAGCACTCCTTGTACACGATTTGGAATTGTGTCCAAAGGCAGATTGTTTTTAGAGACTTAAAGTTTTTCTTTTTTACCCTCAAATATTAGAGGTTGAGAACTTGGATTTGAAAGTTCACTGTTAAGTGCTGCACGATAAAGTACAGGTGTTCTTTCTTGTATTCCTCTGTCCACCTGTAGGATGCTGTGCTGAAATAAAGGAGGAAACAGGTGGAAATTTCTTTGGCTTGGCTATCAAAGTCTTTTATGCTCTGGATAATAGAACTTGTTTGCTCTATAAATGTTCCAGTCTATAATTGATTTGGCCTGTTACAGAAGCAGGATGCTTGGACATTGCCTCACCTGTGGGGAACATAGTCCACAAGAATAGTAACCCAATTTGTTTTTATTATCTTAGCTTATAAACTGTTATTATTGAGCATGAAGGAAAGGGGTTTGGAGGAGGTAAATGGAATCTTTCATTTTCACCCCATTTTATTTTTCATATTTATGCAGTGTAATGCCCACATTCTCCTTATGCAGTCATTTAATATATATTATGTGCCTTCTCTGGGCTAGGAATTGAGGCTAGAAGGGTAGGAAAATCAAGATCCTAGTCTCATGGAGCTGACATAATTGTGATCATGAACTTGAAAAAAGAATAAGGTAAGTTCAGAGAGTGATCCATGATACAAGGAAAATAAAACAAGATAGTGTGACACAAAGGGATGAGATGTGCTCTGGACAAGGAAGGAAGGCTAACAAAGTGAGAGTTTAAGGTGAGAACTCATGGTGGAAAACAAGATGCCAGCCTTGCAAAGACTAGAGAAATAACCTTCCAGGTGGAGGAAAAAACAATGCAAAGTCATGGGTAGGAGATGAGCTTGACAAGTTCAGGGATTCAGTGAAGGTGTTCTTGTATACAAAGCGTAGATACCGGATTCCTACGAGAATGTAATGACCTTTATTTACCTGTCTGGGATCCTTCAGAGGGATCATTGTTTTGTAGCTCTCTACAGTCTTTATTTACCTTTACTAAAGTATTTATATGTCTGGTAGGAACATTGGAATTGAATTCTTTATCTCTTACCACTCTTAACACTGGTGCTGAAAAAGAATGCCTCAATTTTTATTTCATCAAGTGTTTCTGTAAAGGATTTTCTGTAGTGTTTCACAATTTTCATAAGATTAATTACTTCCTGAACAACTGGAACTAAGCAGGTTCGTTGGACAGCAAAAGACCAGCTAACGCTTCAGTAAATATCATAAAGCTGTTAACTTCTTTAGAAAATAGCTTTCTCTTTTATGAAGGGGAACTGGTCTTATCTTGGAAAGAAGTTTTATCTTTTTTTTTTTTTTTTTGGTGTTAGATAAAAGAGTTTGCAGTAGAGTATTAAGTAGACTGGTTTCTTGTGGCCAGGGCAAATTTTTTAGTAGTGAGGGCCTTTTTCTTTTTGCTGAACTTAGTAGTTCTTGATAAAGGCTAGAATAATTGATCCTGAAATGTACCTGAAATGTACTGCAACAGTGTTTTCCTAAAGGCTGTGTGTTCTTATATATCTAACCTCTTTTTTTCTTCATAAAATGGGGATCATAATAGTACCTTACTTGTCTGATGGGGAATTGTGAGAATTCAGTGAAACCATGTATGTAAACTGCACACAGCAAGTGTCCTGGTAGTATTATATTTTATGCTTTTGTCCCCCAAATGATTAGTAACTTGAGAGAATAGATTAGAATCTTATGATCCTGAGCTGGTACAGGTGTCATTCAGACCAAAGGTAAAAAAAGAAGAGGTTAAGTGCCGTGAGGAAGGTTCTGGGATTCCATCTATACCTCTTCAGTGATTTGCTCCAAAGAGAGAAAGTAACATCAGGGCTCGTTTAAGGAATGAAGTGTTTGGATTATGAAAGTGATATTGTCTAACCCAGAACTGTGCAAGAAGTAAAGTTTGGGAAAGAAAGGTGTATTTATTTATTTGTTTTTCCTGGACCTGCTTAGCTGGTCAGGTAAGGTTGATAGTTTATTGTAATTATTATTTAAGATGTTAACGTACCATTTGCGTAAACTATACGGTAACTCTCCAGGACTGCCAATTAGGAACCTAGATCTATGTTCTTCTCTCTCTGGTAGTAAATGTCAGTTCTCTCTAGAAGCCAATACAGTGTGAGTGAGCCACAGGACTCAGGAGTGCTTGAGAGCCAGTTTGTTTGTTTGTTTATTTATTTATAAAGTGATTTCTACACCCAGTGTAGGACTCGAACTCACAGCTCCCAGATGCAGAGTTGCATGCCCTACTGCCTGAGCCAGCCAGGAGAGCCAGGAGCGAATGAGAGGTCAGAACAGGAAAGTTTGTGACTATCACACCTCTTCTTGATTTTCCTTTCTGTTCCAGGTGCTTTGAGAAAAGAAGACAGTTGAGCAAATGTACCTAATGGGGGCATTTTCTCACACTCTTTAAAAAGCAACTTGTTTTGTTTCTATTAAAAATTACTTCTTAGAAGTGGTCAGTGTGGCTTCTGTCTTGCTTGGTTTGAGAGAAATTGGTTTTGTGTTAGTGAGAACAAGGAAACAGGACAGGAAGCCTTCTTCTGCTTCTGGTATTTAAAAGTTCTTATGCAGGGCACCTGTGTGGCTCAGTTGGCTCAGGTCATGATGTCAGGGTCCTAGGATCGAGCCCCACGTGGTGCTCCCTGCTCAGCTGGGAGCCTGCTTCTCCCTCTCCCTCTGCCTGCCACTCCCTCTGCTTTTGCTCTGTCGAATAAATAAATAAAATCTTTAAAAATAAAAGTCCTTATGCATGAAAAGTAGTTAGCATTTGTACATAAAGTAATCACATAGAATGCTTTTTCATGTATTTAAGTTATCATGTTTACTCACAGCATCTAGACCATAGATTATATCTGGAATATCTCCATTACCTTCTCAAGTATCTAGAGTTTTTCATATGATTTTGTTTCTGGAGTAAATTAGAAGATAATTTTTTTTTTTAGATTTTATTTATTTATTTAACAGAGAGAGAGAGATCGCAAGTAGGCAGACGGTGGGCAGAGAGAGGGGGAAAGCAGGCTCCCTGCTGAACAGAGAGCCTGATGCGGGGCTCGATCCCAGGACCCTCAGATGATGACCTGAGGCGATGGCAGAGGCTTAACCCACTGAGCCCCCCAGGCACCACTAGAGGATAAATATTTTTTGGTTCAAGATGACAGAGTGACCACATTTCTATGACACCTTTGGTCCTTTTGACATGACTAATATTTGTGGCACCCCAAGAAGAAAGACATTATCAGTGAACTTGTAGTTCTGGTAAATTTATGGAAGTCAGGAAGTATGTATTACCATTTTAAAAATCTAAAGATTAAATTACAGAATAAAGTATAAATATTACTAATTTTGAAGAGCTACAAAAGAGATGATATAAATGACAGGATTTGAGATTAAACGTCGAGGAAAATATTAGGGATGCTCATTTCTTCATTTTACTTAGTGGGGACCTCAGATTGTTGAATTGAGTGAAGACTTGTGTAAATCTGTTTAGAGTTAAGGGATAACCATCAAAAATATTGAAAATGCTTAAATTGGCTAAAAGTGGGGGTTAGGGGAAGGATCTTTTCTATTGTAATTCTTTTGATGATTTTTATTTATTTATTTATTTTTAAAGACTTTATTTATTTGACAGACACAGCGAAAGAGGGAAGGCAAGCAGGGGAAGTGGAAGAAGGAGACGCAGGCTTCCTGCTGAGTAGGGAGCCCGATGTGGGACTCCATCCCAGGAATCTGGGATCATGACCTGAGCTGAAGGCAGATGCCTAATGACTGAGCCACCCAGGCACCCTCTTGATGATTTAGAATAAAATTATGTTTTTGTGTTTTGAATAATTTCTGTAAGGGAAGATTGATTAAAAATTGTAAATTATCTCTTTCATTCCTTCTTAAGTTCTTCATTCTGCCCTCAAATTCCTTAGCAAAATTTCTCGATTATAAACACTGGTATTGCCTTAGAGAAGAACAACTAGGAGGGCAGAGGAGAAGATGACTTGATTTTTACTTAAATAACCATTCTGTTCCTCTGGACTTCTAAAATAATTGGCCTTTTACAGTTTAGTGACCGGTATGAATTTAAAGTGAGAGAGTAAAATCCATACTCTGTTGAAAAACAGTTGAAAATGATGTATATTAATTGGAAAAGGCAAAGTGTGTATAGCATGCTATTATTCAGGTTACAAAGGTACACTTACCTTGTGTGTACATAGGCTATTGTAGGAGAGAGTCATGAGAAAATTTTAACTAATAGCTTCTGAAGAAGGAACTGGATGGTTGGAGGATGGGTCCACAGGAAGGGGACTTTCACTGAATGTCCTTTAAACTTTGTACCATGTGAATTTATTATCTTTTCAAGTTACTTTGTTTAAAAGGACTGCTATGGATATTATAAATGATTCTGGAACAAGTGGAATTTTACTTTTCATTTGTAATTTGTGATATATTGTCAAGTGGTGTCAAAATTATGTCGTTTAAAACCTCATAAACTCTGATAAGAGAATATGATTACATTTTCATTTTGCAAAACCATGTTTCGTGTGTTTCCTGGTATCACAACCAGAATTTTGACATTGATTTATATGATTTTTAAAGATACATTTAAGATCTTTTTCTCAAAGGGATTGAATTAAAGATGGATATAGGTCTTAGTGGTATTGAAGGACTGAATTTTGCTAGGTTCTTTGTGGATTTTCAATATTTCAAATGATTGCCCTAGTGTTTACAACATATTTCTTCAATTAGTCACAGCCTACTTTTAAATGAACTGTAGTACTTCATGTGCGAATAAGAACCTCATATTAGTATCCTCCCAATTCTTCCTTTTTCTCTTTTGTGCTATTGTTATGTATTTTACTTCTACCTATGTTTTAAACCCATGATACATTGATACTATGTTTGCTTTTGACCTTTAAATCCATTTGAATAATTAAACATTTTAAAATTTGTCATATTTATCTTTATTTTACCCACTTCTGGAGAGCTTTAGTTTTTTGTTGTTTATTTGATTTTGTTGTTGTTATTTTAAGATTGAGGTTCCCATATGGTATTTATGTTCTGTCTGCTTTTGGAGAACTGCCTTTAACATTTCTTGTAGTACAGGTCTGCTAGAAATGCATTTTCTTAGCTTTGTTTAAACAGTCTCTATTTCCCTTTCATTTAAAAAAGATATTCTAGATAAAGAACGCTGGATTCAAAGTTTTTTCCTTTTATCACTTAAAAGATTTGCTTAATTTCTGATGGGAAGTCTGCCATAATTCTTATCTTCATTCTTCTGCATGTGAAGTCTTTTCTCCTTGGTCTGCCAAGATTTTCTTGTTAATTTTGTTTTTCAGGAGTCTGAATTTAATGTGCCTAGATGTGCATTTGTGTGTATGTGTGTATTCCATTTGGAATTCTCTGAGTTTAGAGCTGAAGTTTGATGTCTTACTACTTTCGGAAAATTCTCAACTAAAATTTTTTTCTATCCTATTCGCTCTCCTTTTGGGATTCAAATTATGCATATACTAGATAATTTGATGTCATCCCACTGTTCTTGGATAGTGTGTTCAGTTTGTATTTTCTCTGTTTTCCCTGGGTCTGTTTACTGTTGGGTGACTGTATTGACTGTCTTTAATTTCACTGATTCTTTAGCTGTGTGGAGTGCATTGATGAATCCACTGCAGCAGCCCTTTGTCCAGCTTTCTTTTACCTTAGCCTAGAAAAAAGCCTAGTATCCCTGCTTTTTAATATGTTTTTCAAATCTGAGCCCGATTCACATCTCCCTCGGAGCCTTTTTCCCTTTTAGGTATCATATGTTTTAATTTTTTTTTAAAAGATTTTATTTATTTGTCAGAGGAAAGAGAGAGAGCACACAAGGGAGCAGCAGACTCTCCATAGATCGGGGAGCCTGATGTCGGACTCCTGGGATCATGACCAAAGCCAAAGGCAGACGCTTAACCCACTGAGCCACCCAGGCATCCCATAGTTTTGAATTTTGTCACAGTCTGTTCATTTAGAGCTAAGTTTTACTCCTAATGAGGTATAATTTTATAAAAATAGCATATGGACTGTTCTGTTCCCAAGAAGCACTCTAGATTCTGATTTAGAGATTTATGCTAAATACACCTAGTGTTGTCTCTGGTGGGTCACCTCCCCCTCTCCAAAGAGGCTGTTTGTTGTTGGTAATTGGGCTGGGTCCACAGAGCAGGAGCAGTGTGAATGCACAGCTTCTCTGCCTCCGGACTCAAAACTGGAATTGAAATGAAGCAAAGGCCCTTTACCCTTGGTAGCAGCACACAGTTGCTGGTGATGCTTCAGATTCAAGGTAGAGTCTCACTGGGTTTGAGAATCTTAGTGCTTACTCTGTCCTTTTGTACTGAGGTATTATGTCACCATTCAGGTAGTTTCCATGAATTAGTGATGCTCTTAATAAGATGTATTTACATATACCCACAACCTCCTGGCTCTTGAGTTAGACTCATTTGTGGGGAGAAGGCAGATCAAGGACCTTCCTAAGCAGTTTTGTTTTTCTTTTTTGGCCTGCAGCTTCCCAGGAGTTTAAAAAGCCTGTTTTCCCACATCTGTGTTTTCTTTTTTTCCACAATGGCTTCATGGTAGAGATACAAGGATTCCTTTTCTTTTCTTTTCCCGAAGATTAAAATTTTATTTATTTATTTATTACTAACATATCATGTTTTATTAGCCCCAAGAGTACAGGTCTGTGGATTTCCAGGTTTATATACTTCACAGCACTCACCATAGCACATACCCTCCCCATTGTCCATAACCCAACCACTGTCTCCCTGCCTTCCTCCCCCCAGCAACCCTCAGTTTGTTTTGTCAGATTAAGTGTCTCTTATGGTTCGTCTCCCTCCCAATCCCATCTTGTTTCATTTTTTCCTCCCCTACCCACCAACCCCCCCACGTTGCCTCTCAAATTCTTCATGCCAGGGAGATCATATGATAATTGTCTTTCTCTGATTGACTTATTTCGCTCAGCACAATACCCTCTAGCTCCATCCACGTCATTGCAAAAGGCAAGATTTCATTCCTTTTGATGGCTGCATAGTATTCCATTGTGTATATATACCACATTTTCTTTATTCATTCATCTGTTGATGGGCATCTAGGTTCTTTTCCATAGTTTGGCTATTGTGGACATTGCTGCTATAAATATTCAGGTGCATGTGCCCCTTCAAATCACTACATTTGTATCTTTAGGGTAAATACCCAGTAGTGTGATTGCTGGGTCATAGGGTAGCTCTATTTTCAACTTTTTGAGGAACCTTCATGCTGTTTTCCAGAGTGGCTGCACCAGCTTGCATTCCCACCAGCAGTGTAGGAGGGTTATACTCGCCAGCATCTGTCATTTCCTGACTTGTTAATTTTAGCCATTCTGACTGGTGTGAGGTGGTATGTCATTGTGGTTTTGATTTGTATTTCCCTGACGCTGAGTGTTGTGGAGCATTTTTTCATGTGTCTTTTGGCCATCTGGATGTCTTCTTTGCAGAAATGTCTGTTCATGTCCTCTGCCCATTTCTTGATTGGATTATTTGTTCTTTGGGTGTTGAGTTTGAGAAGTTCTTTATAGATTTTGGACACTAGCCCTTTATCTGATATGTCGTTTGCAAATATCTTCTCCCATTCTGTCAGTTGTCTTTTGGATTTGTTGACTGTTTCTTTCCTTTGCTGTGCAAAAGCTTTTGATCTTGTTGAAGTCCAGTAGCTCATTTTTGCCCTTGCTTCCCCTGCGTTTGGCAGTGTTCCTAGGAAGAAGTTGCTGCGGCTGAGGTCGAGGTTGCTGCCTATGTTCTCCTCAAGGATTTTGATGGATTTCTTTCTCACATTAAGGTCCTTCATCCATTTGGAGTCTGTTTTTGTGTGCGGTGTAAGGAAATGGTCCATTTTCATTTTTCTGCATGTGGCTGTCCTATTTTCCCAGCATCATTTGTTGAAGAGACTTTCTTTTCTCCATGGGACATTCTTTCCTGCTTTGTTGAAGATTAGTTGACCATAGAGTTGAGGGTCTATTTCTGGGCTCTCTATTCTGTTCGATTGGTCCATATGTCCGTTTTTGTGCCAGTACCATACTGTCTTGATGATGACTGCTTTGTAGTAGAGCTTGAAGTCTGGAATTGTGATGCCACCAACTTTGACTTTCTTTTTGAACATTCCTCTGGCTATTCGAGATCTTTTCTGGTTGCATATAAATTTTAGGATTATTTGTTCCATTTCTTTGAAAAAAAATAAAGGATGGTATTTTGATAGGGATTACATTAAACGTGTAGATTGCTTTAAATAACATAGACATTTTCACAATATTTGCTCTTCCAGTCCATGAACATGGAACATTTTTCCATTTCTTTGTGTCTTCCTCAATTTCTTTAATGGGTACTTTATGTTTTTCTGAGTACAGATTCTTTGTCTCTTTGGTTAGGTTTATTCTTAGGTATCTTATGTTTTTGGGTGCAATTGTAAATGGGATTGACTCCTTAATTTCTCTTTCTTCTGTCTTGTTGTTGGTGTAGAGAAATGCAGCTGATTTCTGTGCATTGATTTTATATCCTAATACCTTACTGAATTCCTGTACAAGTTCTAGCAGATTTGGAGCGGAGTCTTTTGGGTTTTCCACATAAAGTATCATCTCATCTGCAGAGAGTGAGAGTTTGACTTCTTCTTTGCCGATTTGGATGTCTTTAATTTCTTTTTGTTGTCTGATTGTTGAGGCTAGGACTTCTAGTACTATGTTGAATAGCAGTGGTGATAATGGATATCTCTGCCGTGTTCCTGACCTTAGTGGAAAAGCTCTTAGTTTTTCTCCAATGATATTTGCTGTGGGTTTTTCATAGATGGCTTTGATAATATTGAGGTATGTACCCTCTATCCCTACACTTTGCAGAGTTTTGATCAAGAAAGGATGCAGTACTTTGTCAAATGCTTTTCCAGCATCGATTAAGAGTATCATATGGTTTTTATTCTTTCTTTTATTAATGTATTGTATCACATTGGTTGATTTGCGGATGTTGAACCAACCTTGCAGCCCAGGAATAAATTCGGTTGTGGTGAATAATCCTTTTAATGTGCTGTTGGATCCTATAGGCTAGTATTTTGGTGAGAATTTTCACAACTGTGTTCTTCAAGGATATTGGTCTGTAATTCTCTTTTTTGATGGGGTCTTTGTCTGGTTTTGGGATCAAGGTAATGCTGGCCTCATAAAATGAGTTTGGAAGTTTTCCTTCCATTTCTGTTTCTTGGAACAGTTTCAGGAGAATAGGAATTAATTCTTCTTTAAATGTTTGGTAGAATTCCCCTGGGAAGCCGTCTGTGTTTTTAAAGATTTTATTTGAGAGAGAGCGAGCATGAGCCAGGGGAAGTGGCATTGGGGAGGGAGAAGCAGACTCACCACTGAGCCAGGAGCCCCATGTGGGGCTTAATCTCATGATCCTGAGATAATGACCTCAGCCAGAGGCAGACACTTAACTGAGCCACCCAGGCGCCCCGATACTGTAATTTTTATTTTGTAGAAAAAAAATTGAGGATATTTTATAGAAAAGAAATTGAGCATTAAGTAATTTGCTCATCGTCTCTCAGCTTATACAAGATCAGGACAAACCAGGTGTCCTGCTGTAAGATGCTTTACTATACCAGAAGGTATCACTCAACTTGAACTCAGATACAAAAAAGCCTATTTTTATTTATTTATTTATTTATTTATTTATTTATTTATTTTAAAGATTTTATTTATTTGACAGACAGAGATCACAAGAAGGCAGAGAGGCAGGTAGAGAGAGGCCGGGAAGCAGGCTCCCTGCTGAGCAGAGAGCCTGATGTGGGGCTCGATCCCAGAACCATGGAATCATGACCTGAGCCGAAGGCAGAGGCTTTAACCCACTGCGCCACTCGAGCGCCCCACAAAAAAGCCTATTTTTAAAGGGTTGTTTTTCTAAATTGGTGATGGTGCATTGTGCATCTAGCCTTTTTTTTTTTTTAAGCTTTGAAGATCAAAATTCTATCTTCAGATGAAAGTTTTATATCTAGAAAAACAGATGGGGACAATTTCCTAAAGCCCTGGGTCAAGGTTTTATATAGGTGGGTCTTAAATGTTATGCCCTAAGGACTAAAAACTGGAACTGAAATGGAACAGGCCTGTTTACTTTACCTTGCATCCACACTCCATTTATTATAGGCCTAAAAATAGTATGTCTGTGTGACTATAGGAGAACTAGAAACTGCTGTAGGTCTGAGGACATCAAAGTGAGGCCTTCTAGGTGGGGCTCTTCTGAAACTAATGGGGAACTCTGAAATTCTTTCTACTCAGTTGAAATTTCAAAATAGTCACTAAGAAGGTGTGTGTGAAGTGTGCCGGGGTAGACATGGCAGAAGGAGATAATTGGTAATTTTGATAGTTAATTCTCGGGTGTGATTTATTTTCTCTTGGTGGATTAATCAGGCCAAGTTCTTTTGTTAGATCTGGAAAGGCAAGCTACTTTCAACAACACAGGTTTTTGCCTTTGGGGCCAGTTTACAAGATGTTCAAGTAAGAAAATGTGTATTGATTGGCATAGATTAATGACCAGTTTTAGAAAGGTAACTCAAAAGTCATACTTTACTAGTGGTGTGGTACCAGTATCACGTTTATACTTTGAGACTAGCATTTACTAAAAAGAGCCTAGTTGTATTATTATATGGCATTTATTTACCTCAAATGGTTTAACAGAAAACATTCCTTTCTCTTTCAAAACAGTGAGATGGAATAACTTGAGTTTAGAGAATTTTCAAGTTATTTAAATATTTTGGGGGCTCTTTTTTTTTTTTTTTTGAAGCTTCCGGTCGAAGATATGTGTAGCATAACATCCCAGTCGCTGTCCGTTGCACAGACTTCGGCAGTACCTGAATCTACAGAAGAAATTCTCTCCAAGGGTTTTACTTCCTTAGAAATGGAAGAAGAAAGAATTGAAACTGCACAGCAGGTGAATGGCAGTGTTGTTTCTAAGGACGTTTGATTATTCTGAATATCTCAAGACAGGGCTAATAAAAATGTCCTAATTAAAAGTTCTGAACATTTGAAACTATAGTTAATATCAGATCTTTCTAGAACAATCTTGATTTGGTGTTACCTGTGGCTGTTTTGTAAGTGTTTTAAATTAACCTTTTGTCCAATTATACTTGAAATACAGATAAAGATATGATATTCCAAGTTTGGATGTTGATAGCTAGTCATTAGGGTTTTAATAGTTCATGCACTTTTGACTTCCCCCAGTGTATGTTTATGTTCATGCCCCCCCCAGCTTGCGTGTGTGCATGCGTGCGCGCACATACTCCCACATGTGCAAATACACCCTCTGCTTGTTGCTTTGTAATTTCTTTTTTTTAAGAACCTAAGTATTCTCTTTAGATGAAATCTTTATAGTTACTTTTGAGTAATTTACGTGTGTAATCTTCCCTTAATTTTTATTTATTCCTAATTTTAAATCTAAATGTGTAGCAGTTTCTTCTGCTACTTCCTCTGGTTCTTCTTCTGCCTTGTAAAAATCAGAGCCTAGTCATTTACCAAGTAAAACAAAAAGGAAGCCTGCTGAATTGCATATGTAGTAAGTAAATCAAGAGGCAGTGCTGCAGAGTGAAAAAGAGCTCCACCTCTTAAGTCAGGCCAACCTGTATCTGAAAGTCTCCTCCATGACTTACCATCTTTGTGAGTTTAGCCAAATTACTTATACCTTAGGCTTTTAGTTTTCTAATCTGTAAAACAAGAATGATTGTATAACCATTCATGGGATTTTTCTGAAAATTAAGTAAGATAATGAATACAGTGTATGGCAGGCACACAGTCAATGTTCAATAAATGATAACTAAGGTACTTGACAAGCCTTATATTTTTGAGAGCATAAAGCATACCCTTGGCTTCAAATCCCACTTGAGAATTATAGAAGATAATCTTGCACCGTGTCACTGAACTTATTTGGGCTGTTTAAAAAAAAAGTCATCTGGGCTAAATTTGTACTTATGTCTCTCTCTTTAAAATAAAAAAAACTAGTATATTGAGTTATAATTTATACCCAATAAAAAGTACTTGTTTTAAGTATATCACTTGATGAGTTTTGACAAGTGTAACTACCAGTATGATTGAGATATAAAACATTTTCATCATCCTTTATGTTTCCTTAAGGTCAGTCTTCTCCACCTTTTTTTAATAATCGATATTTTTCATGACATAAGTGGTAGGGCCAGAACTCAAACCCAGGTTTAGCTGTTAACGAAAATCCATGTTCTTAAGCCACTCTATTATATTATTTCAGTTTATATTTTTACGTTTCTTATTAGAAAACATTAATATTAACATTTACCCCCAAACCCTAAGTTACCTACTCAAATTGAGCAAAGTAGCAAATAGACATTAGCCTCTTAGGAAAGAATGTATATTTTTTACATATTGTATCTTTAATAGTCCTCCTTGTTTGACTCTAGGTATGGATATGGCCAGTGTTTTTAATATCCTTTGCTTTTCCTAGCATGTAGATAATGACTATGGAATTGTTATCTCCTGGTTAAAAGTAATTATTAATATCTGAGCCCCAAACAATAAGACTTAGATAGTGTCTACCCTTTTGACTTGCTGTTTAAATATACCCACTTTGCATTTTGTCTGTTTTAGTTTTGTTGACAATATAATACCCTTTATTTTTGTAGTTTTTCTCATGGTTTGCAAAGCTACAGACTCAGATGGAGCAGGATGAAGGAACTAAATACAGGTATGTGGTTCTTTAGTTTGTTGGCTATCCTGATTTTTAAATCACAGTCATCTGCAGCATTTCATAATCTGTGTCTTCAAACAAAATTAAGACACAAACAAAATTCCAACAGCAATATTTTCTTTAAAAAGAGCTAGAGAGAAATTGTGTGATTAAAAAAAAATAGTTATAATTAATAGGTGGAGAGGTACAGTCATTAGTTTTTAGATAACCCTAGAAAGATTTGGGTTCAAGTGGGAATTTTACAGGCACTATAAGAGATACTTGTTGCTTTCTTTGGAAGTAGAGACCCAAGAGATTTTAGGAATGCTCACCTAGACTGTATATAACTATGTTGTTCTGTTTGTGTGTATTGATAGCATGGAAGAAATGATGGTGCATAGTTTCTAGCTGATTTGGGGACTGTGGGTTGAATAACTGCATTTATTTAACATTTATTAAGTGACTGTTATTGCACGCAATATGTTAGGCTCTTTGATACATGATTCCACTTAATCTTTATAGCAGCTGTGTGAAGAAAGGTATTATTTTTCCCATTTTACAAATGGGCAAACTGAGGCCTAACTTGCCTAATGTCATAGAGACTTGGGTAGAGCTGGGACTTGTACTCATGTCTTCGAATTCCAAGTCCAAAATTCTTTCCATGGCATCACACCATCCTGGGATTTTTGGCATGAATGACTTGAGGGATTGACCTGCTCCATAGCTTGGGATGGCCCTAGTGTCCTAGTTTTTGAAAGTTGAGCTGTTGATTTGTTACCTTATATGTGAAAAGCCAGCTTGTGACTTCAGGGCTGATTCCTTTTGTTGCTTATAGTTGCAGTGATTTCCCTCTAAATTATTGAAAAAGGTGTTAACATAGTTTTTGCATATAATTAGCTTTAGTGAATGGTCAGACTTCTTTCCTGAAATTCAAGCATTTGGGGAAAAATGAGACTTTGTTGTTTATTGACTCTGCTTATTGGGGGAAAATATTATTGCCAATCCCCTTTTGGTTCTGTTTTCTAGACAGATGAGGGATTACTTGTCTGGGTTTCAGGAGCAGTGTGATGCTATATTGAATGATGTAAACAGTGCTCTTCAGCATCTGGAATCATTGCAGAAACAGTATCTCTTTGTGTCCAATAAGACAGGAACTCTCCATGAAGCCTGTGAACAGCTCCTAAAAGAACAGGTAACTTGGAGTATGGGAGAGGATTAGTGGTTATATTTAATATTTTATTTTTAAGTAGATGAATAGAATTTAATTATAATTTCTTTAATTTCTCTATATATTGAACTGTGCTGTATGAGGCCTTGTGCTAAATAAGCATGCAAATTGTTACATTGTTAGACTGTTTTGTATTTTAAATAAGTTTACATGAGGGAACGGGGCAAAGCAAGCTTTCCTGTTTTTGAGTTGTTATATCAGCACAATTTCAGAGTGAAGAGGGTACATTAGTTTGCTGTGTGTACTCTTACTAATGACATTTTTCAAACAAGCACAGTGATTGTAGTAATGGTGGGGTTTATGAAAAGATGAACTGATCTGGATTGCATTTATATTTATGACTTAAAGATAGAACATTTAGGGCACCTGGGTGTCTCAGTGGGTTAAGCCTCTGCCTTTGGCTCAGGTCATGATCCCAGGGTCCTGGAATCAGGCCCTGCATCGGGCTCTCTGCCTGCTTCCCCCCCGTCTCTCTGCCTGCCTCTGTCTACTTGTGATCTCTCTCTGTCAAATAAATAAATAGAATCTTAAAAAAAAAAAAAAAAAAAGAACATTGAAGCTATTTTATCTGTGTTTTTTCTATGTCTGCTGTGTGTTTTTTTAAAAGGCATTTAATGTTTTATGAAAGATCACATGTAAGTTGCTGTATTAATCATTGCTTATTAGTCCATAATTGCAGCAATCTTTGAGCATTAGTCTGAAATCTTATGTCAAACATAAACGTATCTATCTGGTATAAATCTGTTCAATGTAATTTTGAGACTGGAGTGTTGATTCTTATGTTCTTAACACTGATTTTTTTCTCTTTTAAAAAATGCAAGTCGGAACTTGTTGATCTGGCTGAAAACATTCAACAAAAGCTTTCCTATTTTAATGAATTGGAAACTATTAACACAGTAAGCATGGGTTTTTGCTTTTTGTAAAGTTAATGACCTTATTTTATATTTCCCTTTCTGAATATAATTTTTAGATTTCTAAATTAGACTGAGTGATATTTGAACTTGATAGTTTGCTTGCTGATAGGTATTTCTATTTGTACCTGATGGAAATATCACCAGTTCAGATTTTTTCAAATATGATTTAAGTAGTAGTTCTTAAATTTTATTATTATTATTAAACTCTTTTTGTCAGTTAGCACTTATAATGTCTTATTGGTAAGCTGTGAAGATTGTAAGAAGGAATATTAAATATTAAATTTTAAATCTTGCTGTGGTTGTGCTATTATTAGTAATTGAAATATTTTTTAAATTAATCTCATGTTTAGTTTGAAGTATAATCCTTATAATGCATACTTGTATCCCAAAATAATAGTCTCAGTTAAAACTGCTGTGTAAATTATATTCCTATGTCTTTCTGGCTCATAAATTAATCATACTTACTATATATAAGTTAGTAAAATTATTAAATTAATCATAATTATTGTGATTTACTACAAAGATAAAAGCTAGGAGCTAGTTAACAGTGGAATATAAGGAATTTGTTCATTGCCAAGCTATCAAGATAAGAAATAATTGACTTTTTAAAAATATTTTAATATAAATTATTTATATTTTTGTATAATTATATTAAAGATGTATGTAGTTTTATATATTCTAATGTGTAATTTTATATATTAAGTATATAACATATATATAAGTATATATATTACACTTATGTTATATATATTTGTACTTACATTATTATATTTGTACTTACATTATTATTACTTGCATATATTTTTATATGTGTTTACTTATATTCTACTTATATATGTTTTACTTTTGTAATATGACTGCTAAATATGGTATGACTGCTAGTTAATCCTTTAACCTTGAGAAAATCACCAGTGTTTGAAAGTACAAAATTTGTATATATTATGAAGTACTAGAAAATGGGAAATCTAGGTAGTTGATGTGTTATTTTAGTATAATGTTGTACAGTGGGGTAATATAAATACTTGTTAATTTATGAAGAGCCCTCTTAAAGCTAATTAGGAATAAACTGAATTAAATCAGTATTTTTTTTTTGTCCTTTCATTATTAATTCACATGGGCTATATTTGAGGATATTTTGGTGATTCTTAAAATGTAAAGATACTAGTATAACTGTGTTATAGCCTAATGAGAAATAGGCTAATTCTAATACATAATTTTCAACTTTTGCCTGTATATTTTTTGTGAATTAAGTTTTTTTTCTTTCCTTAAAGAAATTGAATTCTCCTACGTTGTCTGTTAATAGTGAAGGATTTATACCTATGCTGGCCAAGTTAGATGATTGTATAACATATATCTCATCACATGTAAGTCATGGGGTTTCTGTATGTTTTTAAGAAATCTTAATATCCCTATTATATCATTTCTTATGCTATAAAGTAATTATTTCTTCTGAAGGGAAAAATATATCTGTAGTATACTTGAAGAAAGACTGTAGTAAATTCTTAGACATTGTCAGTAGTGATGTAAAAAAGTACTTCAGTTGCTGAGGCAATCCCTGGAGTAGAAAGAGATCCTAGCTGACACTATTCTATCCCACCTAAAAGGATGAGTGATTTTCAGGCTGTTGACTTCCTATTGTTTTAGGTACTTCTTTGACAAACAAAAAATGTTACTTGGGAGGAAATAAAGGAACAGGCCCTTTCATTTAATCAGCCTCTTTCTGTGCCCCAAGGATTTATAGCTGTTTAGGTTCCCCCACTATATGAAAGTAGAATGTTCCTATGAAACTTTTTGTAAGCCAAAGTGGCATAAAGTGAAGAAGCAGTTAACATTTCAGAAAAGTGAAAATCCTCTGTGGATTTCTTTTGGTTAGTGAAAACAGGTACTATTTTAGGTCTTTTATAAAAGCCATATGGCTTAAAGTGAACTTTGGTTGGGTGGGTATGAGGGAAGGGGCAGTGTGTACTTGTCTTTCCTGAGCTTACAATCTGTATAAGACCATATAAAGGACGGGTTTGTTTTCATTGTTTACTTTATCTGTTTTTGTTTCCTCTTTGTAAATCTTTCCCTTTCTCTTACAGCCAAATTTTAAAGATTATCCTGTATATTTGCTGAAGTTTAAGCAATGTCTTTCTAAAGCTTTGCACCTTATGAAGACATACACTGTGAACATACTACAAAACCTCACAAATCAGTTATTAAAAAGGGTGAGTTAACTGGTGAAGTGTTTTTTTCTCTTCTTTTTCTTTTTTAATTCATTTATCTTTCATAATCTAAGTGTGAGATTAGTACTCAGTACTCTAAAAACATTTTTTTACCTTTTGTTAAATAATAATATCTCTCAGTTTTATTTATAATAGAAAAGATGGCTGTATTATATCTGTCCATCAGAATCTTATTTTCAAAGAATATTTAATAGTACTGTATGATAAATAAGAAGATTTAAACTATTTGTCACTTAAAACATTTTCTTATCTAATTCATAAAAATATTGGAAGGAAATACACCAAAATGATAAAAAGTGGTTCTGTCTTAGAGGTGGGATTACATACCATGGAGACTTTGAATTTTTTTCTTTATGTATGATAGCTAATTTTCTGTGTTTAGCAAATATATTTTTATTGAGTGACTTCTCAAGGCTTGGCATTGTACTGGGAACCATACAGTAGCGAGAGGAGCCAGCAAGGTCCCTGTGTTCATGGTGCTTAACATTCAGGAGAAGTAATCAGTGAAGAAGGAAACAAACAAATTAGTCAATTACAGATGGAAGGAGCAAGCTAGGTGGAAATTGAGGGGAGTGGTATGTTAGAAAATTAAGAGTAGAGGGGCGTGTGGGTGGCTTGGTGGGTTAAACCACTGCCTTCGGTTCAGATCATGATCTCAGGGTCCTGGGATCAAGCCCTACATCAGGCTCTCTGCTCAGCGGGGAGCCTGCTCCCCCTTCCCCATATGCCTGCCTCTCTGCCTACTTGTGATCTCTCTCTCTGTCAAATAAATAAAATCTTAAAAAAAAAAAAAGAATTAAGAGTAGAGCTGGCCAAGATGATCATTAAATACATTTCTTTCATAAGAAAATAAAAATAAAGATTATGCATTCTATTTTTTAAGCTCATTTTCTAAAGAACATGGAATCTTGAACTCTCAGTTCAAAGCTACTGATTTTGGGGTTGCAGTTTATAGTTCACATTGCTCTTAGCTGATATGAAGGCCAGACTATATAATTTTTCTATTTTGTAAAATTTTTAAAAAGTTTAGGAAATTAATACCTAATCAGTACTAGTACCTACTGTGTACTAGTAGCTAGTACTTTACTGTTGAGCTGCATAAAACCTTTATGAATACACACACACACACACACACACACACATACTTAAAGATTTTATTTATTTATATGACAGAGCACAGCAGAGGGAGTGGGAGAGGTAGAAGCAGGCTCCCCACTGAGCTGGGAGCCTGATGCGGGGCTTGATTCCAGGACCCTGGGATTATGACCTGAGGTGAAAGCAGACTCTTAACCACCTGAGCCACCCAGTTGCCCTTTATGAGTATATATTATCACCATTTAATGGATGCCCTGAATCTCAGAGAGGTCCAGTAATTTGACCAATATCCTACTGTCAGTAAGTGACTGAGCATGAGTCTGAATAAGTCTGTTTACTACCAAAAATCATGTAACTCGGGTAGATTTTAATGATGAAGAGGAAGGAGATGACAGCTCCACATAAGTATTTCTCATTTGTAGCAATAATACTAATATGTAATTCTTGAGATTTTTCTCTCTAGGCTTTTGGTTGGTATATAGGCCAAGCAGTAGCTGTTTGGAATGTTTGATGTCATATTTTCTGAATAATTATTTGTTTGCTAATTATCTTCCTTCCTTCCCCTTCCCCATGTCTCTTTAGGATCCTGCATCCATACCTAGTGCAGACAATGCCTTCACATTATTTTATGTGAAATTTCGAGCTGCTGCTCCCAAAGTCAGAGTAAGTCTATTGACATAAATAGGATATTGCTATGAAGTTTATTTAGCCAGCCCTTTTGAAGTTCTACTGTATGTTAGACCCTTTGCTTATACCAGAAATGAACACTTGTGAAAGGTAGGCATTGCCCTTCTACAGTATGATGTCTTAAGGGCATGGAGCAGGAGACACCTAGCTCTTCTGTGATGCTCAGGGAAGGCGTCTAGATGGATGTGATATTTGAGCTTAAAGAGCTCAGATTTATAGTGGGCTTGAGGGGATTGATAAGGGTGATTTATACAGAGAGAACAATATGTATAGGGACAGTTGTAGACATGTATTTTGAGAGAACTTGTAACTTGTTATGATCAAAACACAGACATTAATAGCATCCAGTTGGGAAAAAAGACAGGAAAGACTGTAGGCATCATTTCACAAGGGGTATCACATGTCATGCTAATTCAGGAAAAGTGAACAACTAGTGAAGTATTTTATTGTATTTATTTATTTATTTTAAAGATTTATTTAGTTAGAGTGAGCAGTCGGCGGGGGAGGGACATAAGGGGAGAGAATGTCCATCAGATTCCCTGCTGAGTGCGGAGCTTGATGTGGGGCTCCAATAAGTGAAGTTTTTTAAATAGAATGATTTGGTCAGATTTACCATTTCTTTTGATTTAATGATGCGCTGTGAAGAATGGATTATGGTGAAAAGAGTTTTGAGACAGGGAGGTCTGATGAGCAAGGAAGATTTTTCAGTAGTCCATGGGAAATAGGGGTTGATCAGGCGTTGGTAGTGTATTCTTGAGGCGGGGAACATGTGCCTTATTTATTCTCCTTAGCACAGTGCCTGGTACATAAAGGAATGCACTAAATATTTATCTTGATTGAGTGATTGGAAATGGAGGGTGCAGAAAGTAGGTATATGTGTTAATATTTACGCATTTAAGATATCCAAGATACAGTTGACTGGAGCTGGCACATTTATCTTTTTTCTACTCATTGTGAAGGTACTAAAAAGAGTAGTCTACTTTTGTTGCCTCCGACTCTCTTGCTATTTCTCTTGAGAGTCAGTTGAAGGATTTTTTTTCTTTAATTTAAATTTTAGTTAGTTAACATATAGTGCAGTGTTGGTTTCTGGAGTAAAGTTTACATACAACACAGTGCTCGTGATAAGTGCCCTTTTTAATACCCATCACCTGCCTAGCTCTTTCCCCATCCACCTCCCTCCCATCAGCTGTCTATTTGTTCTCTATCATTAAGAGTCTCTTATGTTTCCCTCTCTCTCTCTTTTCTTTTCCCCCTTCCCATATATGCATCTGTTTTCTTTCTTCTATTCCACATATGAGTGAGATTATGCAGTATTTGTCTTTATCTGACTGACTGACTTCGCTTGGCATTATTTCACTCTAGCTCCAATCATGTCATTGTAAATGGCAAGATTTCATTTCTTTTGATGGCTGAATAGTACTCCATTGTATGTATATACCACATTTTTTTCATCCATTCATCAGTCGGTGGACATTAGGGCTCTTTTTCATAGTTTGGCTATCGTTGATAATGCTGCTATAAACATCAGGGTGCATGTATCCCTTTGAATCTGTATTTTTGTATCCTTTGGGTAAAGTCCAATTGCTGGATTGGAAGGTAGTTCTATTTTTAATTTTTTGAGGAACCTCTGTACTATTCTCCCGAGTGGCTGTACCAGTTTGCATTCCCACCAACAGTGTAAGAAGGTTCCTCTTTCTCTACATCTTTGTGTCTCTTAGCCATCTGTCGTCTTTAGAAAAGTGTCTGTTCCTGTCTTCTGCCCATTTCTTATCTGGTTTATTGGTTTTTTTTGTGTGTGCAGAAGCTTTTTATCTTTTTTTTTTTTTTTTAAGATTTTATTTTATATTTATTTGACGGAGAGAGAGTTGGCGAGAGAGGGAATACAGGCAGGGAATACAGGCGAGGGAGAAGCAGGCTCCCCACTGAGCAAGGAGCCAGATGCGGGGCTTGATTCCAGGACCCTGGGATCATGACCTGAGCCGAAACCAGACACTTGACAACTGAGCCACCCAGGTGCCCCCAGAGCTTTTTATCTTAATGAAGTCCTATTAATTCATTTTTGGTTTTTTATCCCTTGCCTCCAGAGATGTATCTAGTAGGAAGTCACTATGGCTGAGGTCAGGGAGGTTGCTGCCTGTGTTCTCCTCTAGGATTTTGATGGTTTCCTGTCTCACATTTAGGTCTTTCATCCATTTTGAATTTTTTCTGTATGATGTAAGAAAGTGGTCCATTTTCATTCTTCTGCATGTTGCTGTCCAGTTTTCCTAGCACCAGTTGTTGTAGAGACTGTCTTTTATCCAATAGATATTCTTTCCTGCTTTTTTGAAGATTAGTTGACCATAATAGTTATGGACCCAGTTCTGGGTTCTCTATTCTGTTCCATTGATCTATGTGTCTGTTTTTGTGCCAGTCCCATACTATCTTGATGACTACAGCATTGTAGTATAGCTTGAAATCCAGAATTGTGATGCCTCCAGTTTTGTTTTTCAGAATTGCTTTGGCTATTTGGGGTCTTTGGTGATTTCTTACAAATTTTAGGATTGTTTGTTCTAGCTCTGTGAAAAATGTTGGAATTTTGATAGCGATTGCATTAAATGTGTAGATTCCTTTGGGTAGTAAAGATATTTTAGCAATGTTTTTTCTTCTAATCCATGAGAATGGAATGCTTTTCCATTTTTTTGTGTCCTCTTCAGTGTCTTTTGTAAGTGTTCTATAGTTTTCAAAGTACAGATCTTTTACCTCTTTATTTAGGTTTATTCCTAGGTATCTTACTGTTTATGGTACAGTTGCAAGTTGGATTGATTCCTTGATTTCTTTTTCTGCCATTTCATTATTGGTGTATAAAAATGCAACAGATTTTTGCACACTGATTTTACATTCTGCAGCTTTGCTGAATTCATGTATACCTAGAAGTTTTTTGGCGGTCTTTTGGGCTTTCTATGTAGGGTATCATGTTGTCTGCAGATAGTGAAAGTTTGACTTCTTCCTACTGATTTGGATGCCTTTTATTTCTTTTTGTTGTCTGATTGCTGAGACTAAGACTTCCTTTACTATGTAAAATAGTAATGGTGAGAGTGGACATCGTTGTCTTGTTCCTGATCATAGGGGGAAAGGCTCTCAGTTCCCCATTGAGGATGATGTTAGCCGTGGGTCTTTCATATGTGGTCTTTATGATGTTGAGGTATATTCCATCTATCCCTGCTTGTTGAGGTTTTTATCAGGAAAGGATGCTATGTTTTGTCAAATATTTTTCAGGATCATATGGTTCTTATCCTTTGCTTCATTAATGTGGTATTTCACAATGATTCATTTGTGAATATTGAACCACTGCTGGAGCCCAGGAATAAATCCCACTTAATTTTGGTGAATAGTTCTTTTAATGTACTGTTGAATTTGATTTGCTAGTATTTACTGAAATTTTTTACATCTGTGTTCATCAGGGATATTGGGATCATCAGGGATATTCTCCTTTTTAGTTGGGTATTTGTCTGGTTTAATATCACACTAATGCTGGCTTTGTAGAATGAGTTTGGAACTTTTCCTTCCATTTCTATTTTTTGGAACAGTTTGAGAAGAATAGGTAGATATTAGCTCTTCTTCACATGCCTGATAGGATTCCCCTGGGAAGCCATTTGGCCCAGGACTTCTGTTCGTTAGGAGATATATATTTTTTTTTTTAAAGATTTTATTTATTCATTTGACAGACGGAGATCACAAGCGGGCAGAGAAGCAGGCAGAGAGAGGAGGAAGCAGGCTCCCTGCTGAGCAGAGAGCCCAATGTGGGGCTTGATCCCAGGACCCTGGGATCATGACCTGAGCCAAAGGCAGAGGCTTTAACCCACTGAGCCACCTAGGCGCCCCGATTTTTTTTTTAAAGATTATTTATTTATTTATTTGACAGACAGAACAAGTAGGCAGAGAGGCAGGCAGAGAGAGAGGGGGAAGCAGGCTCCCCGCTGAGCAGAAGCCTGATGTGGGGCTTGATCCCAGGACCCTGGGATCATGATCTGAGCTGAAGGCAGAGGCTTTAACCCATTGAGCCAACCAGGCACCCCCATTGGTAGATTTTTGATTACAGATTCAATTTCTTTGCTGGTTAAGGGGTCTGTTCTAATTTTCTACTTCTTCCTGTTTCAGTTTACTAGTTTGTAAGTTTCCAGGAATTTACCCATTTCTTCTTATTGCCTGGAAAGATACTTTTTCATAGTATTCTCATAATTGTTTGTATTTATGTGGTGTTGGTTGTAATCTCTTTCATTCATGATTTTATCTGTTTGGTTTATTTCTGTCTTTTTTTTTCTTTTTTCTTCTTTTTTTGATAAGTCTGGCTAGGGATTTATCAGTTTTCTTAATTAGGAACCAGCTCTTAATTTTGTTCATTCATTCTGCTGTTTTGTTTGTTTGTTTCTATTGAATTATTTATTTCTGCTCCAGTCTCCTTATCCTTCTTCTGCTGGCATTAGGCTTTATTTGCTGTTCTTTTCTAGCTCCTTTGGGTGTAAGATTAGGTTGTGTATTTGAGACTAATCTTACTTCTTTTTTTTTTTTTTTTGAGGCTTCTCTTACTTCTTGAGATAGGCCTGTATTGCATTGTACTTCCCTGTTAGGACTGCCTTTGCTGCTTCCCAAAGGTTTTTGGATTGTTGTGTTTTCATTTTCATTTGCTTCTATGTGCATTTTAATTTTCTGGGTAACGCATTCATTCTTTAGTAGGATGTTCTTTAACCTCCATGTGTTTGAAGTCTTTCTAAATTTTTCCTTGTGGTTTACTTCATGTTTCATAGCTTTGTGGTCTGAAAATATGCATGGTATGATCTCAAGTCTTTTTGTACTTGTTGAGGGCTGATTTGTGACTGAGTATGCGATCTGTTCTGGAGAATGTTCCATGCGTACTTGAAAAGAATGTGTACTCTGCTGCTTTAGGATGAAGTGTTCTGAAACTGTCTGTTAAGTCCATCTGTCCAGTATGTCATTCAAAGCCTTTGTTTCCTTGTTGATTTTCTGCTTAGATGATTAGTCCAATTCTGTAAGTGGGGTGTTAAGTTCCCTACTTTTATTATATTATTATCAAAGAGTTTCTTTATATTTATCATTAATTGATTCATATATTTGGGTGCTTCCAAGTTGGGGGCATAAATGTTTACAGTTGGTAGATCTTCTCAATGGATAGACCTTTTAATTATGATATAACACCCTTCTTCATCTCTCATCATAGTTTTTATTGTAAAATCTAGTTTGTTTGATATAAGTATGGCTACTCTGGCTTTCTTTTGATGTCCATTAGCATGATAGAAGGTTCTCTATCCCCCTGCTTTCAAACTGCAGGTGTCTTTAGGTCTAAAATGAGTCTCTTGGAGACAGCATATAGATAGGTCTTGGTTATTTATTTTTTTTTTAATTTTTATTTTTTATAAACATGTATTTTTATCCCCAGGGGTACAGGTCTGTGAATCGCCAGGTTTACACACTTCACAGCACTCACCAAAGCACATACCCTCCCCAATGTCCATAACCCCACCCCCACCTTCTCCCAACCCCCCTCCCCCCAGCAACCCTCAGTTTGTTTTGTGAGATTAAGAGTCACTTATGGTTTGTCTCCCTCCCAATCCCATCTTGTTTCATTGATTCTTCTCCTACCCACTTAAGCCCCCATGTTGCATCACCACTTCCTCATGGTTATTTTTTTTTTACCCATTCTGATGCCCTGTGTCTTTTGATTGGAGCATTTAGTCCATTTACATTCAGAGTGACCATTTTTAATTTTTTATTTATTTTTAAAGATTTTATTTATTTGAGAGAGAGAGAATAACCAGTAGGGAGGGGCATAGAGAGAGAGAGAGCAAGAGAGAGAGGCAGACTTCCTGCTAAGCAGGAAGCCTGATGTGGGGCTTGATCCTAGGTCCTGGAGATCATGACCCGAGCCCAAGGCAAACACTCAACTGACTGAGCCACTGAGTAATTATTGAAAGATTTGAATTTAATGTCATTGTGTTACTTGTAGAGTTGGTGTTTCTGGTGATGTTCTCTGGTCCTTTATAGAGTTTGTTGCTTTTGGTCTTCTTTTCCTCCACTCAAAGAATCCCTTAAACATTCTTGCAGGGCTGATTTATTGGTTATGAACTGCTTTAGTTTTTGTTTGCCTGGGACACCCTTTATGTCTCCTATTGTGAATGACAGACTTGTTGGATAAAGAATTCTTGGCTGCATATTTTTCTTATTTTAACACATTGAATATTTTCTGCAACTCGTCTGGTCTGCTAAGTGTCTGTGGACAGACCTGCTATGAATTTGAGCTGTCCTCCCTTGTAGGTTAAGGACTTTTTTGCTGTTGCTGCTTTCAGGATTCTTTCCTTGTCTGTGTATTTTGTGAATTTGACTATAATATACATTGGCAATGGCCAGCTTTTGTTGAATTTAATGGGAGTTTTCTGTGCTGCTTAGATTTTGATGTCTGTGTCCTTCCCCAGATTAGGGAAATTTTCAGCTATAATTTGTTTGAATAAACAGCCTCCTCTTTTTTCTCTCGCTTTGTCTTCTGGGACTCCTAGGATATGAATGTTAATATGTTTTAATAAGTTGCTGAATTTCCTCAGTCTGCCTTTCTTTCCTTCTTCTTTTTAGCTTCATTATTTTTCATAATTTTTTCTTTTCTATCACTGAGTCACTCCTCTGATTCGTCCATCTTTGTTTTTATCTTTTAATTTTAATTTTGGTCTGACTAGCTTTTAGTTCATTTATTTCTGCAGGAAGGGATTCTCTGGTGTCTTCTATGCTTTTTTCAAGGGCAGCTATATTCTTATAATCGTAGTTTTTTTTTTTTTTTTTTTTTTTTTTTTTTTAAAGATTTTATTTATTTATTTGACAGACAGAGATCGTAAGTAGGCAGAGAGGCAGGCAGAGAGAGAGAGGAGGAAGCAGGCTTCCTGCCGAGCAGAGAGCCCGATGCGGGGCTCGATCCCAGGACCCCGGGATCATGACCTGAGCCGAAGGCAGCGGCTTAACCACTGAGCCACCCAGGCGCCCCTTATAATCGTAGTTTTAAATTATAGTTCAAACATCTTACTTATATCTGTGTTGATTAAATCCTTGGCCTTGAGTTCTATTTCCTATTCTTTCTTTTGGGGTCGATTTCTCCATCTTGTCATTTTGTCTGGAAAAGAAAAGAAGAAAGAAAAAAAAAAAGCAAAAACCCAAACAAAGAAAAAAACCAAAAAAAGAAATAAACTAGATCCTGTGTGTGTTTTGGTCTGTTTGTAAAAGAATCTATGTCCCAAAAGAAAAGAATAAAGAAAGTGAAAATAAACAAAAAATTAGAAATATATGTATAAATAAAAATTTAAAAATTAACAATAAAAGATAAGGACTTGAAAAAGAAAATAATTGAAAAATAAATAAATAAAGAATAAAAGTGAAAAAAGAAGAGAGATTCTATTTCTCTCAAGAGCTGAAGCTTTGCAGTCCTCTGTGATCGGTAAACTTGGGCAGTGAGTTTGTGCTTGTCATCTGGGGGTAGTGGGCCAGGGCCTCCTGCCCTGCTTCTCAAGTGGACTTGTTTTAAAGGAAATGTGCGTCCAGGGTGCAGGAGGCTTGGTGTATGCCGCTCCAGCCTCCTCTAGGTATGCGGTTTTGCTCCCTGAAGGCACTGATGGAAAGGATGAATACAGTGGTGCCTGGGTCTTGGCTGAAAGTCTGTGCTCTTATTCTTCAGTGAGCCCTCACAGAAGAGCAGTCAGTCACCACTCTTTGTTTTGGTTTCCCACTGAACCCTGTGTTCACCATGCCTGTGTCTGAGCTTTTTTATCTCAGGGGTGCGGCTTAGTTTCAAAACTCTAAAATTTTAGGAACTCCCCTGGTGTATACCTGTGCTGTTCTCCTGGGGAGGATCTTGCCCTGCTTTTTTCATTTGCTGGCAGGTCCCAGGAAAGTGGTCACATGACTGCATAGTTGCTCACAGTTTATGGCAAAACAGAGTAGAAAGCGGATACCAAGACCCACTGCTCTTGCTCCTATTCCTGGAAACAGTGGTGCCACCCTTCTTCTTGTGACCCAGGCGATCTTCAGACCCAGATGTCACTGCTGGGATTCTGCCCACTTTGCCACCTGAGCTTCTTGAAGCCAGGCACGTCCCCCATGGTAGAGAACTTCTAACAGTTCAGATTGTGCTGTGCTGCTTCTAATACTTTGCAGTAGGCACGGTAAACAGTCTCCCTCCTCTTTACCAACAGCTATATCTTCCCCAAGTCAACTCTCTGCATCTCCTGTCCTTCAAGAGGAGGTTGCTTTTCTTCTTGTAGATTCGTATTGTTTGTTCTCTCAGACCTCCAGTTGATTTCTTGGGTGTTCAGAATGACTTGACTATTAAGCTGTGTTTGAGGGTTGAGACAAGCTTAGGATCTCCCTACTCCTTAACATCTTGACATCTTAACTCCTCCCTCAGTTTTTTGTTTTTTGAAATAAGAGACACTTGGTCTTATTTATAGAAGATACAGGAGAATAGTGGTTCATTGATGGTATAAGGTTTAGCTTGTGCCTGATTGTTGTTTTTGCTTAGTAGTCAAATACCAGTGGTAAAAATTTGATTAGAAAAGAAGTGGTATAGGTAAGTGTGATATAGCTCAGTGTGGTAGATAAATATAAAGTTAATTATATAATGATCAGCCCCTTTCCTACATGCCATTTATCAATGGTAGTCAATGAATACATGCAGTGGAGTCCTATTTATATTAGTGACAGCATGAAATACTTACCTAGAAATAACTCTACTGGAAATACAAGGATGAAGAAAATGACAAAACTAGACAGAAAGTTTTAAGAGATTGAATAAATGATAAGCTTCTCTTTTTCCTGATCAAGGAGACTTAATTTTTTATTTTTTTTTTAAGGTTTTATTTGTTTATTTGTCAGAGCAAGTGAGAGCAGGGCAAGGAGGGGGAACCGCAGACAGAGGGAGAAGCTGGCTCCTCCCTGATCAAGGAGCCCAATGCGGGGCTCAATCCCAGGACCCTGGGATCATGACCTGAGCTGAAGGCAGAGACTTAGCTGACTGAACCACCCAGGCATCCCAAGACTTAATTTTTTAAATGTCAGTTCCTCCTAATATAATTCATCATCAAATATAATCTTAACAGAAATCCAGTGTAATTTCTTTCTGGATGATGCGAAAATTTATCTGGTATACTAAATAAGCAAGACTAATTATACAAGTAAATTTGAAAAATACATTGATACTGATTCAAGAATTCATTGATGGATCATTGGGGTGAGAAATTCTACAACTTGATATAAAAAAAATCAGTCTTAAAGAGGAAGGGTTAGAGTTTTCTACATAATATTGAGAAGACTTGCTGAGTATTTGGGGGAAAAAGTAAACTCTATAAACTTTATAGCATTACCAAAATACACTCTAAGTGAACTAAAGAGTTAAATGTAAAAATTAGCAGGGGGAAAAAAAAAAACCTCTAGCAGAAATTACTGGGAAAAAATTACAGAGTAAAAGGTTCAGGATATAAAAATTACATTTTCTGAATTTTAGACAGCCAAAGAAAAGCAGAAAGTAGGATGTTTGCAATAGATAAGTGAGAAGGTTAATATTTTTTAATGTACTAAGAGTACTTCTAGCTCAGTAAGAAAGATGAATATCTGATATATAAATGACCAGATTTTGCAAAGAAAATGCAAATGGTTCATTAAATATGAGTGCCTCTGTAGCCTCAGTGGAGAAAATGTTCAGTTTAAGGTTAGATGCCCCCCCCACCTTTTTTTTTGGTCAAGACAATGGCAGATTAAGTTGTAGCAGTCAGTCCTTTTGAGGTTTTGGTGAGGGAGACAGTACTACTGACAGGGAGGTAAATCAATTCCTTTTTCAAAAAACATTTTAGGAGAATGGAGCAAAAGCACCTATAAGTATTAATCTCTTTTGTTGGGGATCCCCAGCTGGGAAGTAGGTACTGTTATTATACCTGCTATATGGTACAAAGTGGAAACTCAGAGAAGTGAGCCCACTCTCTTGAGCTCAGACAGCTCCTGGGGAGCTGATACCCATACCCTCTAGTTTCACTCCACGCCCAGAGCTCATAACCACTGGACTTTTCTTCTCAGGAAACAGTCTAGATGTCTAACACAATATTTGACTTATGGTACATTTGTCCAAGGGTATATTATGTAGCCATTTAAAATAATGTTTTAAGTAACAACAATAATAATAATAATAATAATAAGTCATCAAGTGTTTACTAGGTGCCAGACACTGTGCTAATAAGGCTTTCCATATGTTTTCATCTGATGTTGAGTAGAATGATGTTTTGGAATATAATTTTTTGAAAGCAGATAATCATGTTGAATGTATAATTCCAGGTTTTTTTGTTTGTTTTTAAATATAGTAACTGAAAGAATATTCTAAAATATTAGTTGTGGTTATTTTATGGTATTACAGGTGACTTTAAAAAGAAAAGATTTTATTTATTTATTTGACAGAGATCACAAGTAGGCAGAGAGGCAGGCAGAGAGAGGAGGAAGTAGGCTCCCCACTGAGCGGAGAGCCCAATGCAGGGCTCGATCCTAGGACCCTGGGATCATGACCTGAGCTGAAAGCAGAGGCTTTAACCCACTGAGCCACCCAGGCGCCCCTGTATTTACAGGTTTTCTAACATTAGCCTGTATTAATTAAAATCAGGAAGTAATTAAAAGTATAACTAAAACAGATATATTTTAATATACTTTTGCAGACTCTTATCGAACAAATAGAACAGCGATCTGAAAAAATACCTGAGTGAGTACCTAGAAGTTCTTCAAACTACCTTCTTCTTGATGTGGTCCTGGTATTTTCTGAGCAATTACCTTTCATACTATGCAGGCTTTTTCTTGTAGCACATAACTTATTTTGGGAAAAGTTTGTAGACCTGACTTTGAGTTTGCAAGGCATCTTTTTTTCCCATAGCAGTATTTTCTTTTAATTTTAACGTTGTAATATCTTTCTGTACTCTTGGGAGATAAATCTTTCTTTAAAAGAATAAAAATTAACAGCTTTTGAACCATACTTCATTATGGTTTGTTTTTTCTTTTTATACATAAATATTTCTAGTATTTAATGTGGGCAAATGAGGGGTGACCTTATCACTTTAGAGGTTTTGAAATCTTTTCTGGAATTTAAGATCAGATTTAATTTCCATATCTGAAATGAGAAATTTATACTCTAATCTCATTCGCTTTTCATCAGATACCAACAACTGCTAAATGACATCCATCAGTGTTACCTTGACCAGCGGGAGCTCCTTTTGGGCCCTAGCATCACTTGTACTGTAACAGAGTTAACAAGCCAGAATAATAGAGATCATTGTGCTTTGGTAAGCTTCAGCTAGTTTTGATTGATGTTAAACCTTCTTCTAAAATATTTTGGTCTTTGAAGCTGTATTTGGGTAGATAAGTTTGGATCCCATATCAACAAGCTTTTAGAGAATATTTCTTTCAGTTATGAGGAATCAAGTAATTAATATTCAGCTTATCAAAATAATCTCATTTTTATCTTGTTTTTGAAGAATGAAGATTCATGAACAAGTATTACTCCTTGAAAGATGTAGTTTCAGAGTTTGTGGATTTATACTGATGATTTAATTTAGCTTTTGCTGAAGAAGTGCTTTTTTTGTTTAGCAATTTTAATTCATACTATAGAACAATACATAAAGATTGTTTTATTAAATACCCCTCTTAAACTAGAAGAGTATTTTCACTGTCAAAAGTTTAGAAAATAAAAGAAGAAAATAAAAATGAGCCATATTCACATTTTGCCATAAACCATTGTAAACCAAGCAATTTCTGTTTTTCAGTGGGTTGTTTTATGAATATATGTGCATAATCTTAGTGCAAATAGAGTATTTGTTTTATTCATAAATGCTGGAATCATTGTGTGTCTTTAACTGTAGGTAATGTGTGTTTATTTCCTGCAGATTCGTAGTGGCTGTGCCTTTATGGTCCATGTATGCCAGGATGAGCACCAACTTTACAATGAATTTTTCACAAAGCCAACATCAAAATTAGAGTAGGTGGTACACAAACTCTTGTTTTTAAGATTTAATATGCTAATGATCATTGTGGCTTATTATATTATAGGAGTATTTTAAAATTAACTGTAAAGTGTTTTAACTTTTATGAGTGTGTGAACAGAATATTATTGGATGGAAAGTGATTATTTTAAAATAAATGTGCAATTTAAAGGCCAACATGCTTTTATATTATTTATAATATATCTATGGAGACAATGTGGTATGACATTAAGAAGCCTATATTGGAAACTAAGTCTTGTCAATGTATATCCCTTTATCTCCACCTAGTATTCTAATTCCTTATAGTTAAAAAATTGTTCTAATTAGTGAAAGACATTTAAAAATACAGACAATATTTAATATGTTTTCCTTATTTTTCTCAAAGTGTCTTTTCAGCTCCTGTGTTAGTCACTTTTGATTTCTTCATGTTGGTGATTTTGACTCTTAGAAAGATTCTAAGATTATAACTTTTATAATGAAGAAGAGTCAAATGTATCTTATAGTTTTGATTAGATTGATCACTTTTGGTGAAATGCTATGTATAGAAGAGTACTATGGACAGTATGAAGAATATAGACAACTTAAGTCTTTCTTTTCAAATGTTTAAAATTGTCAAAAATACTTGTATGTCCAAGTACTTTGAGTTTTATCTAAGTCCAAGTATTAAAGAATTTTCAGTTCATCTTTCCTAGGGACAATGTTACATTTGATTCACAAATGATGTAGAATATTTAAAGGATAATTATATCAACCAAAATATTTGTTACCATGTTTTAAAGGACATATATAAAATATGGCTGAAATAAGTAAAGTTGTAATAAATTGACATAAATTGATATTTGGCCACGGCAGCTGCTTTGGAGTGGCTGCTGAAGACTGCTTATGGATTTTGCGCTTTTAAAGTAAAGAAAGATCTACAATATTATTTTCACCCTTTGATTCCTCATTAAATAGTGTTCCCATGCATGATTTTCCAGTAGATTTTTATTTTTATTGGCTAGAAGAAATCAATGATGCCTTTTAAACCATTAGAAAAATCATGAAGATTACTACTTATAACCATGTTTTATTCTTTCATTTTAGTGAACTTTTGGAGAAACTGTGTGTGTCATTGTATGATGTCTTCAGGCCATTGATCATTCATGTTATTCATTTAGAAACTCTGTCAGAACTTTGTGGGATTCTTAAAAATGAGGTGCTTGAAGATCATGTACAGAACAATGGTAAATAATAATTAGAAATGATAATTTCAAAAGTTTTAAAAATTATATCTGTGGCTCAATGAATTTCAAAACCCTCTATTCTTTACCCCATTCACCGATATAAATTTATTATTTTTATAGCCTTTTATAGCCTTTTAAAATCAAGATACACCTTATTTTTTGACTAGGTTCAAATTAAATGGGAAAAGAATTTTAAGATCTGGGCAAAATTGCTAATAAAATTATAGTTCACTTTTCTTTCTGTCATCTGTCAGAGAGAACTGTCAGTTTTGAGCTAGACATTTTTAATACATTCTTACCAAAATACCTGAAGTCATTGGCTATATTGCATACTTTTAATTTAAAAACAAGAATTATTTTAGTGTACATATATAATAATGACTTATCTTTTTTGAAATTACAAATAAAATGAATTCTCTGGAAAACTCTAACCATCTGATACATTCTTTAATATTTGTTTCTGTTGTCATAGAAAACATGACTTAAGTAACTTTATTTATTTTTTTTAAGTTTTTTTTTTTCCTTAAGATTTTATTTATTTATTTGACAGAGAGAGATCACAAGTAGGCAGAGAGGCAGGCAGAGAGAGGAGGAAGCAGGCTCCCTGCTGAGCAGAGAGCCCGATGTGGGGCTCGATGCCAGGACCCTGAGATCATGACCTGAGCCGAAGGCAGTGGCTTAACCCACTGAGTCACCCAGGCGCCCCATGACTTAAGTAACTTTAAAAAAAACCCTTCAAGTAATTACTTTACTGGCAGAAATTATTGTTCTTACTTTGACTTTCTTTAGGAGACACTAGGTTTGTTATGCTTCCAGAGTTTCTTATTCTGCTGCATTTAGTTATTCTAAGATGTGCATTTTCTTACATATTAATGCCTCTGAATTAAATTAATTTGAATATTTATGTTTTTATATCATATCTCCAACTCCCCAGCCCTTGGAAAGTTGTTACAGAATTAATGGTTTGTCTTAACACTGATGGCATCTTAGGAATGCAGAAATTCTATATGAACTTATACTTTGTTTTAATTTTTTACTCATATTTCTTTATGGAAACCTTAATAAGTCATTTTGTATTTGTGGGACTCCATTTATTTGTAAAATTGGGATAATAACCCAACAAATAAGCTGCCCTAGCTGTCTCTTAGGATTGGTCTGAAGCTGAATGAAATAACTTTTAACAAGCACGAAACACTTTAAAATTCAGACTTTATTATTCATGTTAATAATAAAAATAATATCACAAAGTGTCAGAAAAAAGGTATAAGGGCAAATTTCTTTCCCAATTTTAAATTTGAGGAAATTGAAAGACATTTAATTAAGTTTTTCTGAGGTCGTTGAGTCATACTGAAATAGAATGCAACCACAGTCCCAGAGGGAAAAATGCTTCCTACTACTGCTGGACACTTGAGTAATATTTTTGCTTGTTTAAAGAAAATATTTTTCTAAATATAAAAGAATGGATGATTATACTTTTTTTATCAGCTGAACAACTGGGAGCATTTGCAGCTGGAGTAAAGCAGATGTTAGAAGATGTACAAGAGCGCCTTGTATACAGAACCCACATCTACATTCAGACAGACATCACGGGGTACAAACCTGCTCCTGGAGATCTGGCATATCCTGATAAGTTGGTGATGATGGAGGTAGGGTTCTCTTATTTGATCTTGATCTCTCCCATATACTTTTTGGATGTTTCGTACTAGTAGAAATAGGATTTTTCTTTTTAATTCTCATTCAAGATGTAAAAACAAGATAAACTTGCCATAAAGTCACAGGAAATAAAATTTTAAAAAATTGAACAACATAATCTGTTAGGTTCTTTTTCCTTCAAGTTGTATTTTATAATTCATTTCCCTCCCCTTTTGTAGGAAATAGGTGTTCTCAGGTTTTTGTTTGTTTGTTTTTGTTTTAAGATTTATTTATTTACTTGAGAGAGAGAGAGAGTGTGTGCTCGTGCATGAGCATGGGGCAAAAGGGCAGAGGGAGAGGGAAAGGGAGAATCTCAAGCAGACTCCCACCTGATCATAGAGCATGACATCAGGCTTAATCCCACGACTCTGAGGTCACAACCTGAGCCGAAATCCAGAGACGGACACTTAACTGACTGAGCCACCCAGGTGTCCTGTGTTCTCAGTTTTTAAATTGAATTTGTGCTCCCTGTGATTTCTGTTTTTTAAAATAAATGGCACAGAAGAGGGTCTTGATAACATAGGAGCCACCATAGTTGATTGTCATAGAGCCATGTGTCATCCTGTCTCATAAAAACCGTGCGGGCCATGTCCTCAAAATTCTGCAGTACTGATGTCCAGTTTGTAGAGCTAGAGTTACCTCACTGATCATTTAGCTCACTGATTCAGTTATATACGAATCTTTATTTTCTTTTAGTGCTGGACAGAGTTTAAATAATGCTGAGGGTATTAGTACTAAACCAGAATTAGAACCTAGAACCTTTTTTTCTTTTTAAGTGGGCTCCATGCCCAGTGTGGAGCTCAACATGGGGCTTGAATCAAGATCAAGATGGGCTCACATCAAGAGTCAGACACTTAACCACCTAGTTACCCAGGCACCCTAGAACCTAGAACTTTTTTAATGGGAGTTTCAAATATAAGCGAAAGGTAGAGGGAACTATATAATGACTCTTGCATATTATTACACCAGCTTCCTCGTGGCCAGTCTTACTTCACTTAGAGCTCCATTACTCCCTTCCACACCATTAATTATTTTGGAGCAAATTCTAAACATTTCATCAGTAAATACTTTAGTATTTACTTTAGTATCAAAAGGTAAGGCACATTTTAGTTTTTGCAGTGAAGTCTTTTTCTAGTTTTATTGAGAAATAATTGACATATGTCAGTAAGTTTAAGGCATAGAGCGTGATGATTTGATTTACATACATTATAAAATGATTACCACAATAGCTTTAGTTAACACCCATCATCTTATATAGATAACAATCCAAAGAAAGGAAATTTCTTTTTGTGACAAGAAAGAACAAGTTGTTCTTTCTGAACAACTTTCCTATCTGTATACGGTGTTTTTTGTTAACTATAGTCATTGTGTGTATTACATTCCTGGTGTTTATTTTGTAACTGGAAGTTTGTTTGTTTTTTGTTTGTTTGTTTTTAGATTCACATATAAGTGAACTCATACAGTATTTGTTTTTCTCTGACTTATGTTATTTAGCATAACATCTTTAGGGTCTCACCATGTTTTTGGACATGGTAGGATTTCCTTGTGTTTTTTTTTTTTTTAATGGCCAAATAATATTCCACTGCCTGCATACACCGTAACTTCTTTATCCATTCATTCATTGGTGGACACATAGGTTGTTTTCATGTCTTAGCTATCGTGAGTAATGCTGCAGTGAACGTAAAGGTGCAGATATCCTTTGAGTTAGTGTTTTCATTTCCTTTGGATATATTCCCAGACATGGAGTTGTTGGATCATATGGTAGTTCTATTTTTAATTTTTTGAAGATCCTCCATACTGTTTTCCAGAGTGGCTGCATCAGTTTACAGTTCTGCCAGTAGAGCACCAGGGTTCTCTTTTCTCCACGTCTTTGCCAACACTTGTTACCTTTTTTAAAAAAAATTTTTTATTTGTCAGAGAGAGGGAGAGAGAGTACTTGCATGCATGAGTGGAGGAGGGGTAGAGGGAGAAGCAGGCCTCCTGCTGAGCAGGGAGCCTGATGTGGGACTCGATCCTAGGACCTTGGGATCATAACTTGAGCTAAAGGCAGACGCTTAACTGACTGAGCCACCCAGACGTCCCAACACTTGTTACCTCTTATCTTTTTGACAGCAGCCATTCTAATAGGCGTGAGATGGTGTCTCATTATGTGCATTTCCCCGATGATTATTGATGTTGAGCATTTTCATTACCTGTTGGCCATTTGTATATCCTCTTTGGAAAAAATGTTGATTCAGGTCCTTCGTCCATTTTAAATTGGATTATTTGGTTTTTATGCTATTGAGTTATATGAGTTCTTTATACCTTTTGTATATGAATTCCTTATCATCAAGTTTTGTAGTTTGATGGTAGTCCCACTTTCTTATTTTGGTGAGGGTACTTTTCATTTTAACACAACCATGATATGGTTATCACATTTAAAAACATTATTATAGTTACTTAATATCACTGAATATTCAATTAAGTCTGGAATTTTTTCAGATTTACTAGTTGTTAGTGTTTTGTCCCACTTACTTTCTTTATGTGTATGTTTCATTGCTGAACCACTTGAAAGTAAATTATAGATACTGTGATACTTCACTTCTGAATACTTTAGTTCTTACTCTCTTAAGAATAAAACATTCTTCACATAATCACATGCCATTTTTTACATATATAAAAATTAATATTAATTCAACATATTATTTATATGTAGTACATATTCAAATTTTTTCAGTTGTCCTTCAGCTATCTATAAAACAGGATCAGAAAGTTGAAAAGTGGGATCCAGTCAAGGTTACTCTTTCTCCCCACTTGTTTTTTTTGTTTGTTTTTTGTTTTTAATCACCTGGCTTTTTTGAAGAGACCAAGCCAGTTTTATTGTAGAATATGCCACATTCTGGATTTGTCTGATTGTTTTTCTCACATTTAGATTCAGATTAAACTTTTTTCTTTCTTTTTTTTTTTCTTTTCTTTCTTTCTTTTCTTTTTTTTTTTTTTTTTGGCAAGAATACTACACAGCTGATGTGTACTTAACTTATCACATCAAAAGCACGTAATGTCAGGATGTTCCACAATTGGTTAAGTTAGTAATTGTTAATTTTCTTCATTATAAAAGCATATTCCCTTCTTTGTAATTAGTGAGTACTGATGAAATGATACTTTGGGATTATGTGAGTTCCCCAGCATCTTTTTACCCAGTGGTTATTACAACCATTAATGATCTGGGCCTGAACCAGTTATTATGTTGGGAGTAGCAAATTTCATACCTGCCATTTTCATATCTGCCTTTTCTTCTGCATTCATTAGTTGGCATTCTGCTGAAAAGAATTAATTTCTCCTTCTTCCTCCCCTTTGCCTATCCCTGACCTTAGTAGACTAGTGGAGTTTTTTAAAAAGTCATTATAATCTATTAGCATTGCTCTTTTTGAAGCTCAGAATTGTCCCAGATTTGACTAGTGGAAGATGGGTTCTTTGTCCTTTAGATGGCTTCTTTGTCATTTTGTCCCTGTAATCTTTGAGGACTTCTTTCTTTTTTCTTACACAGTTTTATTGAGTTATAGTTTATAGACCCCACAATTCACCCATTTAGAGTTTATAATTTATGGTTTTTAATGTATTCATGGATAGGTTCAATCATCACCACAGTCGGTTATAAACCACTCACCATCTCAGAAAGCAACACTGTACCTTTAGCTGTCACTCTCTGACCCCAGTCTGAGGGGTCAGAGAACTTACAGTGAGTTCTGTGAACTCTATAAATGTGTCTATATATATATGTCTATATAATATATATGTATGTATATATATGTCTATAAAATATATATGTAACTATAAATTGCCCGGTTTTAAACATTTCATATGAATAGGATTATATAACATACGGTTTTTTGTGATGTCTTTCACTTAGAATATTTTCACAGTTCATCCAAGTTACAACATGTGTTAGACTTCATTCCTTTTTATGCTGGATAGTATGCCATTGTATGGATACGTCACATCTTATTTATTCATTCTTCTGCTGATGGATACTTGGGTTGCTTCCACCTATTGGGTGTTATAAATATACTGCTACAAACATTCATGTATGCATGTGTTTTCATTTCTCTTGTTTATATGCTTAGGAGTGGGATTTTTGCACTGTATAATAACTCTGTGTTTAATCATTTGAGGAATGGCCAGACTGTTTCCCAAAGTGGCTGTACCCATTTACATTCTCACCAGCAGGATATGAGGGTTCTGATTTCTCCACCCACTTGCCAACTCTTGTTAATATTTGACTTTTTTGACTTAAGGCATCAAGTGGGTATGGAGTGGTGTCTCATTGTGGTTTTATTATTATTTTTTTAAGATTTTATTTATTTATTTGACAGAGAGAGATCACAAGTAGACAGAGAGGCAGGCAGAGAGAGAGAGGGAAGCAGGCTCCCTGCTGAGTAGAGAGCCTGGTGCGGGACTTGATCCCAGGACCCTGAGATCATGACCTGAACTGAAGGCAGCGGCTTAACCCACTGAGCCACCCAGGCACCCCTCATTGTGGTTTTAATGTGCATATTGTCCTTGCATCATTTGTTATCCCAGCATTCTGTCCAGTTGTCCCAGCATCATTTATTGAAAGGCTATTCTTTCCTGCTGGATGGTCTTGGCACCCCTGTTGAAGCCAGTTGCTAATAAATTTTTGGGTTTCCTCCCTCCCTTGCTCCCTTCCTTCCTTTCTTCTTTCCTTCCTTCCTGTTGATTTATTTGAGAGAGAGAGAAAACGAGTGGGGGGAGGAGCCGAGGGAGAGAGAACATCCTTAAGCAGACTCCCTGCTGAGCACAGACCCTGACTCAGGATTTGGTCCCAGGACCCTGAGATCATGACCTGAGCTGAAATCAAGAGTCACATGCTCAACTGACTGAGCCAGCCAGGTGCCCCGGGTGTGTTTCTGATCTCTCAGTTTTATTACATTGAACTTTATGTCTCTCTCTTTCTCTCTCTCTTTTTTTTTTTTTTTCTTTATGTCTCTTTTTATGTCAATATCAGACTGATTTGATTGTTTTGTAATAAATTTTAAAATCAGGAAATATGAATTCTAATTCTTCTTTTTAAAGATTTTTTTTTGTCTATTCTTGGTCCCTTGCAAGTCCATATGAATTTTAGAATCAGCTTGTCACTTTCTACAAAGAAGTCAGCTGGGATTTGTTATATCTGTTGATCAGTTTGGGGAGCATTGCCATCTTAACAAATGTTAACTCTTCAAGTTCAAGAACATGAGATATTTTGAAATTATTTAGATCTTTTTCAGTTTCTTTCAGTGATATATTGTAGTTTTCAGAGGATAAATTTTATACTTTTTAAAGATCTTCCTAAGTATTTTATTCTTTTTGAAGCTTATTTAAATGGAACTATTTTCTTAATTCTGTTTTTTGATTGTTGATTGCAAGTGTATAGAAATGTTTTTGATATTTATATATTGATCTTGTATCCTGTTACCTTGTTGGACTAGCTTATTCTAATAGATTTTTGTGGATTTTTTAGGATTTTCTATATGTGTAACTATATATATATGTATGTATGTAAGATCATGTTGTCTGCAAATATAGTTTTACTTCTTGATTTCCAATCTTTATGCCTTTCATGTATCTCTCTTGCCTAATTGCTTAGCTAGAACCTCCAATACAATGTTGAATAGAAATGATGAGACCATATATCCTGTTTTATTCTGATATTAAGGGGAAAGCTTCTAGCCTTTCCTATTTAGTATGATGTTAACTGTGAGTTATTCATACAACGCCCTTTATCAGGTTGAAGAGGTTCCCATCTATTCCTGGTTTGTTGAGTGCTTTTATCTTAAACAATTTTGGTTTTTGTTAGATGCTTTGTTCACAACTATTGGGATGATCTAGTGAAATTTTTATTCTAGTGAATTTGAAAATATCCCCTGAAATAATTTTGCTAAGTCATTACATGTTTCTAATGTTTTTTCAAAAATGTAGTCTAATTTTTGCAAGGTTTGCAAATTAGGCTTCCAGCTGGAATGCTGACTTAAATTTATTTGTCTATGAAAAATAGGTTTAAAGTCCATTTCTTCATAAGTGTATCCTATATTCATCAACATACCTTTTGATACCAAGTGGGAATTGCTTTTGTTAAGTTGTAAATGTGGCTCAGGTATTATCCAATTTCTGTTTAGACAGCTTCTCCTGGATGTCACACATCCTGATTTTCTTTTCTTTTTTTAAATTTATTTATTTGACAGACAGAGATCGCAAGTAGGCAGAGAGGCAAGCAGAGAGAGAGGAGGAAGCAGGCTCCCCACTGAGCAGAGAGCCCGATGTGGGGCTCGATCCCAGGACCCTGGGATCTTGACCTGAGCCCAAGGCAGAGGCTTTAACCCACTGAGCCATCTAGGCGCCCCAACTTTTCTTTTTTCTGTTTTTTTTTTTAATACATTTTATTTTTTGGAACAGTTTTAGATTTACAGAAAAATTGAGAAGGTCTTACAGAGAGTTCCTATGTACGTCACATCCAGTTTTCTCTGTTATTTAACATCTTATATTATTGTGGTGCAATTGTGGTGGTGAATGAGTCTGTAATGATACATTGATATTAACTAGAGGCTGTAGTTTATTCACATTTCCTTAATTTTTATATAATGTCTTTTTCTATTCCAGGATCCCATTATCCATTTGTAGTTACTACCTTGCATTTTTTTTTTTTTTTCTTTCTTCCATATCCTCTTAGGCTCTTCTTGGCTCTGAGAGTTTCTCAGACTTTCCTTGTTTTTGCTGATTTTAATTTAACATTTTTGAGGAGAATTTGTTAAGTATTTTATAGGGTGCCTCCCTATTGGAATTTGTCTGATGCTTTTCACATGGTTAGACTGGTATTATGTGTTTTGGGGAAGGAAACCCAAAAGTACCATATTTATCACATCATACCCAGGGTAGATACATGAATATGATTTACACTGACATAGATCACTTAGTTGAGGTGGCATTGTTAGGTTTCTTCATTGAAAAGTTGCTCTTTTTCCCCAAGCTATGCTACTTCCTTGAGACAAAGTATTTACATACATTATTTGGAATTTTTCTGCAAGGCAGATCTTTTTCCTTCTATATATGTAAGTATGTATATATGTATTTATTCACTTATTGATATCAGTATGAACTCATGGATACTTATTTCATATTTATGGATATTATCCACTGTTTTATGAGCACTTCCTTATCTCTTGGGTCTGTAAGACATTTTAGGCTCATTTTGTCTATTTACTATCTTAGCCCTAGAATCAGCCATTTCTCCAAGGAGTCCTGGCTTCTTTTATTGGAGAATGGTATTAGAAAACAAGGTCTAGGTGCTAGGTGTGCTCATAGCTGTAGAGTGTTCTTGATTTTGGTCATCTCAGCTGATAGCAAAGAAATATGTGTATGTATAACCTATTCCTGTTGCTACACCTCCTCACCAGCATTTTAACTTACCCTAACTTATTTTAGTGCCTGGACTGATAAACATGTTGTAATAGGGGTGTTTCTTTTAAAGCTAGCAGGCTTGAAATACACCAGGCTGTGTAATTTACTGCCCTTATCTAAGAATGTTTTTCTCAACTTTTGTCCCTTCTCCTGACTTCTATTTAAATTTATATTTTGGATAGTTATATTAATTATTTGTATAGTACTTAAAAAAATAATACATAAAATCAACTTTGCAGGAATCAGGTATGTGGTAGGTAGGGCATATAGTTTGGGGGCTGTTTATTGCCCTGCTTTCATTATTCTGTAGGCTTATAGTAGGAATGTTGCTAATAATTCCAGGAAACAGATAATCCATTTGCAGGAGTTACCTTGGGTTTGAAGGCCACAAAGTGGGTATGATGAAGACAAGATCTATTTCTCAGTCCAGTCTAGGGAATTGTGTTCTTTTTTCCTTTTATTTCTTTGTTTTCTTTATGAATAATTGGTTTTATATTAGGTAGAATGCCTGTTTTAATAGTTCTGATAAGATGTTAGGTGATTAAGATTACTTTATAATTTAGTGATAATTTAGTATAATTTAGTGATATATTTAGTATGTTTTATTTAGTCGTCACATAGCCAGTGTCCTGATGCCTTCTTGTGTGGACCTTTTGGTTTAAGGATATCACTTTCAGTAAATATGCTTGCTTTGCTTTTCTTTTGGTGAGGGGCACAAGGGCATCAAGGTGATCCTGCTGTGACATCTTTGTGCCATGTGTTTATACTTTCTGGTTTCTGCATGCAGAGTTAGGACTGGCCCAAGTGATACGGAGACTGTATCCCAAACACTTCTCTGGGCCATTCCTTTTGGCAGTAATTACATGTTTGTTGGTCCTTCATTTTTATTTCTACCTTTATAAAACTATAAATGTAAATTAGTGAGATCTTCATCAGTAACTTAGTAGTTAGTGACCTGTGTATATTTGATGTTATTCTTTAGGCAGTGAAGAAGGCTTTCAAAAATAGCTTACTGTAGCTATTCTCACATAAAGAGAAAAGCAGTTGTTTAGATTGGCTGGTTACTTGATAAAAACATTTCTGATATTCCGAATGTATTCTGTACAATCTTAAATTTTGTTTCTAAACAGAAGTTGAAAATTAGCTTCCTAGAGGTGACTTGTGTATTACATGAACCTTCAGCAGATACCTGGTAATGGTTCTGAAATTAGTGGTTCACAAAAGACTGTGGATGTGTTTATGGGAGTAGAGATGCTCCATACTAATTTAACTTTTTCATTTCCATGGGTTGTTTTGGTCCATTTATTTATTAACTAGTTTTTTTTTTTTTTTAACTTCATGGAAAGATTCATATTACAAACACAGCTGAAAACTACACCTTACTCTTTCTTCTGATTTCTTTATAATAGCAAATTGCACAGAGTTTAAAAGATGAACAGAAGAAGGTACCTTCAGAAGCTTCATTTTCAGATGTTCGGTTAGAAGAAATGGAGTCTAATAATCTAAGAAAATCCGGTATGTTATGATTAACTCCAACTTTATTCATTCATTTAAACTTCTGTTGAGGACTTGTCATGTTCTGAGCATGAGAAACAACCTTGTGCATTTGAAGAGCCCAAACTTGGGTGGGTGTAGATTGATAAGCTGTAACTGTGTGGCCATGTCCTAAAGGTATGGACAGTGTACTCTTGGACCATGGTAGAAGGGCATCAGAATTATGAAGGAAGGTGAGCTTTGAGTGCAGGAAGGTGGGTTCAGTGAGAGATGTGGTGTCTGAAGCTATACTCTTTATAAAGGTAGGAATGAGTGAGTCAGGTGAAGTAAAGTTGTTTAAGATAGAATAGTATGGAGATGGGCAGGCAGGAATGGAAGACTATGTATGGTTGCTTTGGGGAAGTCAAGTGGTTTGGTATGTTTGGGCATAGGTTATTTGGAGGGAGGAACAGATAAAGCTGGCCAGATAGGTGATAATCTCAGAGACTTTGAACTTCTTGCTAATACAGTGTATTGGAATAATTGTACTACCAGATTTGCGTTTTGTAAATATATGGAGTGCCTGTGACTAGGGTAAGATACCGATAAAAGCATTTGGGCTGGCTTGGACTAGGGTAAATGTTATGCAAGGAGTGAAATTGTCCAAGAAGCATCCTGGATGTTTATGAGTTACGTAGACAAAAAGCTAGATGAGAAACAGGGATACTCTCCTCTCTCCTCCTAGCTGTAAGGGAGACACTGAAGCTCAGGTTTTTGGGGAGCTGGGATTGGCTGGGAGTTGGGGTAGTGAGAATGGGAGGCTTTAATAGCCCCAGTTGTCCCTAAATCCCCATGCTTAGGGCATCTCCAGGTATTGTGTGTTACTCTATGAACAGCTGATACCTCAAACCCAGACTGCCAAGCAAACTGGGTATTCCTTGTCTGGCAAAGCCAATTTTATCACATTTGTTTCATAGGAAGATAGAGCCATAGGGGTTAAGATTTCCTTCTTTGAAATAGAACCTGTGCCATGTCTTCATATACCTTTTGTTTCTAGTATACACCTTGGTCCTAATAAATCTCTTAAGAGTTAGTGGAGAGACTAGAGTACTTTTCTATCTTAATGACGTTGGTCTTATACATTTTCCCTTTGCCCAGTAAAGTCTATTCTTTCACCCTTGCTTGGCCTTAAAATAAATAAGTATTGTTGGCAGAACTGTAGAGCCTAGTTAGGAGATTGTTTTGTTTTCCATTTGAAAGATAAAAGTTTGAGCCAGGGCACTGACAGGGTAGGGAGAAAAGTGAATAGATGAGGCATCTGGTGAAAAGCTTGAATCAATAGAATTTGATGACACACTAGATGTGGGGGCTGAGAAAGACTTAACAGCATCCACATGGAACAACTGAGAAGATCTATGTATATCGATCTAGAGCTATGCTGTTCAATATGGTAGCCACTTGCCATTGAACATGTGAAATGTGGCTATCTGAATGTGCTGTTAGCATATAAAATACAAATCAAATTTCAAAGACTTAATATGAAATAAAGAATGAAAAAACCTTATTAGTAATTTGTCTTGATTACATGTTAAAATGGTGGTATTTTAGATATATTGGGTTAAGTACATTAAAATTCATTCCACTTGTTTCTTCTTACCTTTTTTAATGGGGCATTTTAATGTGTTACACGTATGGCTCACATTGTATTTCTGTTGGACAGTACTTTTCTAGAGCTAGAAAGAGGACTGATTTAGAGATAAAGACTGTAGAGACGCTTTGAGCTTGTGTAGGGTCACCCCTAGGACAGAGAGTACAGTGACAATAGCAGAAATGTGGGGAGAGAACCTCAGCAGATGCTGACGTGAAAGAACAATGGAGGTAGAGGAGAGTCAGCTTCATGTAAAGTAGACATTTTATAGTGAGGCCTTATAGAAGAGCTTTTAAAATTACACAAATATCACATGCTTTTGAAAAGCAAACAAAATAAGCTTACAGAATTATAAAGTGAAAGCACTAACCCACAGTGTTCTCTTCTTTCTTTTTCCCCATAAATCTGTACCATAAACTCTAGGCCTTCTAAGCAGAGGCTGTTCTGGCTTTTTTTTTTTTTTTAAAGAATTTTGCTTTGCTTGGCTATACTTTTACTGTTTTAAGTATTGGCTATTACTTTTCTTTTCTTTTTTTTTTTTTTTTTTTAAGATTTTATTTATTCCTTAGAGAGAGAGAGGGATCACAAGTAGGCAGAGAGGCAGGCAGAGAGGTCGGGGGAAGCAGACTCCCACTGAGCAGAGAGCCTGATGTGGGGCTAGATCCCAGGACCCTGAGATCATGACCTGAGCCAAAGGCAGAGGCTTAGCCCAGTGACCCACCCAGGTGCCCCTATGGAAAAAAGTTTCAAATATAAAGAAAAGTAGAAAGAATGATATGATGAACAGTGAACACCACTACCCACCATATGGATTCAAGGCTTAACATTTTATCACGTTATATATACATATATTCTTTTGCTAATCCTTTTTTAAAATTTATTTATTTATTAAGTAACCTCTACACCCAATGTGCGGCTCAAACTCACAACCCCAAGATTAAGAGCCACATGCTCCTCTGGTTGAGCCAGCCAGGCGCCCCAATCTTCTGCTAATCATTTTAAAGTAAATTATTGACATCATTGCCAGTTTACTCTTGAGTATTTCATCATCTCTCCAAAATATAAGGACATCTCCTATATAACTCTAAAACCTATTGCACTAAAACATTTAGTAGAGTTTCCTAATGTCCTCTAATACCCAGTTCATATTTCATTATCCCCTCTTATTCCAAAGTATTATCTTAGCTCTGCTGTTGTGGCTCATTGGAACTCTCGTCCATTGAGCTGAAATGATTGTGCTTCCCTCACAGAGGTGTCTTTGCTCAACCAAGCTCCTCACTTGCTCCTCCTCACCCTCACCAGAGTGTCTGCCCTGTCTCGGATAGAGGAGGGGACAATTCTCTTCAATTGGGAATTGGATAGACTAAGTAGGCCTATAAGTAATACAGCTAAGAGCATGGGAGGCAAGCAGTCAAGCAAACCAGCTTTGATTAATTTTCCTGTTTAGCATAGCTTTATTTTCTTGTCATTTCCTTACCTCCATTGGCTTCCAGTAGCTTCCACACGACTACTTACAGATCTACCTCCTTTTTGTATAAGGCATATATACTATTTATTCATTCTATAAGGATTGTTTTGTTTTAAAGATTCTATCTATTTATTTATTTATGGTTTTATTTACTTGAGAGAGAGGGAGTGAACGAGCAGTGGGGAGGGGTGGAGGGAGAGATCGGGAGAAGCAGACTCCCCTCTGAGCAGGAAGCCTGATATGGGGCTCCATCCCAAGACCTGGAGATCATGACCTGAGCTGAAGGTATATCCTTAACCAACTGAGCGACCCAGGCACCCCAGATTTTATTTATCTGAGAGAGAGAGAGACCACGAAGGGGGAGGCAGAGGGATAGGTGGGAGCAGACTCCCTGCTGAGCAGGAAGCCTGATGCAGAGCTTGATCTCAGGACCCTGGGACCACTGTCTGAGCCACCTAGGTGCCCCCATTCCGTAGACATTATTGATCACAGTTTTGGAATAGCTTTTGAATTAAGCATATATATATGAGGGTGGGATATATGTATGTATTTATGTGTAGTCTCACTAATCGTGTTGAATATCAGCTGTCACAATTCCTGTGGGTTCCTGTGGCATTATTGATTAAAGGTGAAAATACTTGGAAAAAAAATGGATGCCTCTAGCTACTGATAACTAAAAGAACAAACAGTTTATGTTTACTGTGCAAATAAGACAAACCTCCAGGTATGTGAAATGTGTCTTTTTTTCCATTTGGGTTTTTAGGTTCAACAGAATCCCTCAATACGAGGCCACAGACCACAATTTCTCCAGCAGATCTTCATGGAATGTGGTATCCTACAGTTCGAAGAACTCTTGTGTGTCTCTCCAAATTGTACAGATGTATAGATGTATGTGTATCAATTCTTACTTATCTTTACAATAAATTGCTTGCTCTTTCATGTGAAATTTTTAAATTTTAAGTTTATTTTAAGATCTTGGTGTAGTATTTTGTTTGGTATTTAATTAGAATCCTATGATTTTTAGATACAGAGGTAAGTTTAAGATCAGTCTAATTTAGGGGTTTTTTTAAAAAAGATTTTATTTATTTATTAGAGAGAGTGAAAGCATGAGCAGAGGGGAGGGGCAGAGGGAGAAGGAGATGCTGATTCTCTGCTGAGCAGGGAGCCCAATATGGGACTCTTGATCTCAGGACCCTGGGATCATGACCCAAGCCAAAGGCAGCTGCTTAATTGACTGAGCCACTCAAATGCCCTTAATGTAGGGATTCTTAATGTGTGTGTTCTGTAGAACCTTAGAATTCACTAGTGGCCTTTGGGAAGTCTTCGGATACCTTGAAATTTTGAGTAAAATTGTGTTTGTATCTTTATATTTGTGTCTTTTTGAGAAGGATTATAGCTTTCATTGCATTTACTATGACCACATAAAAGTTTAAAAACTACTGGTTAATTCATCTGTTTTAGTTTATAGATAAGGAAAAAGACATGCAGAAAGGTTAAGTGATAATGTCCAGTGTCACATGGCTATAGTACATATTTAATATAAATTTGTTATTAAATGCATTTACTTTAGTTTCTTTTTTTTAACTTTAGTTTTTTTTTTTTTTAAGGTTATTTATTTTAGAGAGAGGGTGCATGTATAGGATTGATGGGAGGGCCAGGGGGAGTGGGAGAGGAAGAGAATCTTAAGCAGACTCCCTGCTAAGCCCGAAATGGGGCTTGATGTCATAACCCTGAGATCATGACCTAAGGCAAACCTTAGGACATTTAACTGACTGAGCCACCTGGGCACCCCTTTATTTTAGTTTTGTACTCCAGGATACCAGGGGGATACATAGGGGCGTGTTCCACACAGAACCCATTGTCATCACAGACCCTAGTGAAGCCTTTTCGGTGCTTAAGAGGGATTTGAGCCAAACAGTAAGGTAGACCTGAGGATGCAACTCTGCCTGTTTTTATTTTATCTTCTGGGACTGCCTGTTTTTTTGTTTTTTTTTTTTTTTAACGTAGCTATGTCTGACTCTTATTCCTCTCTCTTTTAACCATCTAAAGCGAGGAAAGCCAAGTCTAGTGAAAAACGCATTAAGACTGAGCGGGGGAAGAGTTGGTCTTAGTCGAGGCTGCTGATGTTCGGTCTTCCTCAGGCAGGAGCAGTGACCTAGCAAAAGGCAACCCTAATCTTTTCTTACTACAGAAGCTGCATAGGAGACAACTGAGAGGGAAGCAGTACAAAAGGAGAACAGCATCAAGTAGAGATCAGGACCCAGGATTGTGGCCTCATAATAAATATTTTGCTCATATTCCTCCATGTTAATTCCATCTCAGGTGGAATGGAGGCAGGGAGGAGGCAAGGGACCGGCAGGCGACCCTGACATGCCACACTTCTGACAAGATATAGAAATGACAGAATTAAGAATCATACTTCACATGATGTTTGTAACCCAATTATTTTGTTTTTATCTAATTATATTTTAAAAAGATTTTACCACCTCCTTCGGCATTCCTATATTTCATACACAGTATCCTGTAATTTGGATTTACTAGTATTTTATTGCTTGACTCCCCCATCACTGAACATTTATTTGTGTGTTTTTTTTTTTTGTTTTTTTTTTTGCTGTTTTAAATGATGTAGTAAGAGCCATGTGCATGAATTTTATAATACAATACTGATTATTTGGGATACATTTTTAGAAGTGGATTTACTGAGGCATTGTCTTAAAGTTGGTGGGGTCAGAACCACATCTGCCTTGTCCACCTACCACTGGGCATCCAGCATTTAGCACAGAGCCTAGCCTGAAATAGGTGCTAAGGAAATATTGCTGAAAGGTCACAGGAGAGCTTTGAGAGATGCAAATTACAGAACTACCTGTTGGTCTAGACAGGTTGCATGGGAATAGGAAACTCTAAGAGGAATATTTGCCAGTAATATAAGTTCATCCGGTGGATGAGGGCAAGCAAGCATTCATTGTTGAATTGCTTGTTCTCTGTTTATATAATTTCTCTGTTCCTGTGTTGTGAAGCACTTCAGTTAATGTTTTTCTTTTATTTCACCAGAGGGCAGTGTTCCAAGGATTATCACAGGAAGCCTTGTCTGCCTGCATTCAGTCGTTACTTGGAGCATCAGAGTCTATCAGCAAAAACAAGGTTTGATGAAGTGTTAGGTGAAATATTGTTACCTATAATAATATTGTCGAATATAGCATTTATTTGTAAACACAGAAATTTAAAGCCATTTTGGTGGGAGGATTTGTTTAATATGATTTAATTGAAGCCCTTTAAGAGAAGTTAAAACAGTTGACCCTTGAACAAGACAGGGACTCAGATCCTTTCCCCCACAGTTTGAAATCCTTGTAGAACTTTTGATTCCTCGAATACTGAACTACTAATAGCCTGCTGTTGACTGAAAGCCTTACTGATAACATAAACAGTCAGTTAACACCTATTTTGTCTGTTATGTGTATTACGTACTATATTCTTAAAGTAAGCTAGAGAAAAGAAAATGTTATTAAGAAAATCACAGGGAAGAGAAAATACATTTATAGTACGATGCTATAAAAAATTACCGTATAAGTGGACCAGTGTAGTTCAAACCATGTTGTTGAAGGTTCAATTGTGTATTATTATAGTGCTAAATAAAGACCACACTGTATGAAGGAGTTCCAGCTTTGCTGAAAAGTACTGAAAATGCCACTTTGGTTCTAAATCCTATAGAGTAAAGGTCTCTTACTATAGCCTTAGCAGCTGAGAAGGTAGTAGACTCCTGTTTCCCTGAAAGACCAAAACAGTGTTTATAAGGGAACATAGCAATTTATAATCATCCCTTCAGTGATGGTGTTAAATAGTTGCATGGCCTCACTTGAAGGAAATCAGCCAAGTCAATTTAGAAGACAGGGAACTGTGGCCCATGGGTTGCATGACTAGAAGTAGTTGCCGTGACTTCATGACTTACAGTTTTTAATCAAGAAGCGATCTGGGGCTGAAGGCTGCTCCCGGGGGCCCTGAGAATTTTTAAATAGCGTCATCAAAGATGTTGCTTCATTTAACTGTCCATTAAAATGCCTGTCACCTAAAGGGTCTAAGCTGTAGGGACTGTTTCCAGGGAAACTTTTTTTGCTTGTTTGGAGTATTCAAACTTGTGAACCTTTTTTGGACTTCCAGATTTATAAACTTGATTTCTTACTTCAAGGCTTTAGATAAATTAGGGTAAGACAGAAGAAAGCAAAAAAAACAAATGACAAAAAAAAACTTCCCTCAAAAGAATTTGGGATTCGTTTCTAGGAGAGTTGTACCCCTGATTGTGACTGCTGCATTCTCCCAGTCATGGAATGAAAGGTTGCAGTGACATTTTTAGATGTTGGAAAGAAGATGGAAAGTTAGTTGTAGACAGGCAGATTTAATTTTTAAAAAGTATTTCTAAGCCTGAGCTCTCACATTTCTTAAAATACCTGAAATCAGGAAACATGTCTAATGTTAGGCAAATGGTTAAGTAAATTATGGCATACTTCATAGAGTAGACAATTAAACAGGCGTTAATTTTTTTAATGAAGCAGTAACATTTAACTTAAATATGTTAAGGCAAAAAAAAAAAAAGGATACAACCAGATATACATCATGACTTTATGTAATGAAAACACTCAATAAAACATTAACATTGAAAGCTTTTGGGTGAATATGGATGATTTTCCCTTTTTTCACTACACTCTTCTTTATTTTCCAGTTTTCTAGAATGAGCATGTAGTTCTTAGATGATAAGGAGGAAAAAAAAATGACCTAATTTATATGTCTTCATGCACCACCTCCTTTTTTTAAAGGGAAGAGTGAAGGGCTTTTTGATTATTATATCCTATGAGGCTATCCTGTTTTATGTAACTCTGCTTCCTGCATATTAGAAGGGGTTTAAGTTTGTGTGGGGAAGCCCTCGATTTGGCAAGCATTAGCTCATTTATTTTTGTTGCTGAGTTTGTGTACTTTTGCCTTTCAAGAAAAAAGTGATTAATGAAAATGACCACTTAATGTCTTAGCTTCTTAAGGCAGGAAGTTGTTGCCATACTTAATTGAACACCTAATATGTTTGCTGGATCATAGCAGCTTTAGTAAAGTGAATCTGTATTACACTGTTCTTTCCCCTTGGAATTGTTAGTTTTTTAAAAAATAGAGCAAGTATTCAAAATGTGTAGTGCTTCCTACTTATTTAATGCTCTGTGTTCCAGAGTACAAAGTGAGTTTCCATCAAATAAATCATTCTTGCATATTGATTATGTGTTTATTTAGAAGGAGGGAGGAGAGAGAGAGACACTAGAAAGGAGTTAGGTTGTTTAATAACCCCTTTAAAATTATTGCTGTTTATTGAAGGACAATTTTATTCTTTTCCTAATATAGTATGATGTTAGAAATATTTTCAAAGCAATATTCTGTCTTGATTAAGCAGCAAGAATGAGCAGATGCAGCCTTGCTCTTGTTAATATACAGACTTTTTTTGGAAGTGAAAGTTACAGTTATTCACTCTTTTAGGATTGGGTCAGACAGAGCTTTGAGAAGTAAATTTAAATCATAAGACTCTTCTAGATGGGTCCTGCCAGGGCAGATGCAAGTGTAGTGACTCAGGATATAGACAGTGCTCTGTTGGTGGCAGGATGATCCAAAATGGTAACCCCAAATCATTTTTGGATTTGGAAGCTCCTTTTGTATAAATATGAATATTTCTGATATTCTGGATATTGAAACCACTTTGGCCAAATAGAGCCATGGTGCTTGAAAAGAAACTGGAAAACCAGGAGAGGTCATAGTTGTGTTTATGCTTTGACCTTTTCTTTATTTCCTGTTCTGTGCCAAGATTAGGTCACTGTATCTCTTCTGTTTCTAAATCAAGTTAAAATAGATTTGATTTCTTTTTCTAAATGTGTTACTTTATAACCTTTTATCTGATTTGCTTTCTTGGACTGACGAAGTATGAGTGGGTGACAATGTTAGTAAGATTTTGCAGTAAGATTTTTCCAGATAATTCTAACATGGGTAATGTGGGGAGAGTTCATTGCACCACAAAAGGAGTATTGGTACATACAGTTAGGTTAAGGGCCATACACCTCGGTAGATTAATGTTGATTAATAACACTGTATGTTTTACATGTTTTTATTTAATCTTTGATAATACCCATTTTTCTGTCTTATAATTTAGACTCAGATTGATGGACAACTTTTCTTAATTAAGCATCTTTTGATTCTTCGTGAACAAATTGCTCCATTTCATACTGAATTCACCATTAAGGAAATTTCCCTGGACCTCAAGAAAACTAGAGGTACTTCATTGTCCTGGCTGACACAGTTGGGTGTGTTTGACCTGTCCAAATGTGTCAGCAAAGGTTATAGGTTTATTTTATGTTCATCTGCAATTTTTTTTGCATGCTGTGCTTGCTAAGCATGTTACTTGTTCATACTGAGCTGAGCTTTCAGCGTCCTAATTACATCTAACTTGCTGTATTTTCTTTATGAAGGGAACTGTTTCTGAGCATTTCAATTTGTAATATAGCATTACTTCTCTTAGACTCTGCCACATATTACCATAACCAGTTAAAAAATGAAAAATCAGTGTAACAGCTACTTAACAGTGTCAGCCAATTGGGGTGATTTTAAACATTGAGTAGAGTTTGTCAGTTCATGAAAATTCAGGAAGCCAGCTGGGTAAAATGGTAAAATGCGAGTATTCAGATATCTAAGAGTGAAAGATTTGGGTTCCTGGCCCATCATTTCCTGGCTCTTGTGTGATCTTGGTTGGGTATTTTAGTTTTCCTATCCCAGGTGAAATGAGCAGAATCAACTTGTCACGATAACTTCTCAATAACCAGGTTATTGAGATCATTAAGCATGAAAATGTATGTTGAAGAGCTTTGTGAGCGTTAGGTGCTCAAGTAAGCCTAATTGGTATTATTTAATCAGCTGGTTGTTAGGTAATCATGTGGCTAGGATCTTTGAGTTGTTAATAGACACTGAGTCATATCTGTCCTAATGATTTGCCTCTGACTGAATTAATAGATGATTTCTAAAATATCAGAATAGTTATTTTCTAAGATGTTGATTGTAAGCAGTTAAGGATACACTATGAATATCCCTAGTTTCCTTTACTTACTTACAAATTTATCTAAACTTTATCTTTTCTTAACCATTGCTGAGGGAATTAAGTTCTAATGCCTTAAGCCATTGTTTATATAATGGAACTTCTCTCTGAGGTATTGGGGGAATTGAGAAAATAGTCACTCAAATTATTTCCTGTACTCTGGTTCAGAGGAACTTCAAATACGGTATTTCCAAGGGTAGCTGGTTATTAGTTCCCTAGTGACTGTGTTTATAAAATAGTGGGCTTGACTTAACTCACCTGAGAGCCATCGTGAGTCATATTAGAACAGTTTACTCTTTCTTTTCCTAATGTTCTCTTCTTTCCGCCATGGAGAATACCTTTTGGTTCTGTTGGAATTTGAATAGTAAACCTGTATGTTACTCATATTTTGTGATAAAAAAAAAAAAGATTTTGTTTTATTTTAGAGGGTAGGGGAGCAGAGTGGGAGCAAGAGGGACAAGGAGACTCCTTGCTAAGTGTGGAGCCTGAGAATGAGGGGCTAGGTTTGATCTCAGGACCCAGAGATCGTGACCTGAGCTGAAACCAAGAGTCAGATGCTCAGCTGACTGTACCTCCTAGGCGATTTTTTTTTTTTAAACAGTAGTCACATATCCTGGTTTTTGCCATTTTATAGAATGCGTATATATTTTTTAAGCTTATTCTTATCAGAGGCTTCCATCCCCCAACCAGTCTAGTTGATATCCTTCTGTCCTTTTGGTGTGAGGTGTAGGAGTAGTGCCCTAACCTTGAAGAGTGCTGTGGGTTGATAGTCCTTAACTTTATTTACGTGATGGGACAAAGTAAGGCTGATCTACTTTCTTCCATTTTTTTCTAATTCATAATTTGTTGCTGCTTACTTAGTTCTTATATAGATTCATCGAAGTGTGAGATAATGAAATGCCCTAAAATTTTGGCAAATACTCGTTTAAAGTCTGTTTTCCCTAAAACATCATAAAGCCTATATAATCCTACTGTATGCTGTCGCAGACAGTCTTTTAAGTTATCTTGTACAAAAGACAGCAGAAACAAAGCTTTACTCTCAGTACTGAGTCTGATAGGTCTTTTACAGTAAGATCAGGGTCAAGGTAGTTAGTACTGTTGTGGTGTGTACTTGTAAAAACCAGGGTTGGAAGCATTTCATACTTGGCTTCTGCGGTGTGGCAAAACAAAGAAATGGTCTTTTGTGACTATCACTTAAGAATACTTGCTCTCTTTACTTTCAGACCTCTAACCTCTCCTAACTAACATTATATCTTAATTGCATTTGAACATCAATGAGACCTCAGTTAGTACTTTGTGTGGATTCTAGTTAGTCTGGAGGTTAAGGGGTAAATACGTCCTTTTGGTGTTTTCTTTCTGGCTGACACAGTAGTTTATTCATTCTGCTTCCAATGAATAAGTTTCTGTGCCAGCCAGGGACTCAACAAACAAAGCTGGGTAAGTATATGGATATTTTCTGGAAAATCTATTTAGCAGCATAAAAATAAGGCAGTGAAATTTTCAAGTATCAGTTACCATTTATCTTTTTTTTTTTTTTCTGTAAGTGTATAGTTGAGATTAATAGTCATTTCTCAAGTCTGACTTCTAGAAAATAACTATGTGTGGGTACTATAGCCATGGTTGGCACTAATCCCACCCTCTTCCATTCATGAAGGTGAGTTGGTGGAAATGAAACTGCTTTTGCTTTTGTGGTAATAGATAACTAGTGTACGTTAACACACTGAAACGGTAACTCGTCTTTTCTTTTAAAACTGTACCTGTTCACTGGATGAGTAATTTTGTTTCACAGATGCAGCATTTAAAATCCTGAACCCTATGACTGTTCCAAGATTTTTTAGGCTGAATAGCAACAATGCCTTGATAGAGTTCTTGTTGGAGGTGAGAAGGAGTCTGTTTCATTGGTGGTGGGAGATAAACAGCATTCTTTACACGTCTGGTAATTTCTAGGCACATAAAAACAGGAGGAAATTGTCATCTTCTTTTTAAGGGTACTCCTGAGATAAGAGAACATTATCTTGACTCTAAAAAAGATGTAGACCGTCATCTGAAATCGGCCTGTGAGCAGTTTATTCAGCAGCAGACCAAGCTGTTTGTAGAGCAGCTGGAGGAGTTCCTGACAAAGGTATAGACCTTGGTGCATATTTGATAAAGTAATTTTGAATTCTTCCTTAGATTTCCTTTTGAACGAACCTCTTGTGAAAACTCTGGCAGGAGACAGTAAATAGTAAGCCTAAATCTTAATGATTCCATCTAGGAAATCACTGTGTTTCCTATAATGGAAGCTTTTTGATTTGGACTTTTAGATATGCTTGCATAGTTTTCAGTTTTTAAGAGAGAAACAGATATTGTCTCCTTGCTAAAATCCATCCAACTGGCTAATGCCAGCAATGCAAAAATGAGATCATGGCTATTTTGACTTTTCCGTTTCAACCTAATCTTTTTTTTTTTTTTTTAATGCTTAAGTACCATTACTAAGGATTTTACTTCATAAAGATGTTTTAAAAGCCTTGAAATTTAAAAAAAAATTCTTGAGATTAGCTTTCATTTATTTAGCCTCTACTGTCTGTCCAGAATTAGAGTATATTATAAAAAGAGTAAAAATATGACAGCCCTTTCTCTCAAATTTACTTACCTAAGTCCTAACTGGGGAGACAAACTGTATCTCTGAAATGACCAGGAGACAGCTAAACAGATTATCTGTTAGTAATTTTTTGCTGGGGCCATTGATGCTGGTATGCCTGAAGCCTGTGATATTTGTTCAAAAGATAGAAGGTACTTGTTTCTGAAAATAGTAATAAATGCCCAAAAAAGCAGATATAGAAATGTTAAAGCAGTCAAACTACTCTTTTGTTTATCATTGGCATATAGTACTTGTTTACTGGGTTGTAGTCCATTCAAACAAGTATTTGGAGTGTGTGTGTTTTTTTCCTCTGCCAAATCAGTTTAAAGATTTATTTATTTATTTATTTGACAGAGAGAAATCACAGGTAGATGGAGAGGCAGGCAGAGAGAGAGAGAGAGGGAAGCAGGCTCCCTGCCGAGCAGAGAGCCCGATGCGGGACTCGATCCCAGGACCCTGAGATCATGACCTGAGCCGAAGGCAGCGGCTTAACCCACTGAGCCACCCAGGCGCCCCCAAATCAGTTTAAAAGCGGGGAGTGGTAGAAAGGTTTCTACTGGGTTTTGATTTTTAAAAATGGTGCAACTATTGATACTTTGTAATTTACAGATAAGCCCATTACAGTTTTTACTGAAATTGTTCTTGTGGGAAGCCAGTCTGTAGATTGTAGTATGTATTTTTGGGAGAGCGTCCACATTAGTACTGGTAGGAAATATTGTAGATGAGTATTCTGCAATAGCCGAGCTGCACAATGAATCTTCTGACATAAGCAAGTTGATTATAATGAAATCTAGGATTAAAGGCTTTTTCTGGAAAAGCACAGTCTTTGAAAAAGTCAAGAGAATGAAAATTCACTGTTGTAGCTATCTAAGTTGATGGTAGTGTTAGTTTGGTAAATCTGGTATAACTCTGTAATTGTGCATTTTGGAAGGCTCTGGACACTATGAGCATTTTTTAAAAATTAGAGATACATGTAGAAAACATGTATTCCAAGTCTGAATTATATAGTGGTTTTCCATGGAATGCTACACATCTGCACCGGAGACTCCTGTATAGCCGGTCATGCATCTCTCTTTCTACACTCCTCCCTGAGGGATCGGAGAGGGAAAGGCCCTGCCTCTTGACATCTTTGAGAAGTCAGTCCTGTCCTCCCTGCTTAGTCTGTGTAGTCTTTGCTCAGGTCATTCACTGTTGCCTCGTTTTCTTTTTTCAACCTTGGTCCCTAAGTGCTCTCCAGAGTCTGTTCAAAATATTTAGTAGGTAGTACAGCTTAGAGGGCTGAGCATCCCTTTTACATTATCTTATTCCAAATTCAGTCCCTTCCCCCATCCCGTTGGAGTGGAGTGAGTCAGAGACAAAGATGCACGCATGCACAGGGCATACATCATAAGCACTACGGTTCACACAGATGTATGTGATCGTTTAAGACATTGCTTGTTAGACTTTGTGGACCAGACATTTTTCACTTTTATCTGGTGGATGTTACTAGTATTCTGAATAGCAGACACAGAATAAATGATTTTAAAACTTTAAAATGATTTTCTTTAAAGGTAAATCTGCAAGTGCAGAATCTTGTGCCTCTTTTATTATCGTTGGTGTCTTATAAGGCAGCCCGTGATTGTACCTTGATAAATGATTGCAAGAGAAGCAGCATCCATAGGTGCAGAAAGGGAAGAGTATTTCATCTTCAATTTGGACGTATGCTTGTAGGTCTCAGGATTTTACCATTTGGATGTAAGCCTCATCAACAAATGTTCTCAGCTGAGAACAGTTTGGGCTGATTTTTAGAATACATGTGGATTTGCATAATAAAACAAACTGTGTGAGTGTAGAGAACATTCTTAGGCTCTTTGAAGACTTGTTTTTGAGTGTAAAGATTCAGGGTGTGATTCTAGTCCTTTTTTTACTTGCTGTGAATTGGTCTTTTTTGTTATGTAGCTCCTTCCTTGACTCTCCTTGTTGAGATGCTTTGTTTTCATTAATTCTCATTACATCTCTGGCACCTAGAGTAAGTAAAACATCTTCATTTCACAGAATGAGAAACTAAAGTTATCCAGAGTGACCCAATATATATAAGACAATCATTTCTACAAACTTAATCTGACTAGTATAAACATCTTCCCTGATATTTTGGTACAACTAATGAAGTTTCTTAAGAAAAAGAAATAAATTCTAAAAGAACATATCCTATTTCCTGCTCCTTGAAAAATAATCTTTTTTCTAAGTATTTGGTGGCCCTAGGGAGTATAACACTGTTCTAAGTGTTGGGGGTAGAAGTTCATAGGAAAATAATTTGGGTCAAATATCTTCTGTTAAACACAAAAACTGTTGATACTTTTTCTCCCCCCCCCCCAAAGTTTTTATTTATTTATTTGACAGAGAGAGAGAGAGCACGCACAAACTGGGGGTAGGGGGGGAAGGGGGAGAGGGAGAAGCAGACTCCCTGCTGAGCAGGAAGGCCAAGGCAGGACTTGATCCCAGGACCCTGGGATCATGACCTGACCAAAGGCAGACACTTAATTCACTGAGCCACCCAGGCACCCACCAAAAAACTGTTGATACTTTCTGTTTTCTTAGAATTTCATTATACTGAATATTGCGTGAAATGAACCCGTAAGTAGGGGTTGGACTGGTCATGGGTGTGGTGGAAAGAGCATAGAGTTTTGACTCCAGAAAGCTGAGCTCTAGCCCCCCTTTGTCACCTCCTGAGTAAAATGGTAGCAAGGTAGATTCTCCAAGTTTTGGTTTTCTAATCTCTTCATCAGAGATAGCTACGGTATCCCTCTTCCCAACTGAAGGTTATTATAAGGACCAAAAGAAGATCATATATGTAATAGTACTTTAAATGCTGCAGAAATGTTACAGGAAAATATGACAAATTTGAAGTGCAGGTTTTGCTTTAGGAAAAATTCTGAATAAACGCATTTTAAAGGAAGTACATTTCAAGTTCATAATGAAGCTCAAAGTGTTTCTCCCTAGTGGGACCAGTTTATGCTGAAAAACTCAAGACTTGTATTTAGCAATATTCATTTTTTCCCCAAGCAATTTATTGAAGTATTTCGAGTTTATTTGGCGGGGGATGGGGGATGGAGGGACAGAGGGGAGAGAGAATCTCAAGCAGGCTCAGTGCTTAGTCTTACAACCCTGACATGACATGAGCCGAAAACCAAGAGTCAGACGCTTAACCATCTGAGCCACTCAGGTGCCCTACAAGTTTATTCTTAATACTCCCTCTGAAGTGTTATTAATTCCTCAGCAACACTGTAAATGTAAATTTTTTTTCTTGATTGTAGTTCATGTAACAGAATTTGACCTATAAATTTAATTTTTGTTCTCAAGGACTTAATAACCTAATGGAAAATCAAGATAGAAAATACGTAAACATTATGAGGTGTAAAGCAGTGTCATCATGAGACAGTGGGTCTCTGTTCATCTCGTAGGGTTTTTGAAAGATAGGGCTAGTTGGGGAAAACTTTTCAAGAAAATACTCCCTGCAGTTTGACTTAAAGGGAAGTATGTTACCTAGATAATAAATAGACATGGATATGTAAGTTTGTCTTTGTCCTTAATATAAAAATAATTAATACAGTCTAAACAGACAGCATATATATCATTATGAACTTGGTTAAATTCTGTAATAATCAATGGAATAATAGGCAGCCATTACTAATAAAACATAACTGTTAGACACTGAAAAATGTCCAGAATTTAGAGTTAGGTGGGGAAAAAAGATGTCAGAGCACTATGTTCCTGTTTTGTAAATGTAGACACGTTAGTATGTTTATTTATGTTGGAGAAGATTTCGGATAATACATACTAAACGAACATGTTTTTCTTTTAGCATTGTCTAATCTGCAATATGTATAATTTGTTTTTTAAAGCTGCATCTCACAATAAAAAAGTAAAGATATCAAGAGGGATAGATTGTAGGAAAGGGGTGATTTTATACACATGTGCAGCATGAGCAAAGGCCTGTGAGCTTACTTAACATTGTATTCTGTCTTGTGCCTGTGTTCTGCCTAAATATTTTTGTGGCCTTCTTTAATCGAAAGTTTTTGTTCTCAGATTTTTCTAATGAGACTCTCTGGTGAGGCCAAGGTCAGAGCCTGCACCTTTGGCCCCTAACAATCCATTTAAAAAAATGTTTTATGCAGTTTCTGTCCTTCACCTTCCCCAATTACACCTTAGTTACCATATACCGCACCATGGTTTTCCATCTTTTTTTTTTTTTAAGATTTTATTTATTTATTTGACAGAGATCACAAGCAGGCAGAGAGGCAGGCAGAGAGAGAGGAAGGGAAGCAGGCCCCCTGCTGAGCAGAGAGCCGGATGCAGGACTCGATCCCAGGACCCTGGGATCATGACCTGAGCCGAAGGCAGCGGTTTAACCCACTGAGCCACCCAGGCGCCCGCATGGTTTTCCATCTTGAGAACATCTTAAGAGCAGTCTTGTCTAAGCAGCCAAATGTACATTTTTTCGTTTGCTGCTCTGTACTAATGGCTGAGGAATAAAAGGGGCATGAACAAAGGGTGGGCATTCCAGTCTGCCTATAGCACTGGTTGGTCTGCCTCCAGCACTTTGATGCTATTTGAAAATCTTGTTTGTTTTCATAACATTCTCTGCCTGAGATATAATAAAGGAAAGGAATCTCTAGGTATGTAAAGGAGATTTTGTCCTGCTGGGGTGACATTTTCCTAACAGAATACAATAATAATTAAATGTTGACATAACAGTTCACTTGAAAAGGGACCAGTTTTGTCCTCAGTTTTGTCTTCCTTCTCTAAAATGTTTTAGGCAGAATACCTCAGGACATCAGTGGTGTTTTTTTGCAAGACAGCAGATGCCTTGAAATCACAAAAGTTTTCTAAAATGTGTTATTAGTTGGAAGGATTATGAGTTATGATGCAGTTTTTTAGGATTGCACATTTGACTATCATTATGTTTTAATATGTCCAGATGGTGTTGTATGTCCTCGGAGAGCCGTGAAATGAAAAGAAACGTTTTTCTTTTTGTCTTGTCTCACAGGTTTCAGCATTAAAGACCATGGCCAGTCAGGGAGGACCCAAGTATAGGCTTTCACAGCAGCCTTGGGCACAGCCAGGTATTCGCGTTTTACTCCCGGGGATTTCTTTTTTTTAGCTGTTGATTAATTTACATTTATATAGTCTCTGACAGCTTGGAGTTGGTTTCCTTCTTCTGCTGTGGTTTGTGTTGATGCTAGGTGCAGTTTGGAGCTGACAGGTCTTAATGGTCCAGCACTACTTGCATTTTAAAAAGCAATTTTCAAGGAAAGAGGAATTAAAAAGAAAAAATACACGCAGAGTTAAAAATAAAACGTGGCTTACATGGAAATCCTCTGATTCTGTACATCTGCTTTTTGTTGTTATTAGAGCTTTGATGAAAGTACCGTGTTTGATAGTCTAAAATTAGGGAGGAAATGCTACTGTTCTCAAGTATTAGATGAAGGATGTTGGTCATTACTTTGTTTCACATTTTATGCAAGTTATATCCTCTGTTAACATTTTTAGAGTGTTCAAAAAAATTATAAAAATTGTGGTGTCACTGGGGAGTTGGCAGACAGTATCCCTGTCTGATTGGCGGATGTGCTTGAGATGCTCCTAGTTTTACTCTTTCCTAAATGTAAATTTTTCTGTGCCAAAGAGTTTCTTCTTCTTCTTCTTTTTTAATCTTTAGCATTAGACCTCAGACATTTAGAATCAGACCTTTGGGGGTTACTTTTGGTTCATTTTGTGGCATTTTAAGTTGCTGTTAAGCCAGAATAAATCATTGTAGAGGATTAGTATTTCTGGCTGGTCCCTGGCCTACATCAGGATAGAGATCTTTTGAAACCAAAAAGGGCAAAATGGTAAAAGAATTCGTGTTTTAATTATAGATAAGCTGTATTAAGTTGGTAGGGCAACTTTTTTGCTGAAAATGAGAGAGATCCAAATTCAGGTTTAGCATCCATAAGAAATTGACTGTCTACAGGCACCCAATCTAGTATTAGGGTTTTTTTTGTTTGTTTGTTTAAGATTGTATTTATTTATTTGAGAGTGAGAGAGAGAATGAGAGAGACACGTCATGAGAGGGGAGAGGTCAGAGGGAGAAGCAGACTCCCCGCCGAGCAGGGAGCCTGATGTGGAACTTGATCCTGGGACTCCAGGTTCATGACCTGAGCCGAAGGCTGTTGCTTAACCAACTGAGCCACCCAGGTGCCTCTAGTGTTGGGATTTTAATATGATTGGTTTTCCTTATTGACAGAATGATATGTTTGTCAGGTACTTATTTCTTTTGGGGAAAAGAATTGAGGCCGTTCTAAAAATTTTTGATTATTCTTAATAATGGTTCAGGATAATTTGAAGTTGAACTAGAACTGAGAAGCTAAAAGAGTAGCTATGCATCTCGGAGGAGGATTTGTAAATATACTGAATTATCAGTTGTATTTGAATGGAAGAGAGGATTTTATTTCAACAATTTGTCATAAGAACTTTGATGATGTCAATATGGGTTTGCATTGATTTGCTTTATTGCATATGAACTTTGTCACTGCTTTAGGTCTTTTGTTTACCTGTGATGGAGACAGTAACTGTTTTACTGTTTACAAGGGTTACTATACCTTTGTATCATGTGAGATTGAAATAACATCTTACCAAACTGAGATCATACTTGATGCAGTAGTACATTCTGTCAGAAGAAAGAAAACCAATTTATTTTATTGATAACACCGGAAGTTCTTTTTAAAATGGATTTTATTTATTTTTAGAGAAAGAGTGCAAAAGCATGCGGGTAGGGAGGGGTGGTGGGGAGGGGGAGAGAGAGAGAATCTTGAGCAGGATCCTCACGGAGCCAGACAGGCCTTGACCTCACGGCTCTGAGCCACCCAGGTGCCCCCACCCTGGAAACTCTAGTCATAGTTAGCTGTAGTAGTAGCCACCTGTTCTGACCTCTCACAGTCAGGAGCGCACTTTTCACTCCATAACTCAGCACAATTCTAGAAGGAATTCTGACCACCTTTGGATTAATTGGGACTTTGGCTCAAGGTTTCAGTCTTTGATAGAACTTATGTAGAAATAGGAGCTGACTTTATTTTGAATGTTTATGTAAATGAAACTCTTGGGTGCAATAAATCTTTCTTAAAATAGGTAGAAACCAACAAACAGGCCTAGGTGTACTTAATATAGCTAAGCCCAGGGGCTTGATGCATTATTAATGTATTTTTCTTTCCTCTTTGGAAAGATCCCCTTTCACTCAAAACGGGCTGTCATTTTCTCAAGTGGGATCCAAGTGGAGCTCCCGGTGTTAGGTGTATTGTGCTCTCCAGCATTACAAGCGCAGTCATTAGTAAAGCAGGAGTGGATGAGAGGAAGCTGATGACAGGACATATTGCAGCAGGGCTTGCTGCTTTGTCATTAACCCCTTCCCTGTCTTCCTAAGGGAGGAGGGCTTGGCAGAGAGAGCAGTGGCACTCCAGTTCACTCCATTCTCGTATCTTCTGTTCCGTGTAGCCGCGAGGAGCTGTGGAGATGCTTTTTCTTCATCTCTAGGACAAGACGCCCACACTGCAATGTCAGGGATGTTTGGGCCTTTGGGTGGGAGCATCAGAAACAACCTAGGGACTTGTCTAGGGCCCTGGAAACCCAAGGTGACTGGTTCATGCAGTCTTGATCAGGTTCCTGGGGATCATTTCATGATAAACTCAGAGGAGATTGAGTTGTAAGTTAGGGTGCTGATTTGTTAATTTACTCTGAGAAATATACCTTCATTAAGAGCCCTCAGAGGGCTGTGTTTGCTAGGCTTCACACCCACCATTTGGTGATCAAGGCCTCTGGAAACTGACTTAGGGATTCTTGAAGTGTGTTAGTGAGGATGGAACCAGAGCCCATGGAAGTAAGTACCCTAAAGAAGCTTTCATCTATTTTATGAAAAATAAACAATTCCTTGATTGTTTGTTCTTCCTTGAGAGTATTGGTATTTTCTTACCCTGCTGTACCACAACCATTCTTAATTAAAAAAAAAAAAAAAAAGTTTTTAATATAGTATAAAATTTGGGCTATGAAAAATTATAAAATTAAAAGTAATTCTATTTTTTATTGCCAAACCAGCCCTCTCAAAGGTAGCCACTATTAATAGTGTCTTTTCCTGAATTGTTATATATGTACTGGCATCTCTGGACTTTAAAAACTTTGTACAAATAAGATTAGACCATATTCCTTGTTGTTGTCATTTTTTTTTTAACTTGGTGTCTTGGAGCTCATTCTGTACTGGCATATCTGGCTCTCTGCATTCTCTTTAATGGTGCATGGCACGCATCACTCTAGCATAATTTCTTTAATAATTCTGTTAATTGTTAAAATATTTTTAGTTTTTTCCCCCATCCATTATTTAATAGATGTCCCTGTATACATGTATCTTGGTATTTTGTAAGTATATCTGTAAGGTAAATTTCTAGTAGCAGCGTGTTAAGTGATAGAATGTATGTGTAGTTTCAGTTTTGCTAAACATTGCCTGGTTTATACTCCAAGCAGCAGTGAGTAAGAAGGCTTGTTTCTGCACACCCTTACCAAATGCGGGTGGGTACTCACAGGCTTAGTGATTTTTACCAATCTGAAAATACCTCAGTTGTTTTAATATATATTTCTTTAATTATGAGTGAAGTTGAAGGTCTTTGTAATTATGAATCAGTCTTTTTCTTCATAGCTTTCTAGGTAGTTTCCTCTTTTAAATGACCTCATAAAGATAACTACTCTTCTTTTCCATTTGTACTTCTTTTCAGACACTACACTTAGCCTACATAATTATTTCAGTTACAGTTTTCTGGAATTCTGTCCCAATACAGTGTAAGATTGTAACAGATGGGGGCACCTGGGTGGCTCAGTCAGTTAGTTGAGTGTGTGATCTTGGTTTTGGCCCAGGTCATGATCTCAGGGTCCTGGGATAGAGCCCTATGTTAGGATCCACACTTAGCAGAGTCTCCTTGTCCCTCTCCCTCTCCTCCTCCTCTTACTCATGTGCGGGTGTGCGTGCTAGGTCTCTCAAATAAATAAATAAAATCTTTAAAAAAAAAATGTAACAGTTGGATTTTTAGTTACCGTTAAATATGTGTGGATGTTTCCAGAATCATCCCACAAGACGAAAGAGCATCTCTTGCTGTGAGTCGCTTCTGTAAATGAATAAGCTCATTCATAATGAAGTGATTCTTACTTGTGTCTCTCTGCAGATAATTTATTTTATTTTAACTATCTCTGAATTCCAAAGGCTCCATAGTATAGCCCCTATGAATGTCCTGAAGGGTATTGGAGGAGTTCTTTTACTGCCTTACCCTTGGGGAGTAGAGTTTTGTATGTAGAAGATAATGAATGTTTATAGGACTTGTGAGTAAACAGGAAAAAGGAAAGAAAATTTTGGGAGAAATTGAGTCCTTCTGCCGTTTTTCTCTCCCCTTATTCCCCTCTTAAGGAAAATGGAAGTGTTTCTTCTCTTTTTCTTTGTAACAGTAATGAGGTTTATTCTTTCCAGCAAAGGTCAGTGACCTTGTAGCAAATGCCTACAAGACAATAAAAGCAAAGCTGCCTCTGACTTTGAGAAGTATGTCATTGTACCTATCCAATAAAGACACAGAGTTCATCTTGTTTAAACCTGTGAGGGTGAGTATTGTGATATTTTACTTGAATGTTGTCCAGTCTCTTCAAGTTTTCATTTCTTGCCTTGTCTACCATTTTCCTCTTCCTGTAGACATTTAAAAGTGTTAGTATACTGTTCTAGTAAAGTTGATTAATAATCACTGTAATTCCTGAGAGGATTACAAAGCCAGCACTGGCCTGATCATATCCACCCCAGCCTTTGTTTTAAGTTCTTTATGTTGTTACCTTTGGCGACAAGGTAATTTTGACCTTAAAGTACAAATTAGTAAATAAATAAGTCATCAGACCCTAACATTGAATGTGGCCCAGTACTTGAGAAAGCAGCATTTCGGGAATTACGCTTCATTTTACTGGTGAGTAGTGGAAATAAATGGCTTGCAGTGGCTGCCAAGGGATTAAATGTCAGAGCAAATTTAGTGCTCATAACTTCCAGCTCTGTGTTGAGCTCACATCTTTACTGAAGGCATTGGTTGGTTTTTAAAGTACGTTTTATGTGTCTGGGAACTTTATTATCTTTTGTGTAAGAAATTGCTGCTGAAGGCTCTTATTATTCTCTGGGGGGGGCCAGGGCTTACTAGAGTTTAGCTTTTCCAGGAAGTATTATCTGATAAGGCTTAGTTGGGTTGTGCTAGCATGTGAATTATTAAGTGTGAATTATATGTCTTTGGTAATCCAATGAAAGATACATTTCCTCTACTTGTTTGGCAAATACCATTAAGATTTAATATTCTTAGAGAGAGAGAGAGGCAAACCAAGAAACAGACTTTTAACTATAGAGAATAAACTGATGATTACCAGAGGGGAGGTGGATGGGGAGATGGATGAAATTGGTGATGGAGTTAAAGGAGGGCATTTGTGGTGAGCACCCACTAATGTATGAAAGTGCTAAATTACCATATTGTACACCTGAAACTAATGTAACACTGTATGTTAACTAACTGGAATTTAAATGAAAACTTAAAAAAAGATTTAACAGTCTTAGTGCTTTATGTTTGAGATGATCACATATGTTTCTAGTAACTCATTTAATGGGATTTCCTTTCTTTATAAGAATAATGTTCAGCAAGTCTTCCAGAAGTTCCATGTTTTGTTAAAGGAAGAGTTTAGCCCTGAAGATATGGACATCATTGCTTGTCCTTCTATGGAACAGGTAATCTATCACCTGAAGATCCTTGTTACTTTTTATTCTTTTTTTTTTTTTTTTAAAGATTTTATTTATTTATTTGACAGAGAGAGATTACAAGTAGGCAGAGAGGCAGGCAGAGATAGAGAGGAGGAAGCAGGCTCCCTGCTGAGCAGAGAGCGGGATGCGGGACTCGATCCCAGGACCCTGAGATCATGACCTGAGCCGAAGGCAGCGGCTTAACCCACTGAGCCACCCAGGCGCCCCGACTTTTTATTCTTGATTATTTGGTTATTTTACTTGAGTAGGTAATGTCTGTCTTTGTATAACCATGTTTTTTTTTTTTTTTTTTTAGATTTTATTTATTTATTTGTCAGAGAGAAAGTGAGTGAGATCGAGCACAGGCAGACAGAGTGGAAGGCAGAGTTAGAGGGTTAGAGGGAGGAGGAGGAGCAGGCTCCCTGCGGAGCAAGGAGCCGGAATGTTTTTAATTTTAATTTTAAAATTGTACCTTATTTTATTCTGATGAGCAAGAATTCAGACTTTGAATTGCTCTCTCAAATTTTTAGTGATGACTTTATAAATTTTGATTGCTTTTTTAAATCCTTTCTGATATTGCAAATTGCTGTGTTTAACATGAGCGAACTGTTTGTGAAAAGTTCAAATAATGGTGTTTAGGATGCTGAGTAATTTTATTTACAGTATGCATGATAGGAGGCTCACATTTCACATGAAATAAAGTTACTTCACGGATTTGATGTTAGAAGTGTTTCTGTTTCCTCTCTCTTCCTAAATTTGAAAAACTGAATATAGAGCTTAGTCTGTATTTATCATTCAGTACAGCCAGCAAGTTTTTTTGAGCATGTATTATGTATTAGGAGTAGGCTGGTGCTATGGAGGGTATTTTATTTCCAGTTTTAAGTTTGGTATAGCTTAGGAGTTTTATATATGTCAGGACTAGAGGGTATGGGAGAGAGTAGTAAGGTATGGAGCCTGAGAGGAGTAGGTGGGAGAGTTGGAGAAGGGACGAGAGGCAGTGAGTGAGGGTGAGTCTTTGGGGGGTTTTATCACTTTGGGAGAGAAAAAGTGTAGCTGGAAGGGAAATGGAGTCTTTTTGTAATTGACATAGAACTCATATGCCATAAAATTTCATTGTTTTTTTGTATATTCACTAAGTTGTGCAACATCACCACTATCTAATTCCAGAACGTTTTCTTGTCCCACTCAAAAGAAACCTCATACCCTTTAGCAGGTTCCCCACTCCTCCATCTTCTGTAATTTATTTTTTGTCTCTGTGGATTTGTTCACTGTGGACATTTCATTAAATGGAATCATATAATACATGGCCTTTTATGACTGGCTTCTTTTTCTTATCAGACTGTTTTTAAGGCTCTTCCATATTGTAGCATGTATCAGAATTGTATTCTTTTTTATGGCTTTATATATTCCTTTGTATGGATAGATGGTTCATACTTTAAAAAGATGTGTTTGTGGTTCCAGGATTGTAATTAAAATACTTTATTTATTTATTTATTTATTACAGAGAGGGCTAGCGAGAGAGGGAACACCAGCACAGGGGAGCTGGAGAGGGAGAAACTGGCTCCTCGCTGAGCAGCGAGCCCAGTATGGGATTTGATCCCAGGATGCTGGGATCGACTTGAGACCAAGGTAGACGCTTAACAACTGAGCCACCCAGGTGCCCCTAAAATGCTTTTTTTAAGAGTCACTTGAAGTCATTGTATTCTCTGTGATTATACCACTAACTTGATATATAGTTAGGTTTGTTTCAGTGTTTAGAGATTTTTTTCCCCACCATTTTGATTTAGTTTTTTTAATATAAAATATTAACATGCTTCCCAAGTCAGCATTCTAGAACAAGATAGAATTGGAGGTGTTTTGCTCTCCTTTCAGACCCCTCCAGCCTTCTCTTTCCTTTGTTTTATTTGTTATTGGATTATCTTTTCTTTTTTTTTTTCTTTTAAAGATAGAAAATACATGTTTTTATATTCATGAGGAGGATCCGGAGAGAGGGAAAAATTGATGCTGGAAAATGTTCTTGAGTAGCAAAGGGGGGATGGAATCTCAGGGACAGTCGGAAGGAGGATGGAGCCTTTGTTAGGTGCATGTGTTCAGTTGCAAAAGGAAAGAAGGCCCAGTGTTTGGGCATGTGTATAGGGAGGCGATGAACACGATAGGACAATAGAAGCTCTCATCTGATTGCTTCATGTCTGTGAGTGAAACAGGAAGAGGTTATCACAAAAATGTGGGGGTACTAAAGATTTGGGGAACAAGGCTCAGTTGAGTTCAGTGGTTATGAATCCAAGAGAGGCCAGTCAGCATGGTTGTCTGTTTTCTCCAGTAATATGTAGTCAGTTGCAGGAGTGTAGACGTGGGGTAGCCAGACAGGGCTTGCTAAGAACATGCAGAGTTCCTGGGCCCTGCTGGACTCCTGCCAGCAAGATACATGTTTTGTGTGTGTGTGTGTGTGTGTGTGTGTGTGTTCGTAACTTAAAAGTTTGACAGTAATTGGTCACATTGCATATAATTCAGATTGCTCTGCTCTGCCTCTCTTCCCTGTTCACTTGATGAGCCAGTACATTGTTTTCATGATGCACCAGTGGGTCACAGCCTGTAGTTTGAAAACCAGTGACAGAGCCCATCATTCTGTGTAGCTTGGTGTTTGTTTCATCATAATTAGATTGAGGTTTTGTATTTTGGGCAGGAAAAACACAGAGGTGATGGAGAGTCCCTCTCATTGGGGATACAGTTTTATAGAAGAGATGAGGGGGCGATTATTTTGATTACCAAAATAGTTTGTGTTATGTCAAAGGGTTCCCTGCCAGGTTCATTTGGCTGCACGTCTTCTAGGGCTTGGGTTCCAGATTGGCCATGGGCAGACTGCAGTTCCCCTGCTCTCTCCCAGGTGGGTTTCTCTGCTTCTCCTGGGGGCTGGCTCCATGTCCTGCCCTCCTTCACAAGTGGTTGGGGTCTCTAGGGCTCAGAGTTCGGGTTTGTGCTGAAATTCACTCTTGACGCCTGTTTTTATGTATCTAAAATGGTCATTCAAGGAATTCAGCTTACACACGCTTCTTCCCACAACACACTCTGCACAGAAAAAGGTGAAATTGATAATTTAGATCTATTTCTATCCCCTCTCAGGGTTGGTGTGTAGGTTTGTTTTTTTTTTTTTTTCCTCCTGTCATTTTCACTGGATTCTAAATAAGTTGAGGGCATCAATTCAGTGATAGAGTGTGGCATCCTCCCCCAGACCACCACAAAGCCCCCTGCCCAATGGCCGTGTGGTGACTCAGACCAGCATTGCGGGTTCAGCTGTGTTCATTTGGCTTCTTAAAAAATCTTAGACTTTGGGACGCCTGGATGGCTCATTTGGTTGGGCCACTGCCTTTGGCTCAGGTCATGATCCTGGAGTCCTGGGATCGAGTCCCATATCGGGCTTACCCTGTTTTTTGGGGAGCCTGCTTTTCCCTTCCCTTTCCCACTCCCCTTGTTTGTGCTCTCTCTCTCTCTGTCAAATAAATAAATAAAATCTTAAAAAAAAATCGTAGACTTTTTCTCTTCTTCTGTGTTTGAGGATTAGTATTCCACGGTAGAACTAACATAGCCCTTCACTTTGCTTTTCAGGTAAACCTCCTGCTGTCCGTTGCTAAATAACCAGGCTGGCCGGGCTGTGCACGTCAGCGTCTGTGCGGTCGGAGTGGGCTGGGAGGTCCGGCAGCCTGCAGGACGCCGAGGAACCGTATGTGGGAGTGTCCTCAAGCGCCACCCCGGCGTGCTGCTCGGTGCTGACTGCAGCATGAAATACAAGCAAAGTGTTTGGAAGATTGGTGTTTCTCTTTTAAAAACATCAAAATGCCAAAGATTAATCTAGGAGTGTGAGAACTGCCTTCTTGAAAAGGTCACGAGAAATGTGAGTTTTTTAGAGGTAGCTATGGTGGGCATACAGGGAGATGGTTCTTAGCAAAAGATGTGCAATGAAACTAGGTTACAAGAGTAGTGCAAAGAAGAGCTTTACACAGAAGCGCTGTTAATTAGAAAGCTTCTACAAGTACGGTTTGTTAAAGTGCAAAACACTGCAATACTTTGAGCCACAGAGATTCCACGGGGGCTATTTTTTACTTCTAGAAATCTTACTCCTACACTCTATTTAATGTAATGTTTCTCCTAGCACTTTGAAGTTTCGTTTGGAGTAGATTGGGTGCATCTGAGAACACATTCTGCTTTCCTGGGAATATGGGGTGTTCTCTTTCTATGTGTTTGATGATGTGAGGTAGTTTGAAGATGCCAGGATCCCGTGTAAGGTTCCAGCCTCTGTACTCCCTGAATTGCTTAGGTGCAGAATGTTTAAATGCAGGGCCTGGAGCCTCCTCATAATAGATACGTGCGGTATGTTTAATGAGCATCTTCATGGTACAATAGTTCGTGTTTGTGAGTGGGAAGCACCAATTAGGTTGTTTTAAATCTGGCACGTAAGGGAGAGGAGGCAGCCTGCTGAATCATGTATCTCACGTATAAAGGCAAGGGTTACCAGCTTTCTGTACACTGCCTTCGGTATGAATAGTTCTTTCAACAGTGAACACTTTCATGTCCCATGTGTTTGTTCATTGGCTGTGCTATGTACCAGTGTCATGGAGGTGCAGCCCTGTCACAGCAGGATACATTTTACCAACAAAGGTGAGGAGGATGAAGGTGGCCCACCCCTTAAAATCTACTGTATTATTCAGGGATCATCAGATAAATTATGCACATCTATGAGTTTTCCTACAAACACCTATTTTCTGAGCGGATGGGTTTCGCCTCACATAAGCTGCTTTTTTGGTTCAGAAGGAATTTTCAGTTATTCAAACACTATCCAGAGATGGAACACTGGAGAAGGTTCTGGAATGTAGCCAGCAGACCTCCTTCTACAGGACTTGTCCCGTTGCAGCAGACTCTTGTAGTATGTAGTTAGGTTAAATATCCTGATGTCTGTCATTTTAAACAGGTCATTTGTTTTTCAACTCCATTTAAATTGGTGATGAATGTGGCTTGAGAGAGTTTAATAGTCTATTTTGGGAAGATAGAAGGGAAAGAGGGTCCATATTCATTCTTTGACATGAAATGAATGAATCAGGAAGATTGTATTTACTTCCACTTAACTATTTTAAATACATGTTTAATGAAATAAACTGTAAAATATCCTGTTTTCTGTATTGTATGTACATTTGATTTTTTAAATAGCCTTTCCAAAGAAATGAGGGCATGATTATTGTACAGTACTGTGACTGATTTAATTTGATGTACAGAGCAGGCTACATTCTTAAGGATAAAAATATTTGATGGCACTCATTCTTGTGTTTTGAATCTTTTCTTTCTGAAACACTCAAACATCGTAGAAAGTGCTGAGTAGGTAATAGTGATCCAACTTGTTGGCTAAATGAATATTTGTTTAAATCTGTACAGTTTCAGGTGTTTACTTATACAAAACGTGTACATACTTTCAAATAATTTAAAATGCTTTATATTATTTGGCTAGAAATTGCAGTTTTTAATAAATGTGAATTTTTTAAAAAATAAAGATTTTTGCTTCCTACTTTGTCTTCACATGTCTGTTGTATGGATTCTTTTTAAAAATAATTTTAAAAAAATTTGTTTTCTTACAATTTTATCAGTTTGACAGAGAGCACAAGCAGAGAGAGTGGGAGAGGGAGAAGCAGGCTTCCCATAGAGCAGGGAGCCCGATGTGGGGCTTGATCTCAGGACCCTGGGATCATGTCCTGAGCCGAAGGCAGATGCCTAACAACTAACTGAGCCACCTAGGCACCCCTAAAAATAATTTTTTTAAAGATTTTATTTATTTATTTGACAGAGAGAAATCACAAGCAGATGGAGAGGCAGGCAGAGAGAGAGAGAGAGGGAAGCAGGCTCCCTGCTGAGCAGAGAGCCCGATGCGGGACTCGATCTCAGGACCTTGAGATCATGACCTGAGCCGAAGGCAGCTGCTTAATTCACTGAGCCACCCAGGCACCCCTAAAAATAATGTTTTAATTGAAATTTTTATTGAGCTAGCTTGTGATTCACATGTAGTTGTCCAAGATGTAATACAGGGAGACTCTGTGTACCTTTCCCTGGATTTCTCCTAGTGGTAACATCTTGCGAAAGTAGAACAGGTTATCACAAGCAGAAGATGGACAAAAGTACACCCCACCAGTCTGTTCACATTTCCCCAGTTTTACCTGTACTGTGTGGATTTTTTTTTTTTTTTTTGGTAAGATAATTATTGTGGGAAGACATTTTTTGAAGCCTCTTAATGCTTCATTAGTTAAAAGATAATTTTTTCTTTGTTTGCAAAAACTGCCAATTTCCTGTGCATCTTCAGCGCATAGTCGTGTTGAAATTTAATGTTACGTAAGTAGCAATAAAAATGAGTTTGTATTTTCCCCCTGGTTTAACAATCCCATATCTTTAAATTCTCTTCTGCAATTTATTACAAGAAAGAGTAGTCAACCTTCATTTTTTAAAAAGGGGCCATTTGTACTGGAAACCGTGGTGTGTTGGTGAGAGAATGGTGCTTCTCAGAAAGGAGAGGAGGAACTTCATTGTTTCCTCTTGGGAGCACTTTTTCTCTTGGTGGTGGCTCGTCTCTCCACTTGTTCACCTTTTCTGAGGGCAGGTGGGTCTCCTCGGCTCCTCCCTGCTCATGCTCCAGGCCGGTCTGGGTCCATGAGCGCATGTGCCAGATGACGTCACTGTCTCACGTGGGCCGGAAAGGGCTTTGTCGGAAGGAAATGGGGCGCTGGCCGGGGACATACCAGAGGCTCCAGGAGCAGAGGGATACAGGCAGAAAGTCCCCCTGATGTAGCTATTCCTTCAACGTGGAAGGAGTGGGTGTGGACTCCGCTGCTGTGGTCCTGGACTGAGTGTCCCCACAACACGTTCATCGCGGGCAGACTCGGAAGACAGTCTCTGTTCCAGGTACTGATTTATGGCCTCTTGGCTCCAAATCCACCTTTTGGGGCCCTCATTGGACACTCTGGAGCTGGGCCCTGAGAATATTCCTCCTCGCCCAGCGGGTGCAAGGTTAGGCTTTGTGGGGTGCTGGAGGTACACTGTAAGGCGCAGGAGAAGGGGTCTCCTGTTGCTGGCCTGTTTTTCCTTCTACGCGGTCGCTGTGGCAGCACGGGGGGTTCTGGGGGTTCTTGCTCTATAGTGAGTTTTGATCCGAGTGAAAGCTGGCAGCTCCCCAGCACTCCAGTGAAGTACCCCCACACCCCCAAAGCCAGCGGGCTTCCATCCCTAGCTTTGGTGCTGGTGGGGGCTCTTCGAGGTTCTTCTTTCCCTTCCAAGCATGCCCATCATGCGCCTTCACCCCCACGCTTCATTCCACAACCCCTTCCCTCTCACACGGTCCTTGCTGTGCTGGGCTCCTCCCCAAAGCCACAGTTGCATTGTTTTGCTGTTGCTTGCTTCACTGATCCCCAAGTCTGTAAACCACCCCCCCCTCAACGCCGAGGGGGGGGGCGGGCAACCTGTTCCTTTCTCTTCCGACCTTGAGCACATGGTGGAAGCTCAGTGTGTATTTGTTGCATGGCCTAATTAGTTACTGAATTTGTTAGTAATTTTGTGGGCACTGCAGGAAGCCCCGTGTGCCTTGGGGCAGTCACTGATTGTTACTCTTCAGAGGACCCTTGTGTGTAACTGAAGAGGTTGGTATTCATAAACAGCCCAGCTTTTTGTTCATTTTCGTTTCCAGGAGAAGCCATGTCACTGAAGAGAGAATGGAGGTCAGGCAGGATTTGTCCCCTCAGGTAGGTGAGGGCCTGGCAAGGGCCCAGGGTGTGAGGCAGAGAGTGTTACAGGTTGAATTAGGTGCCCCCATCTCCGCCCCACATTCCTGTGTTGGAGTCCTAACCCCCAGTGCCTAGAAATGGAGGTTTCCACTGGTTTGGAAATAGGCTGTTGGAGATGCAGTTAGTCCAGATGAGGCCATACCGGCATAGATCAGCTCCCATCCAATGTGATTGGTGTCCATATAAAAACGGGGACTGTGACTCAGAGATGCACACCCACAGAGAAGGCCAGGTGAGGCCTGGAGTGTGTTGTCTCAAGCCCAGGACCCAGAAGTCAATCGGGGCTGGAACACACACTCCCTTCGGGCCTTTGGAGGGAAGCCCTTGATCTCGGCCTTCCAGGCTCTGGAAGTGTGAACAGTAAGTTTCTGTGGTGGATGGCACCCAGTGCCGGTGTCGGGGGGAGGAGTCCTTGATCTCTGCAGTTCCTGGCCATCTATCTGGTTGGGGACTTTACTTCCTTACCACTCTGTGAGGTGATTCGCCTTCCTTCATGAGGACAGTCCCGGAGTCCACTCTCTGGTGACTGTGGAACTGAGCCATGGTTCCCAGAGGACCAGGAACCCCGTGCTGCTATGTGAGATTTCTGGTCTTTTGAAGGATTGGCCAATGGGACAGGACTGACTGGGCAAAACACCCCGGTGAGGCGGCCTGTTCACAAGCTCTATGTGAGTAGCAGGATGATTGCAGGTTGGTGGGAAGAGGATGATCAGGGATGGAGGGGAGTTGGCTGATGATGGTGGGAACCCACTCGGGAAGCAGGGAGCGCAATGTCTTCTCCATGCCACTGCCTCTGACCCCTGGCGTGTGGCTCTGTGAGGTGAGCTCCAGGACTGCCCTGCTATTCCAGGTGAGGAAACAGGGGCTCCTTGCTCGGTGGGGGTTGGGGGGAGACTTTCTTGTTGCTGAAACCCACTCAGAAGCTTCTGCCTCTCGTGGTGGGTGAGGAAAAGGGCTTCTGTGCGCGCAACATGAGTGTGGAGCCCACAGGGCACACTGAAGCTCTGCTGTGGGCTTGTGAGTGTGGGCTGCTGCGGTGGTCATCTGTCATTTATGGCTCATGTCCTTGCCCCATAGTGACTGTTGTTCTAGCTGAGGACAGCAAGGTGTGGCAAATAGTGGGGGTGACTGTGGACGCCCCACCCCCCACCCCCACTCCCTGCCTTCACCTCCAGGGCTCCCCCAGCTGCTGGGTTGTTATGGTTCGGGGTCATGATGACTTCAGTGAGGGTTGGTCGCAGGCAGTGTGAGATGAGCAAGGGGGCAGGGCCACGAAGGTGGGACTCTGGTGTCATTGTCACAGCAGGGAATGGCCAGCTGCCAGGCTGGGCTGGCTGGCTGGAAGGGTTTTCCTATCTCATCTCAGTTTAGGCTGCAGTGGAGGTCATCCCGGGAAGTTGCCATGCCCTGGGGTCTATAAAAGGCACACTGGAGGGGGCTGCCCAGCTCCTGAGTCTTCCTTTTCTAGAAACTCCTGCCCCTCCCAGTGCATAGGTGTCAAGACATAGCTCCACCCTCCTTACCACGTGGGGCTGCACCAAGAATGGCTTCCCGATTAAGCCAGGCCAATCGGACACCTCTGGTGTCTTTTGAGACATGGGGAGGCAAAGCCACATGAAGTGAGGGGCATAGACCACATGTCCTGAAGAATGTCACAGAGATGGGAATGGAAGTCATCTAGCTTCTGGGGACTTCCCATGCTCTGATCCTTTTCTGAGACCCACTGCACCTTCTGTCCATATGACTCATGTCCCTTTTTGCTTTACCTACTTGAATTAGTGACTGTTACCAGAAGTGTCCCAGCTAGTGGAGGGGGTTTGAGTGTGTGTGCTTTCGGGCTCCCGATGGGCTCCTGGGTTAGGGGACCTGCAGCAGTCTGGCGTTGGGTCACTGTCTGGGTCTCCCTGTGTCTTGGCAGACGTGAGAGATGGGTGTTTGTGATGACGTTAGGGTTAGTGAGAACTTCCCGGGTATCTAGACCCACTTTGCTGGCAAGGAAACTGAGGCATAAAGTGACTTGCCCCAGGTCACACAGCCAATGACGGGCAGAGGTATGCTTTGAGACTGTCTCCATACTGAGTCAACCCATGTACAGAGGAAGGCTGCAAAAGGCCTGCATTTTGTGACCAAAAAAGGTGACCAGTGAGAGCGCACGGGACAGGGGTTGACGGGTATTGCCTACTGAAACAACTTGCTCCTCATGCTGTCAGGTGAGGGTTTTTCTGTGCCCAGCTACAGATTCTTTTTTCAAACCAAGGAGCTGTGGTAAGTCCCAAATGACAAATCAACTCTCAAGGGACATCCACAGGGCTCTGGGGTTTTCCTCAGCACTCCTGGTAACTTTCCTGAGACAGTCCTCGGTGGCAGGAAAAGGCCCCAGCACGACGTGGTGACCACCCTACTCTGGGAGGTGAGAGTTCTCCTTCGGTTCCACGTTGTCGATTGGCAAGATCCTGGCATTATCGATGAAGTTTTCCAAATCAGGGATGGTCAAGAAATTCAGGATCCTACTCATTTTCCCCAGGAGGACTTGCATCTTCCGAGCTGTTGAAACAATTTCTACCTCCAGGATGGCCTTCTGCTTCATTTCACTCAGCGCCTCTGGGGTTACGAACTGTGGGAATCCACAGAGAGCTCCGTGAGGATGAATGCTGCCCAGACACCATGCTTTCCACCCCAGGATTAGGCCCCTTGGACCAGGACTGAGTTTTCTCTGGAGACTCGCTCCAGGGCGAATTTGTGCTACCAGCCTTGTCACTGGCAACACGTCCCTTTTTTGGCCCAGGCCTGTGACCACACAGCCACAGGGATGAAGGCTGAGACTACACTCAAGCCTGACCCTAAACCAATGGGTTACCAGCTCTGGGGCCCTTGTGCAGCCTGCCTGGCCAAGGCTGTCTTCCTGGGGCTGTCCGGCTCCTCCCCATGGATTCCCACCATGGAAGTGGGGTGGGAGAGACAAGCTCTACTGCAGGCGGGAAACTACAGAGCCTGAGCAAAGAGCCTGAGCTACAGAGCCTGAGCAAAGAGTCTCCTGGAGGGGGAAATAATAAAGGAGCATAGCAGTGTGTTCTGTTTCTGTGACGTATCCAGCTTATGAAATGTTCTCACACTAGTACCTTATTTAATCCTTACAATAATGTGGTGTCCCTTTTGCAGGCAGTAACGGACACGGAAAGTTCATGAGGCCTGCCTGGTGTCTCATGGCAAGAGGAGGGGCTAGTATGTTCTTCCTAGGGTGCCCTGGCTACTGGCCTTGGTGGACCTGCTGACTAGTCGCATGTGTGCTATTGGCTTCATTTGCCCCTGACCCCCTGCCCCTGCACTGGCCCAGCTACTAGGGCTGCCAGGCCTCCTGGGTTTTCTACCTGCACCAGCCCTTCACCTGCCCTTCCTGGGCACTGGCTCCCTTTCCTGGCCCTCCTCCATCACTGGGACCCCACTGTCATCCAAAGTCCAGGGCCCCAGGCCCTCATACCCTCTCCACCCCAGCTGCTCCCTTAGCTCATCACCGCTGTGCAGGGGGAGGCTAGTGGATCACTGGGGATGGTGCTGTGTACCTACATTCCTCCTCTCTACTGGGTTGGCTGCTCTGGGGGACTCGGGGTAGGTAAGGAGGTTGGACGTGGTTACTTAGGATATAAAATGGCAGGCCTTGCTGGGCTAGCTGTCTAGATCTGTTTGGAACTTTCCCAGTTTGAGCACTCAGAGTCATATGTCCAGGAAAATACCTCAGTCCTGGGCAGGCTAAACCTTCCACGTTCTCTGCTTTCCTTCCCAGAATTTCATATGGCTTAATTTTGGCAGAGTCTGCTGTTTGGTTCTTCCCTCCATCCACCTACTTCTCCATCTGCTCACCTCCCAGGAAACAGGTCTGTCTGTCTGTCTCCCAGACAGGCCGTCCTACTTGCAGAGATCTTGAATACTTCTCTGGTGGGTCTGTAAACAGAGCCTTCCATGAACGGGAAAGGGGAGCCAGAGCACGAGCAGGGTCTTGTATGGGTCTCAGGGGGGGGCCAAGGACACCCTATTCCTCTCTCGAACTCCGGAGAGAGAAGGGACTCAGGAGCCCACCTTCTTTCCCACTCACAGTCAGAACTCCAGGGTGCAGACTCCCCATTTGTAGGGGGTTGAACTGTGACCTCCAAAAGATATGTCTGACTCCCAGTCCCTAGGACTTGTGACGGTCACTATATTTGGAGAGAGGGTTTTAGCCAATATAATTAAGCGAATGATCTCAGGATGAGGCCAGCCTGGACTTAGGGTGGGCCCTGAATCTGCTGTCTGGTGTCCTTACAAGAGAAAGGAGAGGGATATTGGATACAGAGAAGCCGGCTGCATGAAGGTAGAAGGTTGGAGGGATGCCCCCCCAAGCCAGGGGGCACCCAGGGCCCCCAGAAGCTGGAAGAGGCAAGGAAGGATTCTCCCCCAAGCTCTTTGGAGGGAGTGTGGCCCTGCTGACACCTGGAGTTCAAGGTTACAGCCTCCAGAGCTGTGAGAGCTGAAGTTTCTGTTTTACGCCAACCAATTTGTGGTCATTTGTCATGGCAACCGTAGGACATGAACACACCTTTGCTACTTTCTTGCTCAGCCCAGGCTGAGCTCCCTGAACCTCTAGGTGCTCCTTGAGTGATTTGGGGGAGAAGAGGACACCAAGGGCAGGCATGGGAACACAGATTTCCCCATGGTTTCTGTTCCTGCCAACTGACAGGGCTGATGTGAGTGTCAGGTGAGAAGATGTATGTTGACATCTTCGCTTTATTGTCTGGCTTGCATCTGGGCTCTTTGAGGCTGTCTGGTTCCTCAGCTGGGAATCTCTAGGTGCTGAGAATCCTGAGGGACTCGGAAGGTAAATGAACACCTCTGTCAAACATCATGTTAACAAAGGTGGCCAGGTTTCTCTCTGGGTCACAGTGATGTAGAACATGTCCCAGAGAGAGGCCCGTGGCATGGCCCAGTGGGCACCTGCCTGGTGGAGGGAGTTGGGACCCTACCTTGTACTTGGTGCCCAGGTTTAAGCAGATTTGCTTCTTTTGGTGGCTGAAGCAGAAGATGATCTTATCCTGGCTCCTTATTTGTACCTTGATGTACTCGTTGATTTTCAAGGAGATGGACTGGAAAGGGGGTGCATGGACGTGGAGGCTGAGGTCCCACCAGTTCCAGGCCTTCTGGTATTTGCCTTTGGGGAAGTAGTAGCCCAGGTTTTGGCTCAGGCTCACCCTAGACCAAGGAGGGATCAGGCAACACTTTTTAAAAAGATTTATTTATTTACTTATTTATTTGAGAGAGAGCACAAGTAGGGGGAGGGCAGACTCCCCACTGAGCAGGGAGCTCAGTGCAGGACTTGATCCCAGGATCCTGGGATCATGACCTGAGCCCAAGATGATTAACTGACTGAGCCACTCAGGAGCCCCCTTTGCATAATACATAATTTTATGTATTACTTTGGGTAAGTCACTTATATTCTCTAAGTTTCTTTGTCAAGAAAATAAAAGTAGTTCCTAGATTTCCCTAAGGTCTCTTCTGGCCCTAAAAGGAAGTGTCATTATGGAGAAGAGGCCCTACAGAATGTAGCCAGATACTATTTGAAATAATTGTCTGGGTTTCTCGCCCACTGGCCACCTGGTACTTCTTGCACCTTTCAGACATCAGTTTCTATACAAAAGGCCCTTAGGGCAGGGCAGGTACCTCTGAGAACAAAGTTGTCAATTAGGAAATAGCATTTTAAAAACTCAAAGAAAAAAAAAGAAAAATTAAAGAAAAAAGCAAAAAACACACAAAATTTAAAAACTCAAAGAATATTTAAGAAACTGTTCTTAAGGGGTGCCTGGGTGGCACAGCTAGTTAAGTGTCTGACCCTTAGATCCAGCTCAGGTCATGATTTCAGGGTTGTGGGATCAAGCCCTACAGCTTAAGACTCTCTTTTCCTCTGTCTTGCCCAGCCCTTCCTGCCGCTCTCAAAAAAATAAATCTGAAAGAAAGAAAGGAAGGAAGGAAAGAGAGAGAGAAAGGAAGGAAGGAAGGAAGGAAGGAAGGAAGGAAGGAAGGAAGGAAGGAAGGAAGAAAATAGTCTTAAAAACCAGGACTGGTGGAGTAAAAATATTTTGGGGGGATTAAAAGCCAAAGTCTGGTTTTGACTACCAAGAAGAAAGGAAGTAGAAAGTTGATATAAGATGGTAGGCCTTTCCTACTCCATGACCACTTAGTGGGGAAGGGAAGAGGGAAATCCTGAAAAAAACAAAAACCAAAAAATGGAGTACTTACCCCCAAAAAGATGGAGCAAGATTCTGAAGTTTGATTTGGTAAGATGAAGTTTCCCACCATGGCCAGAAATGGGAACTTAAGAACTAAGTTCGAGTGATCATGAAATACTTAGAAGTTTGTTTTTTGGGCATGATACATGTGTCTCCAAAGCCCTCACCACACCCTCCTCTCTGAGGCACCTGGGACAGAGGGGCCCTGGGTCCTTCTAAGATAATTCTTACCGGGCTTGACTCTCGGGAGGTGTAGAGGACATGGAACCAAGAGAAGTAGTCACCGTGAGTCTCTGATTGCTATTTTACCCTTGGGGAAGCTATGGGGACAAGGACAGAGTGTTTTCCCGCAGGTCAGGGACCTGCCTTGCTGCCACCATGATACCCATCTCCCTGTTTGCAACATGTGTGGGTCGGAGAAACAAATTCACAAGCAAATGAGGGAGAGAGCGCGCGAGAGAGAGACCAAGACCTAACCCATTGAAGGAGGATGGCTGTGTGGACTGGGAATCAACTCTTAACCACACTGCCTCTCTGTGGAGAGGTGTGTTTGGGACTCCCAACCCAAACTTACCAGATTTCTCTGTTTTCATCATAGAAGGTAGCATGGCCAGAGTTGTTGATAAGGGCCTGGACACACCTTTCTTCACTGTCTTCCAGAATGATGAATGTTAACTCCATCTGTTTTGTACTGAGGATGAGCAGAGCCAGCTTTCCTGACGGATAGCTGCAAGACAGTTAAGGCACATGCAGCCCCTTGTGGTCCCCTGGGAAAGGCAGAGCCCTGTGGAGGACATGGGCCTCAGGAAGATCACGCCCCATCCCTGACCCACACACTTCTCAGGCGCCATGTGTGTCAATGTGAGTTGCCCTGGGCTTTGGTGGATACTGTATCTGGCCTGATCCATCAGGAAAGAGGATTTGGAAGACCGTCTCACTGGGGTAGAGGGTTAATTTTACATCATGGTGAGGCACCTGGGAAGAAGAGATGAGCTTATTATAGAAAATGCACAGGGGCTGATTGTCCCCAATTCAAAGTCTGGTGTTGTCACTAGAGTGCTCGGGTTTGGTTTACTCTCCCAATGTCCACATTGCCACTCCACCATCACTACCCCACCCATCACTACTGCCACCTTGCTGAGGATTCTGGGTAGGAAGCCTCTCAGGGCCTCCTCGGTTTACTCATCTGTGTGACCAGGAGCTAGAGAGGGACCACTTTGTATGCTTGTACATGCGCGTGCAGATTTTACTATCATTTCAATTCTCTAATGGTTCTTGGTTGTTTTTCTTTCTTTTTTCGTTAAGAGACTTTATTCATTTATCTGAGAGGGAGAGAACACAAACTGGGGGGAGAGGCGGGGAGAGGAGCAGATGGACAAGCAGACTCCCTGTTGACAGGGACGCGAGACTTGATCCCAGGACCCCGAGAGCATACCTGAGCCAAAGTCCAGACACTTAACCAACTGAGCCACCCAGGGGCCCTGGTTATTGGTTGTTTTAGTTTTCTAGGGCTGCTGTAACAAAATAAACCAAGGATGCACTTTAAAACTACAGAAATTTATGTTCTTACAGAGGTGGAGGCCAGAAGTCTGAAGTGAAGGTATCCGCAGGGTTAGCTCTTTCTGGAGTCTCCAGGAAGAATTTCTTCTGTGCCTCTCTCCTGGGTTGTAGTGATGACCTGCGACCCTTGTTCTGTGGCCTGTCTGTGCATGGCGGCAATATCTACCTTTATCACCATGTGCCATCCTCCCTGGGCCTCTGTGTCTTCACATGGCCATCTTCTTGAAAGAATACCCATCACGCTGGATTAGGGGCCCACCTTGCTTCAGCATGACCTCGTCTTAACCACATCCTTAAAGACTAATTTTCCAAAGAAGGTTCTATTCTGAGGCACCAGGGCTTAGGACTTAAATACATCTCTTTAGGGGGATGCAATTCAACCCATAACACTGGCATTATTCAGGGTTTTTAAAGTTTCTTCTTGATTCAGTTTTAGTGAATTATATTTTTCTAGGACATTGTTCATTTTATTTATTTATTTATTATTTATTATTTTTTAAAAGATTTTATCTATTTATTTGATACAGAGAGAGATCACAAGTAGGCAGAGAGGCAGTCAGAGAGAGAGGTTCAGGAAGCAGGCTCCCCGCCTGGCAGAGAGCCCAATGTGGGGCTCGAACCCAAGATTGTGAGATCATGACATAAGCTGAAGGCAGAGGCTCAAACCACCGAGCCACCCAGGCACCCTTAGGACATTGTTCAATTTAGGTAAATTTTGAAATTTATTGTCCTAAAACTATTGTCATATGGTATTTAAAAAAAAAAACCCTCTACTGTCTCCATAGTTATGACTTTGTCTTCATTCTTTTTATAATGACTATCTTCTCTCTCTCTCTCTCCTTTTTTTCCCTGGATAAACCTCACCTAAAGATTTGCATTGTACTAGTATTTTCAGAGAGCTTGCTTTTGGTTTGTTTATTCTATTTGTTTCCCATTTTATCAATTTTTAGTCTTAATGTTATCATTTATATACTTGTACCTTCTATACTTTTTTTTTATATTATTCTATTTTATAATTCCTTGAATTGAATATTGAGCTCATTTGTTTTCATCTTTCTTCTCAATCCTCCTACTCTTTTTTTTTTTTTAAGATTTTATTTATTTCTTTGACAGAGAGAGATCACAAGTAGGCAGAGAGGCAGGCAGAGAGAGAGAGAGAGAGAAGAGGAAGCAGGCTCTCTGCCAAGCAGAGAGCCCGATGCGGGACTCGATCCTAGGACCCTGAGATCATGACCTGAGCCACCCAGGCGCCCAATCCTTCTTAACATATATTTTTATTATGTTATGTTAGTCACCATACAGTACATAATTAGTTTTTGATGTAGTGTTCCACGATTCAAGAGAACGTATTTCATGGAACACCCAGTGCTCCATGCAATACATGCTCTCCTTAATACCCATCACCAGGCTTCATCAAGATAAAATCATCTGCACAGCAAAGGAAACAGTCAATAAAACAAGAGACAACCCACAGATTGGGAGAAGATATTTGCAAATGACACTACAGATAAAGGGCTGGTATCCAAGATCTATAAAGAACTTTTCAAACTCAGCACCCAAAAACAAGTCAAAAAACGGGCAGAAGATATGAAGAAACACTTCTCCAAAGAAGACATACAAATGGCTAACAAACACACAAAAAAATGTTCAACATCATTAGCCATCAGGGAAATTCGAATCAATGCTCCTTCTTAATATCAGCATTAAAAGTTATAGCAGTGCTCTCAACATACTATTTTAGCTATTTCCCACGCAAATAGAAAAGTTTACGATTCATTCCATTCTAAATATTTCTGAATTTCCAGTGCGATCTCTTCTTTGACACATAATTTATTTGCAAGTGAGTTTTTAAATTTGCAAATGCATGGTGTGCATTTGGGTGATGTTATTATGACCAATTAAAACTCACTGGGCTGGGTGCCTGGGTGGCTCAGTCACTAGGCATCTGCCTTTGGCTCAGGTCATAATCCCTGAGTCCTGGGATCGAGTCCCGCATCGGGCTCCCCACTCAGTGGGAGGCCTGCTTCTCCCTCTCTCATTCCTCCTGCTTGTGTTCCCTCTCTTGCTGCGTCTGTCAAAAAAGTGAAATCTTTAAAAAACAAAACAAAACACCCCACTGGGGTAAGAGGACACAGTCTATGTGATATCAGCTGTTGAGCGTTTGCTGAAGCTTGTTATGTGGCCCAGGGTGTCCTCAGTTATTGGAGGTGTGTCACATGCGGCTATTTCCTTGTGAAGGACACATGTCCTTGTCTTGCGTTTCCATGTGGGCACGAACACCCAAGCCCCTGGCTTATTCAGATGAGCTGTTCTCCCGCCTCTCACCCTCCACTCCCAGCTCACCGCCCCGCCTCACCACCCCCTGCTCACACGCTCACTCCTCCGGTGTCTCCATTTCTCCCTCCTGGTGTTGACTCTGCCTCTTGCTTTCTTACACACTCTGCTCTGTATTTCTGACACTGACACTTTTTATGTGTCATCTGCATTTCCCAGATGTTTGCAGTAGGAAAGCTTTTGGGGTCATCTAGTGTCCCACATGGCTCTAAATGGGTCAGTGGTTCTCCAGCTCGTATTTTTAACTGTTGAAGCCGCTTTGTTCAAGAAAGCTTACAGCAGAATGCCCAGATCTGAGATGATCAAAGACAAAGCTGCAGCTCTCTGAAGAGCTTAGGGCAGGCCTTGGAATGCCATAATCCGGGCATCCGGGTGAGAACCACTTGAGGTGACAAAGGTCTGCAAACTGACTCCATCCCTACACCCAGCACTGTGCCGACCACTTTCTTCCACAGTGCAAGGACCCTACTAGGTAGACATGATCATTGGCTCCCCTGAAGATGAGGGCAGATGACATACACAAAGCTGTCCGGTAAGGGGAGAGCCAGAGGTCCCCGTGACCTGCCCCTTGCCTACAGACTCGTCCGTGGAACGCACTGCCTCCAACCATTCAGCTCCCAGCTACTTCCCACATTCAGGCTACACATCACTGCCCTTTTCTGTTTTAACCTAAAAAAGTGCCTTGTAAAGACACCCAGGGTTGGTTTGTTCCTGATGGCCCGGAAGGAGCTTCTAGCTGTTGCTCAGGAGAGAATATTTGTATTTTAGTCTTATTTTCACGCACCCCCTGAAAGCCTGACTTCGTCAAGATGCTGTCTGCCTGTCAAATTCAATTGTCATGGAATGATGTTTTCCTGTGAGGAGGACCCCACGGGCAAAGCAAAATCTCTGACCTGGAGGTGGACTTGTCGCATTTTCTCTCACTGGGAATTATGTAATGTATAAGTGGCTTCTCTAAAAGCCGATGCCTCATCACCATTTGTGTGGGGACAGAGTCTGAGACTAGGAGCTACCTAGTCTTACCTAGTCTTACCTACCTAAGAGAGGAGGGACTACATCTCTGGCCCATCCTTCATTTCTGCTAGAGTGGAAACTCTGCCTCTGGGGCCGGGCCCTGTGTTGTGAGAGATGTCTGTCTGGCCCCGAGTTCTCCCTGCCTCCTGGGTGGCTGCTGGCTTCTGGGCTGGCCAAGCTGCTCTCTGCTGGAAGGCCAATACACACTTAGAAACAGGGCTGCCTGGAATTTAGTGCTCATTTGAAAAAACAAAAAACCACCCAATGTCCCACTCCTCATGAGCCTTTTGGTCAGTCTGAAGTGTGTGGTGGGTTAGGAAGGAACCCCAGCTTAGAGGTCTTGGTGAGAACCATCCCTTGGCTGTAGGGAGGGCATTTAAGATTGGTCTGTGGGGGCGCCGGGGTGGCTCAGTGGGTTAAAGCCTCTGCCTTCGGCTTAGGTCATGATCCCACGGCCCTGGGATCAAGTCCTGAACTGGGCTATCTGCTCAGCAGGGAGCCTGCTTCTCTGTCTCTCTCTGTCTGCCTCTCTGCCTACTTGTGATCTCTGTCTGTCAGATAAATAAATAAAAATCTTAAAAAAGAAAAAAAAAAAAAGATTGGTCTGGGGACAGATGCACCACAGGAGCAAAAGCTCTGAGGGAGGCCAGGCCAGGGATTATGGGAAACCTGGAGTCCACCAGTCCAGCTGGAGTAAGAAACCAAATAAGGTTTTACTGATATATTGGAGGTAAGGAAGCTGAAGACCTCTGAGGGCTTCCCACACCCTCACCATTCCATATCTGGTACTGTTAGGGTCCATGATCAAAGGAGTGAGACTGATACAAAGCTAAGGTCAAGCAAAGCTTTATTTCGCGCCAGCACTGAGAATCAAACTGACCGGTCGGGGTGCTCTCTTACAGAGAGGCGACCCCTCCCAGCCTCACAGACTAACTTTTATAGAGCAAAGGCCATGTGGTTGAGCCTGGCCACACACAGGTGGCCGATGAGATTGTAAAACACAGAGAGAGTTGCATAGTCATGCTAGGTCACACATGGGTGGCCAAGTGAATTACAATTCACCCCATAGTAGCTATTTGAATTAGCCTATCACCTTGGACAGGATTGGCACCCAAATTTGGTGCCCAAAAGGTGGGGTAGTTAGGGACATAGTATGTGCCCTTTACTGATTGGATGTCTCCACCTGGCCTGACTCGTCCTTGTATTCTGTATTTTACTGGTTTCCTGGACTTGCTTCTAAGTAAGTTCCTCTGGGGAGCCAGGGTCAGGTTAAGTTTTTCTGCAGAAACAACATAATGGCTATTTAACCGAGATGGATTTGCTCTAAGTAGGCCCTTACAGTACAACCGAGAGAGTTCCTTGGCTTTCCCTTGATTTCTCCATCTACAGGAGTTCTGGCTGGTCCACTGAATTCCCTTCTTCTTGCAGGCCCAAGTGATGTAGGGATATTGAACTTTCCATTCCTTTCTGGAATGTAAAAGACTCCTACCTGGTTCTCTTTTATTTTGCCACAAGGAGAGGCCAGCCTCATCACTTTGATGTTTTGTTATTTTTCTGTTTAGTGCAAACTGTTTTCATTTTCCTCTGGACACACAACAGAAATCCAATTCCCAGCTCTCTTGCATCTCGGTGGCATCATGTGACTTCTTTGCGTTGATAGGATTTAAGCCTAGACCATGACTTCACTTCCTGTCCATGTAACAGGACACAAAGGACTCCAAGGTGGCAGAGACCCGTAATGAAAGAGCCCAGATTCCTAGGAGCCAGCCTCAAGGAGAGCCACTCCAGAGAGCCAGGAGACTCAAACCAGATGTGACATGAGCAAGAAACTTACATCTGGTTATTAAGCCCCTTAGCTTTGGGAACTGTTTCAGAAGGAGACTCTGTGTCTGTGTGGCACTCATTTTTATGATTTTTTTGGGTCTCACTCGTAGAGATGGCAATATCATACTTATCCCATAAAATTGTTGGGGAAAGCTCAGCTTACGTGACATGGAGAAGTGCTTTATTACTTGCACAGTGTCACACAAATGTGGGTTTCCATGAGGCTTCTTGTGTTCTCCAGTTTAGTTAATAGTAATGTAGCATTTACTCAGCTGCCCAAGCCAAAAGTCTTAGATTTGTCCTTTCATCTTCTCTTTCTCTCACATGTATTCAGTGTAACAGAAAGGCTTTTTGATTCTTCCTTCAAAAAATATCCCAAATCAGACTGCTTTCTACCACCTCTCCTGCCCTTGTCCTAGTTGAGATGTCTCTCATCTTTCACCAGAATCGATGCCCTGGCTCTCAGCTGAACTTCCTGCCTCCATTCTTGCCTCATTAAATCTATTCTCTATACATAGCCAGAAACGTTCTTCTTGCGCATTAATCAGATGATGTCCCTTCCTTGCTCCAGATCCTCGTGGCTTCATCTCATCCATAGGATAAAACCAAAAGTCTTCCTATGACCCACAAGGCTCTACCTGACCAGGGCAACTCAGCTCATTCCCTGTCCTCTCACTTGCCCACAGCTGTCCTTGAGCTCTTTGCTCTGACCCTTGTTTCATACATGCCTAGACTCAAAGGGCACTTCCCCACCTGCCCTGTGGGTATGAAAGCAACTCACACCCTCCCAGGCCAACACCTTGCGAGCCCCTCGTGCTGCCTTATCCATGGTTCCTAAAAATACCTGACGTGGCACTCAACAGTTTGTTACACGTTGGCTGTCTCCTCACCTGGAACAAAAATTCCATGGGCACGGGGGATTTTTTTGTTGGCCCTTGTATCTCTAGCCCCTAGATGAGGCCCTGGGGCATAGTCAGTTCTTACTTGATGTGTTCAGAAGGCATAGAGCCCATCACACCTTCCTCATTCCCACTTTAGTGACTCTTTTTTGAGCTTCAGACCTGGTTGTTCACTCACTCTGAATGACTCTCCTTTGAGAGGTGTTTACTTTTGGATAGTATCCAAATACTATAATAAACATTTTTTTTTAAGATTTTATTTATTTATCAGAGAGAGAGGGCAAGAGAGTAAGCACAGGCAGACAGAACGGCAGGCAGAGGCAGAGGGAGAAGCAGGCTCCCTGCGGAGCAAGCGTCCTCGATCCCAGGACGCTGGGATCATGACCTGAGCCGAAGGCAGCTGCCCAACCAACTGAGCCACCCAGGCGTCCCTATAATAAACATTTTTAAAATGTACCATGTGTTTTCTTTAATAGGCTTTATTTTTTAGAGTAGATGGCAGCAAAATTGAGCAGACACTACAGAGATTTCCATACATCTTTTGTCCCTATACCCATGCACAGCCTTTCCCACATTTTACACCCTGCACCACAGTGTCCATCACACTCAAGGAGCCTACACTGACACATCATTATCGTCCAGAGTCCATAGGTTACATTAAGGTCCCCTCTTGGTGTTACATATCTTATGGGTTTGGAAAATGTATCATGGCATATGTCCACCATTACTGTATCATACAGACTATTTTTATTGCCCTAAAAATTCTCCATGCTCAACCTATGCATTCCTCCTTTACATTGTTTCTGTAGTTTTGTCTTATAGTTGGAGTGACTCTATAGTAGTCATATAGTAGTGACTCTGTAGTCACTATAGTAGTGACTATATAGTGACTCTATAGTAGTGACTCTATAATAGTCATATAGTGACTCTTATAGTAGGAACACTATAATATGTAGACTTTTCAGTTTAGCCTCCTTGACTTAGTGATATGAAGTTAAGTCTCCTCCATGTCTTTCTATGGCTTGATGGCTCATTTTCTTTTAGCACTGGATAATATTCTATTGGATGTACCAGTTTATTTACCCATTTACTATGTGATTGATTTTTTTTAAAAAGAAAAGATTTTATTTATTTGACAGACAGAGATCATAATCAGGCAGAGAGGCAGGCAGAGAGAGAGGAAGGGAAGCAGGCTCCCTACTGAGCAGAAAGCTTGATGTGGGGCTCGATCCCAGGACCCTGAGATCATGACCTGAGCTGAAGACAGAGGCTTTAACCCACTGAGCCACCCAGGCGCCCTATGTGATTGATTTTTGATAGAGATTTTTAATTTATTACAGGATGGAATTTATGTATTGTAATATATATTTCCCTTACTCTCCTCCCAATCCCATCCAATTGCCTAAGTCAGGCCTTGCAGGGAGAGGAGTCTCAATGAACCCAAGCGAAAGTCCCAGTTAATCTGCCCATAACCCACACACTCAAGTGTGCCTCTCTATGTGGAGCACAGTTTTCTTGTTTGATTTCACATTGCATGTTAGTTCTGATGGCTCCCTGATGGTGTGTGTGTATATCTCATCTGAGCAAAAACCCCACACAAAGTGAAAACCCCAAGGCACTGCCCTACCTACCTCAGTCTTGCTCTGTACCCATTCTGTATCTATTTCTAATTTCTTCTTAGGATGAAAAACACGACGGGGTTTTTTTACTTCTGTCACAGACTCCTGGACTTCTGGTGGCTGATTCCATAATTGAAATGTGAAAGTAGAAATATCTGGGCCTTCTGCAGCAGTTTTGGGGTTGAGTAAGTCTGAGAGAGAAGAGAAAGAAAGTTTAGCCCAATCTTTCTCAGGGCACCAAAGGGAGGGCGAGGGTTTGAGATATTGACCCTATCCACCAAGTAACGAAGGCTGCCCGGTAAGTAGAAAGAGTAAACCTTTGGAGAGAAATGTAGGCATTGAATTTCCAGCTTTCTTATTTTCTGCATTCATGCATTCAACATATATTTATCCAGACCTACCGTGTGCCAACCCAGGGCTAGCTGCCAGACACCGTGCTAAAGACCAACCAGGCCAGACTTGGGGATGCTGGGGGTGATATGCCAACCCCATGCCACTAGCTGGACTGGCTGCTAAACTGTTCATTTAAAAAATAGGCAAAAGTGGGGCATCATTAAAAAAAAAAAAAAGGAAACATACTCTAAACATGCTATTTTACCTTAAAACCTAAATGTGTATTAGCACGCCATTTTGAAACGAGGGCAAGGTCTTTCCTTTGTGGGTGGATCTGATGACAGGCTCTGTGGTCATTTTTGCTCAAAGCATGTTCATAATTTATTATCTATAATTTTCATTTTTGGTAGATTCTAAATAGTCTGAGTGCAGAATCATGGTCTCTAAAAAGTTTTAGCTATTCCTCAATCTTTTTTTTTGTTGTTGTTGAATCTTCATACTTAGAAATTTCTGAACTTTTTTTAAAAAAGATTTTATCTACTTATTTTGACAGAGAGGGATCACAAGTAGGCAGAGAGAAAGGGGGGAAGCAGGCTTGCTGCTGAGCAGAGAGCCCGATGTGGGGCTTGATCCTGGAACCCTGAGATCATGACCTGAACCGAAGGCAGAGGCTTAAACCCAGTGAGCCACCCAGGCGTCCCTTTTTCTCAATCTTTAATGTATGTTTTGTCCACATCTAATTTAAAGCAGGTTTTTTAAAAAGCTATTTTCCTATTGAGTTTTTTTTTAAAGCATTCAGCTTTTTTTTTCACAGCATAAAGTTTCCTTTTATCATCATTTCTGTCCATTTTGATAACCATTGAATTTTGGAACTAAATGAGGAGGGCTGCTGAGGAACAACCCTGCTCCCAGTGACTCCACAGGCATCAGACAAACAGCCAGAACTGAGGGGCTGCGGCCCGGTTCCCTTGGCAGCTAACTGGACCAGCGGGAGTGGGGAGTATGTGTCAGTTAAGAGAGCTTCCTTGTCCCACCACTGGGGTCAGCACTGTTGGAGGAGGTCAATGGGAGCATGGGATCACTGGTTGACCTCTGACGTAGAGCCAGGCAATTAGAAACTCACCTGCTCCCTATCCTTGGAATGTGCCTTCTGCCCGCCAGCCCTTCCCACAGCCAGAGCCATTTTCAAGGCTTTTCAAGGCCTTGAGAGCTGCATGGAATTGAGACCTGGGACTGAACCCAGTGCAGGCCTCTAGGTCAACTTGCAAGATCCTGGCGGGCAGGTGTGGACATCTACTTGTCTCTCGGCTGCCCAAGATGAGCCTCAGAAGTAAGTTCTCTTGCTTATTGAGACGGCCACCGACCAGTCTGGAGAGGGCTTTCTTGAGTCTCTCCTGGGCCTCCAGTTTCTAATTTCACCCGGAGCCCTGCCAAGGTGTCCCCCAGGGGCCAGGAGAGCTCCCAGGAGGGGACCCAAGGAGGCCTGGAGGCTGAGGAGACAGCCAGGGAAGTAAGCTTCTGACAGGTAAGGGGAATTTACAGTATAAGTATGGTGCCGTGGAAGACCACAGTGGGACAGTTAGAGGTGACCGGTGACTCCAGGGAGTCAGGCAGGGCGTTCCCTTGATCACTCATTTAGTAAAGATCTGTGTACCTGGGGCCCAGAACTCTCCTCAGTATTGGGGATTGCTGTAGTCCCTGCTTTCCATTCTAGTAGAGGAGGTTAATGCTAAACAAGTGAGCAGATACAGCTTAACATGCCAAATGGCTGGGAGCGCTTTGAAGAAAAGTCAGGCCGGGTGAGAAGGGTGGAAAATGTGTGTGTGTGTGTGTGTGTGTGTGTGTGTGTGTATGCATGCGTGTAGGTGTATGCACACTGGCTTATAAAGGGTAGCCATGGAAACTATTTCTGATAAGGTGACAGTTAAGAGAGACCTGAATAAAGTGAGGGAGCAAGCCATGGGGATATTGGAGCCAAGAGTGCTCTAGACAGAGGAACAGCAAGTACAAGGGCCCTGTGGCAGGGGATGTCTGGCCCATCCCAGAACTGAGGGATTTCTAAGCCATATGAGGAAGGTGGGCATTTTCCTGGAGCCAATGGAGGGCCAATGAGGAGTTTTAAAAAGATTATTCAGAAAACAGTGCAAAGGAAGGACTGAGAGAGGAGAAGAAGGGAATCAGGGAGACTAGGGAGAGCTCCTTCCCAGGAGAGATGAAGGTTCTTGAGGTAGAGTCAGTGAGAATGGGGAGGGGTGGCTGGGGGATGGGAGGAGAATCTAGAACCGTGGCATGTCTGAGGAACTAAAGCACCTACCAAGTAGAGCTCAGAGAGGCAGAAACAGGGGTGGCAGGGCAGGGTCATTTGGAGACCTGTATAGGAAGTTTGGAAGCAGGTCTCAGTCTCCCTGTGAGGAGCACCTTCCTGCTCTAGTATCTGCTTACAAATGATAATGATTTGTCAGAGGGGAAAAGCGACGTGAGCCCAGCTGTGGTTCCTGAGTGTCCATTAGAAATTAATAGAAAGCATTTCAGAAAAAGGTGAAGGTAAAAGAAGACATTTATATGTTCATTTTGTTTCCCTGTCAGAATGCTAAAATCATGGACATTCTGGTCTGAGCTGTACTCCAGCTCTGCCATGATGAGGGCGAGGCTTTAGACCACCCTTCCGAGCCTCAGTTTCCTTAAAATAGGATGATGCTTTCTATAGAGACCTATGGAGTTACTGTGAATATTGCCTGCTGGGCGCCGGCCGCCCGGGGAGTGTCCATAGATCTGTGGTCTTCACGCAGGAGCTTTGAATTTTGACCGTTCATGATTTAGACTGTGTAGTACTCTCCCACCTCTTTTCCCAGACGAGATGGTTCTGAACAGGAAAGGCTACGTAATTTAAGAGGCCCCATGCAAAATGAAAATGCAGGAGTCTTTGTTCTAAAATTATTAAGAATTTCAAGACAATGACAGCAGCGGACATTAAACCAAGCACAGGGCCTCTCTAAGTATGGGGCCCCAAGGGACTGATCACAGGTCCCACACCCATGCACCCAGCCTGGGCTCAGAAATCGGTGTGTGCAGAGACTTGGGGCTGTGTGCCTACACTAGGAAGGGTCTGCCTACTGGAAGTAAGTGAGTTTATATCTGAAAGAGGCTGGGAGGTTTCTTTGGGACTGGTTACAACAAGAGCGCAAAGAGGTTACCTTTATCTATTTGAAATGTTGCTCTTTTTGTTTGTTTAAAAAGCTCAAACCTTCTAGGCTTCAGCTGTCCAGAGGAGCAGGGAGTGGCGAGGAGCGGTGGTGAGGCACTATGGGAGTCTGGCGTATCAAATCTCATTTGCTAGTTGGAAGTCCTACCCTGGACAGTGGAGTATCCTGGTAGGCCTTAATTTCCCACAGGAACAGACAAACAAAATCATGCATGCCTACACCATCAAACAAAACACTTATTGAGTGCCTACTGTGTGCTTTGCTTGAAGGTGCCAAGGGATGAAAGACACAGTTGTCTATAGCCCAGAGGGAACAGAACTATGAGCAGTAGACAAGTATAGCATTGGAAGAGAAAGAGACTTTTGTTGTGTTTTGGCAGCTGAGCATCTGAACCCCCCTCCTTGTTTTGGGAGCACCCCGCTGTGTGTGTCTTGGTGAAAGGCAGGGGCTTCTTACTATGGAAATTGAAGGTAGCCATTCTTCTCCTTGCCTCCTAACCCCAGTGAGGGAGGACACGAGAGCTAGGCTTAGAAGGCCCCCACGTTTTCTTCTCCAGACACACTGGCCTTTTGTTGAATATGCCAAGGGGATGAGCCCCAGGTTTGGCCTGAGAGGTCTTGGGCAGAATGTGGCTTGTGCCCACACAATGGCTGGATGATCTCAGGTTAAGTCTCCTCCTCGCCTCCCTGAGCCTTAGCTGCTTTATCCTGCTTCACGTGGTTAGGAAGATTATTCGAATCATATGGAATATGTGAGAGAACCTAGTCCACAGCAGTTACTCCCGAAGAGTGAGGTCATGGGCATAAATCAGTGTTGGGGGACGGGAACACGGTCTTGGGAAGGAATCTGAGGCCCAGCGAGAAACTGGTTAGGACTGGTTAGCTATGTTTGCCATGGGTATTCTTGCCATTTCTACGTTAGTTGTACCTAGTCATCTGAAAGGTAAGTGGTGGCTTTGAGTTTCTGAATGAAGTAGGTTCACAGCTTAGGCTCTTGGCCCAAGTTTCCACAATGAGACTTAAAGACATTGACAACCTCCATGATGCAAATCTTAACAGCTGGACCTAGATGCATTCAGTATCTGATCTAGGTAGCCCCTCAAATCTAGGTTAAATTCTTTCCTATGGGGCTGCATAAGCTCTTCTTCCCACTCTAGTACTTAACCCTTGCATATGTGAATGCCCCTGATTTCTTATCTATCCTCATCCATGCCCCCCAACCCACCCCAAAAAGGATAAGCTAGCCCCAGACTGTGTCCATCTTGCTTGATGTTTTATCCCTGGCAGCTAGGACCTTGCAAACCCAGTAGGTGCTCAAGCTAGGCAAGGAATATTTCTGCCTCCTTTAGGATACATGGCAGAAGGTGAGAGGCAGCCAGATTCCCACAGCAGAGCTGATCACAGGATGGAAAATGGGAGAGCGGTCCTTACTTTCACGTTTCTTCATAATCCAGAGGATCGTTGTTCTGTATTTTTCAAAATTTTTCTTCAACCTAAAAGGAATGCGAATTACATTTAAAAGCTGAGACTATCAGGCTCTCTGCTCAGCAGGAAGCCTGCTTCCCTTCTTCTCTCTCTGCCTGCCTCTCTGCCTACTTGGGATCTCTGTCTGTCAAATGAATAAATAAAATCTTAAAAAAAAAAAAAAGCTGGGACTAAACTCATGTGTTGTACATGTCATGCTATGCGTTGTAGACAATGCTAGAGCCTCCTGGGTGTTTCTCATCGTTGAAAAATCGGGCCCATGGCTCTGCTTTCAGACTGTTTCTTCCAGTCAGGACTCAGGAATAAAGGGACAGCACATTGTATAGACTCAGTGCTTGATCCTGGACTCTGAGCTGACCCCCAAACCATTCAAAATGAATTTAACAAGGGTCCTAAGGAGCTGCGACAGGGCTGGGAAGTCCAAATGCAAGGCTGGCTCTATGAGTTAAGCTCATGTAGGTCTGATCTTTCAATGGCTTGTGCATATCCCAGAGAAAGTTGCCTTTGCAAATAGCTGGGAGGAACAGCCCTGCAGAGTCACTCAAGACCCCTTTGCATGGAGTGGAAACATTTCCAATAATCTTATTCAAAATGACATGAAAGCCACACTGAGGTACAGCTCTTCAGAGTGATCAAGCCCTTACCCCATTCGCTTGTCCATATACAAAGCAAGTCATCTTGGGGCTGCAATGGCTGGGGCTGTTTTACTTCTAAATAAGGGTAGTCTCCAGGATGCTTCCTGGTTCTCAGATCACAGCTCCTTTGAAAAGGAGTGAGCTTCCCAGGCTTAACTGGATCTGAGAAAGAAGGCGGCTTTTGACAGGACAGATTTCAAGTTCTCAGTTTGGATTCATCAAGGGGAGAGGAATAATTTAACCTCAAGTAACTCCAGGAAGCAAATGCCTTTTGCTGGGAAGGGCTGAGCTGTTTTCCCTGGCAGGGAGCAGGTTTCCTGTTTGTACTTTGGAAGCAATGGTGGAACTTGAGAACGAACTCTTCATGGCCCATTTGTATCGAATGTTTTTTGTTTTATCTATGAGCACTTTGAGTGGAATTAAAGCAGTTACCTAGCCTGCCATCCTCTGTGAAAGAATAAAGACCGAACTGGGGTTGGGGTGAAGCCTGACGTACAGGCTGAGAGCAGGAGGCCAAACATATGCAAGAGTAAAGTCCAGTGAGGGGACCCAGCCAGAGGCACCCAAAGCCCTCCGGGAGATGTTGCTCCTTTGGCTCCTCGCTCACCTTTCCAAGCTGGTGGAATTCTTGCCAGCTAGCTCCTCAACAGCAGAGACTCTGAGATACACACTGCTCTATCGATCAGCACCCAGTAGATCAGCACGTACTAGGTGCTCAGGAAATACGTGTTGAGTGCAGTGAGATTAGAATGAACCTTGGTTATGGACTTCAATGGATGGAACAGGTTGGGGAATTGTCACATAGGAGGCAAGATAACCTACATGGAGGTTACTTTGCATTTGTTTTTGTAGCTCTGTAAGGATCTGAAAGCTTGGATGGTCCTTGTGTTTTGCTTCCTAGAGAATCCTCAGGGGTCTCTGGCTCCAGGGGTCTACTGAACCCAAAGCAGAAGTCTTGGTCTCTGTGAAAGCTTCAACTCCTCAAGGTGGTTATGTGGGGCGCCCTGTGTCCTTACAGCCTGTTCCTTGGTACCATTGCCAGAGTCTGCAATAGATGTACAGGAGGCCTGAACATTCTTCTTGCTTGCTAAGGTTTCTGATAGTTGAATAAATGAAAATTCAGGCTTATCACGCATCACAGACTGGAAGTACAAACAGAGTTTGGGAGCATTTTGTGACCTGGGACCATGAAAACTAGGAAGACTTGGTGCCAGGAAGTGTGGAGTAACCTTATTTTTCCCCACTCCAGTTGGAGATTCTGGCCATGACTCCCACGTTGGTGCAGCTCATGGCTTTTCCCACTCCAGGGGGCACGGAAGAGTATTGCCTAACCTATGATGCAGATGCCTTGATCCCCCATTGTCCCCTCTCTACAAGGCCAGGTCTCTGAGCCTTGCTCCCTAGACTTCTGTATAAACTCATGGTCCCTCTAAGACTTTTCTTACCCTGGATTTCCATCCCCTGTCACTGCCAGCCTTTGATACTATCTCGACCCTTCCACACTTATAAATTTCCTTGTTCTTGGCTTTTGGCAGCCAGATCATTCTGTTCCCCCACCTCCTGAACTTGCCCTTGCTCTTGGGCCTGCTCTTTGACTCAGGGAACCCGCCTGACCCTGCTCTTTTCTCTCTGCTGGCCCAATTTAGACTTTTCCTACTGCTACTGCCAGCCTGCCTGAACCCACTGACCCATAGCTTGATCCCTCCTGTCACTTACAGAATTCCCAGTTTCCTTCTGGTTTCACTCTCCAGAAGTCCGGTCAGGGGGACATCAATATCCTCTTCCTGTTCTTTGCGAGCCGCCATTTCTTTGAGCATGGTCCTAAACACTGCCTGATAGGAGGTGCTATGATGCTACAGAAAGAACAGAATGAAAGACCCAGAAAAGGGGAATTAGCTTACCAGTGAAGCCCTTTCCTGACTCCCAAAGGCGCCATGTGAGATTTCAACATGCTACTAGAAAAACGCGAACAGTGGGAACAGTAGAGTGGCTGGCAAGATTTGTTTTAAAGAATATTTCCATTATCCTCAGACTCCACACTCCCCAATTCACTCAAGGTTGGTTTGTTTGTTTTTCAACAACAGCATGCCAGGAAATCTTTTCAGACCATAAAACTACCCTTTTACCAAATGTGGAGATGGGTATAGAACATAAAAACACCTCCATGATTTAATAGTGTAACAGGCTTTCTGAGTTGCAGGAAAGGCCTGGCAGGAACGGTTGCTTCCCTATGAAGGATGGCAGTCTCAGGAAGGCGGGGTAGGATCTAGCATGTTATAGAGGTGGACAATTCTGTATTTAGAGAGTCTTCCAAAGCAATGATGTTGCCAGCTGCCTTTTGATTTTGTAAGTTGGAGCATTCTGTCCCAAGTCTGTGAAGCTAATGACCATGACTGACTCATAGGTAAGTCCTCACTGGAGTTTCTTTTCTGGATCCCTTTGGACAGAGGAGAAATCCAGCTCACTGTCGAAGAAAACCAGGGCGCTTTCATGTTGCCCTGCTCGCCTACAGGCTGAGGCTTTATGGTGGTTGGTCAACATTTGATCATGTATAGCAGACCATTAACTTATCAGCCTCCTGTCAGAAGCGGAAGGCAGACAGAGCCAAAGTTGCATGTGGGCTGGGACAAAGATAAGAAAGTAGCCTGTGGTTGACCATATTTTCTAGGTTTGGGGAAAAGCTGAGGTGCCTCCGGTCTGGCTTGCCCAATTCCCAGCCTCTGCATGTGCCTCTCCCATCACTGGTGTTAATTAAATTAGCAGGCTATTCCACAGAGGTGGCTCAAATGCTGGGCCTAGGTGAGCAAACCAAAATCTTAGCCTACTGATGTCTCAAAGTTATGAATCAAAACCTAAGGACAACCAATTCCGAGCAGCCAATTAGGTCTTAAGCGATGGCCAATCAAAAACATCCTTGCTCCGCTTCTGCCTCTTCTTGATAAACGCTTCTCCCCCCAGCTCCTGCCAGTGGAGCACTCCTAACCACTTCCAGTTTGGGGATGCACAGTTCCAATCAATATATGCTCAATAAAAATGTTTCATATGCCTCAGTTTATCTTTTAACACTGGAGTCAGCACCTCAGAGCCCGGCGAGGTTAAGGCCCAGGGTGCCAGTATGTCTTCCCCTAAACTCCTCATGGTTGACAACTCAGCCTGTGGGATGGAAAGACTCCCTGTTTGCCTAAACCAGTGATCTCTCAACATCCCCTTCGGATTCAAAATTTGAAAATATGATGCCCACCATGGTCCAGCAGACAACAGACCCATCGATGGGCCTTGTTGAAGTTCTCATCCCATCTAGGAGTTGCCACCCCATTCAATTTAGCCAGCACATGTGGCATCTTAGAGGTTTGCCCCATTTGTGTCCCCTGCCTGTAGAGTAGAACTGTCCTCCTCATCTTGCTAGGTGTATCGAGTACCCCAGTAATGAGTTCTCCAGGCCCAGTGACTCCTCCAGGGGGAATCTCTGGTTCTTACAACAAAAAGCATTTGCACAACAAGGTTTGTGACACATGGGCATGTCATAGAGCTAAAACAAGCATGTATAGTGAACTAAAAAGAGCAAAGGTGTTGAACTGTCAGAATAACCCAAGGTATAGGTTGATAGCATCTATCCAAAGAGAAGGACTTCAGCTGCCTCTCTTTAGTTTGTACCTCTGTGGTTTCTGGTATTCCTCCAAAAGGGGCCTCAAAAGGCCATGCAAACAAGTTGTTGAGCTGCAGGGACCATGTGGCATTTATTCCGATCTTTCTGTCCTGCTCTGGGCCCACTTGTCCACATCTGCCACCTATGATGTTTCTCGAAGTACTGCTTTCCAAGCTGGACAGCTGCCTATCATAAGAACGCCAGCAACTGGGCAGGGGGCTGTGTAGCCCAGCAGTCACTGAGCCCTCCCAGGGCACCATGTACAAGCACACAGGCCATGTCTCCCCTCTGCCTGCGACTGCAGCTTCGGCCGCCACAGCGAACCTCTGCTGACAGGCATGCTGACAGGTTCTGAATAATTTAAGTTTCTAATTAAAACAATTCCTTGAGATTTCAGCTCTTGCTGAACAACCTTTCGAAAATGCCTGGGCTTACTTTCCTATCTTAGTAAATCCAGTGAGGTGAACTTGAGTTCCAGAAATTGTTTCTTCTCCCTTTTAATGTGGTTTTCCTGTATTTGAAAAGCAATTCTTGCTAATATGATGTATACAGAAATAGCTGTGGACAATAAGAAATTTAGGGCTAAATACAAACTGAGACCAGAAATTTTCCTAATTAAAAAAAAAAAACAAACCCAAATACCTGCCTTTTCTTTTCTTTTTGTTACTTTTTCTGTTGTATATTTAGAAAAATAGATCTCAATTTTGAGTTCCATGGACACAAGATTTTACTCTTGTGATTGTAGTTAATACCAGGAATCCTGAGAAAGTTTCTTAGCCATAATGGAAAGGATGCATATTAATGTTTCCGTCTGCATCAACATGCATTGTAAGTCTTAGAAGTAAGTTGACACAGGAAGTTAGAGCCACCAGGCTGTACCAGCAGATAAAATATTCATGCAGGAAAGACACTGCATACTGTAGACATAAGGCTTATTTAAATTATTATGACTTCCCATCTCCTCTCTGGTTATGGGCTCCAGCTGGGGAAAGGACATCCCTTGACGCTCGGAGATGGTTCGGCACCCCTCTGCAGGTGCTAGCGGCAGGTGACAGATCTGGGGAGGGTCATCTGCTGCTAGTTGCCGTGGTGTCCACTTGGGTGGCAGCGGCTGTTGTCTCCAGCTTCTGTCTTGCCAGGCTGCCCCATTCCTGGCTCTTTGGTCAGAGATAGCAGGTGTTCCTTGGGGGCTTTTGTTGTCTGTGCTTGTTGGGGTTTCCGAGTTGCTGTCTTTCAGCACTTCATTGCCAGGGAGAGATGAAGCAGAACGAAAACCCAGGGAACTCACTGCCATGTCATCCCTTGGGTCCTGCAGTTCCTAGCCAGTCCAACTTCTGTTCACTTTCCAGAAGCTTCTTCTGTTTGTTTTATAGGTAATGTCTAGGGTTTTAAGCTGTGCTAAGTGGGAAAAATACATCTATTGCCTCTTTCTGGAATTGAACTTCATTTTTACTGAGGGCTTCTACAAAGACGAATTTGCCTTGATAGCTAGATAAATTAATTTTTTTTTTTTTTTTTTTTTTTTTTTTGTGCTTTGCCACCTTCAGATGTGATCTGGACAAACACACAGGAGTGTGTTTCTGTTATCAGCGGGGCTCTGGAAGTAGGGCTGTGGAATACTCCATTTGGTTTTCCTCTGACCCACTTTGATGTAGTATGTGTCATTTAAACTTACTTCTGTTTTAAGAAAATCTCTCTTGGGCTGTGCTAACAACAGAGAGAAGCTAGGAATCCCTGTACTCTTGGGACAGCTCCCACCGGGCCTCAGGCCACCCTGCCCCATTTGGAGGATGGTGGTCTTGAGTTTTTGACTTACCTTCTCACCTGGACCCTCAGCTTCCAATGAGTCAGTGGGCTCATTTAATAAATCATTCAAAAAGTTCTCTTTGGTAACAAAATCCAAGACTTCTGATTTTGGAAGGCACAGCAGAAAGAAAGGCATTTGGAAAAAGAATCACAACAAGAAACAGACAAAAACAAAACCAAAAGGAAACAGAGTTATGGCATTTATCCTTGCCTGTTTAAATAAAAATGCATACATCATTGTTAAGACTTGAAGTAAATTGACCAAATAACCCAAAATTTAATGGGGGGGGGGGGTATTAGTAAAATAGGAAGGAAAGGGTCAGTTTCTGTGGCTGACTTTAGATAGTGTGTGTTCCTGATGGACAGCAAAGGTTCACCTGAGGAAGTAACATTTGAGTGGGTCCTGAATGAAGGAAAGCAATGAGCAAGGAGGCAGATAGCTGGGAAAGAATATTCCTGGCAGGGGGCTAGGAGGTGCAAAGTCCCAGTGGTGACAGTGGGTGGGAGTGTGGTTGATATAATTGACAAACTGTAAGAGGCAGAGTATTCCTGGAGAGGAGGGAGTGTGGAGAGTAGCAGGAGTGGAAATGAGATGAGGTATAGGGCCATCTGTAGTGTGGCAAAATCCCACCTTATACCTGCAGAGGACCCCGCAGACTATGGCGAGGATTTTAGTTTTATTATGGAAGAGGTCTATTCTAAGTGTGATTTTCTCTTGGAAATCCTGAGAAATTTTCCTATCTTTTGCCAATTTTGTAAAGAATTGTCCATTTCTACACTTGCATATGGGTTCATAATTGTAAATTAAAGTATATGAGATATATTCTCAATCCAGTGAGCTCATGAAGAGCCCTCCAGAGAGTAAATGCCTTTGTTCTCAAGGTCTGCTACAGCCTGCTGTCTCTGGGCCAGGAGAGGGGTTTAGAGGCCTCCAGTGTTGATGGGGTGCAAATTAAATCAAGGAATTGATAATTACAACTTGGACTCCATCTCCTGCTCCTGGGAAGGTGTGGCTCCTGAGGCGGGAGCTCGAGGACTGGCTCTCATGCGGTAATGGGGTCCCTGGGGAAATTTCATCTTTAGGATGACAGCAGCCTCTTCAAGCTGGCCTGTCCAGAGAGCCCTGAAAAATCCACCAGGCTGGTGCAGGGCAGATGTATTCTTTCTGATTTTGTGTGTCCATGACACCTTTGGAGGTGGAGAAGAGACATTCTTCAGGATCCCTCTACACATGAACTTCGCATTTGTCCCCAGTTTTGGTTCAGTAATAAAAACTCTGTTGGGATAGAGAACACCACTCGGCTAGATCTACCTGCAGCCTCCCTATCCCAGCTTCGGTATGTCTCTGACAGAAACCTGACATGTCTGTGATAGACCCTGTGTGGGGAGAACCCTTCTGGCAATTCTTTCTGTTAGTTCTCCCATGCACACTGGGGTCCTCTGAGCTGGCGAGGCACCGGGGCCCTTTCAGCTAGATCCCTAGAACACCGTGTGTCCCCGGACTGCCCGCCCTGGAAACAGTGGAGAAGAGTTTGGAAAAGACATCCAGGAGCACCTGACAAGAATCCATGGGAATCCCAGTGAGCTCTGAGGAGGAAGCTCCTTTTAGGTGTCACCGGGGAGGAGAGGGGAAGGAATTGGGAGAACGGGTCTGGACAGGCTGAGGGGCAGCACCTCCCATGTGAGATTTTTTCGAGTAAGTGCCTGCCCTCGATTGGGAGCAAGAGTCTGGCTCTGGATCTAGTAGCTCAGCAGACCCCCATCATTTGTGATTGCCTGGTTTAATAGGCTTTATTGAATAATACATAGTTAATTGGAGGGAACGTAGACTAGGTGTTTTTCAAGGGAAGAAGGTGACCCAGCAATCTTGGATACTGAAGAGCACCGTTGAGAAGTGTTCGATTCAACAGCGTAATTAACCTTATTAACATCAGTGGGCACTGTCTACATGTCAAGACAAGCACAGTAAATATGCAGTAATTGTCATAACTAGGGCTGAACGAAAAGGAAAAGCTTTCTGCCTAATTAATTTTTCCTTTGGTGATTTCTCTCAACCACTCCCTTTGTTCTAGTGAGATCATTATCTTCCCATGAAGTGACTCTACAGGTGGGGGAAGTGACAGGCCCTTGAGTGGTGTCCCCCAGCCCCTTGGCACTCTGGGCCCCTCATCTGTGTCATGGGAACAGTCAGGCTAGTCTTCAGGGTGGCGCACCAGAGCCCTACCGTAGGTAAGCGCCAGGCGTCCCCCATTCCCTCATGTACGGTGTGTCTTCTCTGCATCTGATCAAGAACAAATCTTAAATTTTTATCCTTCCAATCAGTGCCTCTCTTCTCATGGTTCTTCCTGGCAGAACCGTAGTTCCCGAATTTGGGAGGGGAGTTTGAGCAGTGTGTGTCAGCCCTGTGGGGCAGATAAGGGTGGGGAGAGGGAGTATTGGACTGGCCTCGGGGCCAGCTCTAAAGAACGAGCAAACCAGTGCCGTTGACAAATAGGCACACAGTGGCGACTGTCTGTTTCACCTCCTCCACCTTTCCTGTAGTAAATTCCTTTTTAGCCTCCATAGGTGGGTGGAGGGCTTGGCTGGTCTGGTGCTTGTTATGGGCACAGATCTATTAAGCTGTTCTCAAATCTTACTACTCAAAGTGTGGTTCATGGTTCAGCAACAGTAGCGGCTGCGGCTGGGAGCTTGTGAGACATGCAGAACTACTGAGTTAGAATCTGCATTTCAACAAGATCCCCAGGTAGTCATTCTTTTTTTTTTTTTTTTTTAAGATTTTATTTATTTGTTTGTAAGAGAGAGAACACAAGCAGACCGAGCTGCAGGCAGGGGGAGAAGCAGAGAACTCGATGTGGGATTTGATCCCAGGACCCTGGGCTCATGACCTGAGCCAAAGGCAGCCGCTTAACCCACTGAGCCACCCAGGTGTCCCCCTAGGTGATCATTCTATACATTAAAGTTTGAGCAGCATGGCTCTAAACTCTCCCTGGGAATGGGATAAGATGAAGAAATTCTCTTGATCAGTTCCCATCTGGAGGTGGTGGGCACTGGGTGGGATGCATTATCTAGAATCTGAGAGCTCATTTATTAAGCCACCTGTGTGTGTGAGACTTGATCCTCCCCTTGGCTCCCACCATGCTGAAAGACAAGAGATTGTAGTCCCTAAGTTGTCTTTTTTTTTTTTTTTTTAAAGATTTTATTTATTTATTTGACAGAGAGAAATCACAAGTAGATGGAGAGGCAGGCAGAGAAAGAGAGAGGGAAGCAGGCTCCCTGCTGAGCAGAGAGCCCGATGCGGGACTCGATCCCAGGACCCTGAGATCATGACCTGAGCCGAAGGCAGCGGCTTAACCCACTGAGCCACCCAGGCGCCCCTTAAGTTGTCTTCTAATAAGGTGGGCCTGGTTTATTATGGGGCTTTTGGTTTATGGAATGATAGGTGTAAGATGGGATTTTGCCACCATAAGGATTCTCTCTTTTCTTTTCATAGGATTCAGTTAGGCCCTCCTTAATAAATAATTAAAAGTTACTAAAGTGCCATTTGTAGGGGTGCCAATTTATTCCTTTCCAAGGTGCCATTGGATAAGTCTGTTTGGAGGGGCCCTTGCATCCCAGTCAAGCCCAATCAAGACCTTAGGTAGCCCAGACCCTCTTCAAATGTGGGGCTCCCTAGACCAGAGCTCTTGAATATAGAGATGGATTTCTGTCCCAGGTCATTCCATCTTGCTCCAGAGACCCTCTCTCTCTCTTATCCTATCCCTCTTCTTCAGGGAAGGACAGCGAAGCTCATCCAAGTTTGGAGGCTACATGCCCAGCATGTCCCTAATTCCTCTCTAGGACTCAGTGCAAGCTGGACCAGCAAGAGACCCATCCACCTGGGGCACTATCCCCAGCCCAGGACACTCTGCAGGGAATAGGGATCTTTGCATGTATTATGTCAGGTGCTTACCATTTTCTTCCCTCTGAGACACGTCAGGGATAACATATACTGAAAAATAAGAGCAATTATTAATAGGATATGGTATGGTGAAATGATGGGGACTTTTAAGAGTTTATTTATTTATTTGTCAGAGAGAAAGAGCACAAGTGGCAGGGACGGAGGGCGGGGTGAGGGACAGAGGGAGAGGGAGAAACAGGTTCTCTGCTGAGCAAGGAGCTCGATGTGGGACTCAATCCCAGGACCCTGGGGTTCATGACCAGAGCAGAAGGTAGACTCTCAACTGACTGAGCCACCCAGGCTCCCCTTATCTGAACCTTTTGGTGCCCAAGGGAATCAATTTAAAAAGGACGTCCTAAATAGTGGGGAGAAAAGGTAGAGATCATGTGTTTTAGGATAAGTAGCTTTCATAATCTTCAGCAGTCTGAGGCTTGTTGCTTAACACTCAACAAATATTGATTTCCCTTTGTTCATATTTCATCTTGCACATTAGAATTTAAGTTCTGAATACAACATAGGACTCTGTATGTTCTGCTTTGCTCACACACAAGCGTGGCTATCCTCTGTCAGAGGGTGTGATGGTTTTGTCCATCTTGTGTCCTGCCCCATATGCAGTAGGTGTACAATAAATGTCAGTAGGTATACAGTAAGTATACCTTGGAATAGACTGTGTATGGGTAACCTGTTATCTTTCCTTCTATAATTCCAGTGGTGAATGCTATTTCCTCCTTCTTCAAAATTCAATTTTAATTCACATTTGAAAGCCCTTTGACCCTTTGGCTCAGTTTCTTCCCTGAGCCCTAAGCCCTGCATGAAGCCCTGGAAATAATACCTTAACCATAGGCCTTAGTTAAGATGGCTTAAAAAAAAAAAAAAAAAAAAAGATGGCTTTAGTCTAAAATGGTCAAAAGGAGGTCTCTCTCTGGCTGGGAGCAGGCTGATTCTGTTTTTCTTACCTTCTCGTGGGTAGATCGGCAACTTTCACAAGTCATTTAAAATCATCATCAAATTATAAAATGTAAATACCTTCTGAACTGGACTTTAAAGAGGGGAACGTGGTTATTGACATTTCTCGTCCAGTTTTCGTTTTTGGTTTTACAGGTGCTGTTAGAAGACAGAAGAAGGCGACCACTTAGCGATTTTAACCTTCCCTCTTCCAGGGGGTTCACAGCAGATATTTTGGACCCGAGGGTCTTCCTAGGTGCCCAAGGCTGATCCACAGAGGCGAGGAGCGCCTTGGAGGTCACTGAGGCCAAGTACTGGGTGGGTCCCCTGGCTCTCCTCTTTAGTTTTGTTAACTTACTGGAATTTCGTAGTTCCTGTTCCTTTCTGTATCTCCCCCCACCTCCCCCTTTCCCTAAATGCGTGTGTGCACACACCCTTGGGACACCAGTCTTCAGAGCAGAGAGTGGCAGACCAGTGGTGAGCAAGCAGAGGCAAACCATGCCATCCTCTCCTGGGGGTGACGGGATTCAAGCCTGGCCCGAGGTGCCCGGATGAGAATTCTCCCACACATGAGCTGTGTCATGCCCTGCTGGTTCCTCGGCTGGGGCTGAGCCCCCTGCAGACAAGGAACTCTCTGGCTTTTAAGAAGATTCATCCCACTGTGGCAGTAGGAACCATTTCATTTTCTTCACATAGTTCCCTGAAGGTGGTGGTCTTAGTCTAACCATTCAGGGCACATGTGGAAAGTCAGGTCTCATTTTCATGTGGCAGATCGTCAGCTAGGTGACGGCAGTCCTACCTCAGAGCCATGGGTCTTCCAGGCTTACCATCCCCCACCCCCCCAATAGTGCCTGACTTAGTCTCTAGGTCTGCTTCCCCCCACTCTCCCCCCTGAGCCCGCTCCCAACTCTCTGGAGTGCAGCAGCCCCCACACTGACAGGTGTCCTGGGGCAGGCCCTCCAGTGCAGGCTAAAGCATGGATAGAAGCTTTGAATTGTACCTGCTTGCTTTAGCTTTTCTGGCACTCAGCTCAGTGATGCCACTGAGTTGTTGAGCTTCTGGATGGGTAAAGTATCTACAACAAACAGGGCTTCCCCACCCTGTTCTTTTCTTTTCTTTTTTTTTTTTTAAGATTTTATTTATTTATTTGAGAGACAGAGATCACAAGTAGGCAGAGAGGCAGGCAGAGAGAAAGTAGGAAGCAGGCTCAGAGAGCCCGATGCGGGGCTCGATCCCAGGACCCTGGGATCATGACCTGAGCCGAAGGCAGAGGCCCCAACCCACCGAGCCACCCAGGCGCCCCCACCCTGTTCTTTTCTATCCTATTATTTATATGGGCCCAAGAACAGGATCTAATAGAGGCTGGCCTTGTCTTGTATCTAGCTAGTTCCTGTTCAGTGTTTCTGCCTGTCAAGATCTTTTAGGATCTGATGACATTATTCCCATCAACCAACAGCTTCAGGTCACCTGAAAATATAAATACTCCTCCTACAACTGTGTCCAGGTCTGTGAAAAAATGTTGTGACGGACAGAGCCCTGGGTCTTCCCACTGCAAACAGCATTGACTCTGATTTTTCAGCAGTATCTCTGGGTGGTTATTCAACAGTTATCCTTCTAGCATCTTCCACAAGCATCCACCTAATATTTCCCTATCTTGTCTACAGCAGCAGCAGGAAGGCTTTAAAAATGAAACCCATTGTGGAATTTGGGTCTACTGGGTTATCACTGTTCCCTTATCTATGAACTTTGTCCAAAAAAGTGACCTAAAGCCAGTATGACTTGATTTGTTCTTATTGATCTTACACTGGTTTCTCGTGGTCCTTCTGCTCTCAATATTTGCCCCCAATTGGCCCCAGACTAATTTCCCAGTTCCCCAGAAAACCATAAACGTGGTTAAGCTTCCTTGCTCTCTGGATATTCTGGTGGGTATTTTATCCAAGGCAGGACACAGCAGTTAACCATTCCCTTCTATCTTTTCATCAGTCTTTGGTTTTGGCTATTTCTTACCTAATTCAGTTGTACCCATTTTAGTCTGGAGATCATTTTCCTTCACAGTAAAGTCAAAATTAAATAGCAACCGGAGAACCTGACTATCTCTGAATCATTCCTCTGCACTTTAAGATTTTATTTATTTATTTAGAGAGCGGTGCACGAGCAGCGGGAGGGGCAGGAGGAGACGGAGAGAGCGAATCCCACGCTGACTCCTGGCTGAGCACGGAGCCTGGCTTGGGACCCCATCTCACAGCCCTGAGATCACGACCTGAGCCAAAATCAAGAGTCGGATGCTTAACGGACTGAGCCACCCAGGTGCCCCTCTGCTGGCACTATTCTTAAGATTTGAGCCATTTTCCTACCTTTATCATAGGTAACTTTATCATTTTTTTTTAACCTCTGTGTGTGATCTTTTAAAATCTGAGTCCATGGCAGGAAACTGCACGAACGTCAGTGTGCACTGTTGGGAGTCCTCCGACACTCTCTTCCATCTGGCCAGGTGACTCGAAGCAAACTGTGCCCCCAACAGCACTTCCTCCCTCTGTCTATCCTCACCAAATTTCTAGACATGTAGTGTCTCTTTGTGGGTGTATTTCTATATGCAACCTTCTTCCCAACCAGACTTGGGCGTAGGATACGCCCTCTCATCCCCATGCCTGATCTTGAATCCGATGAGGGTTCAACAACAATTTTGCAAGTATTTAATAAATATTTATAGTCACTTACTATGTGCCCGGCACTGAGTCTTGAGGATTTTTACAGCCATGAGTAGAATGTTCTGTGTTAGAACTTCTGTATTTCTTTATGACCCTGCTCTGTGCCTGGATAGGTAGACCCCTGAGGCCATAAATAGTCTTTCTGGTCCTCCTTTGGAACACTTCCTTACGTAGGTCACGAGGCATTTCTGGTGACTTTAGCAGCATTCCTTCCGTATCAGAGCTGCCTCTCTGTGTAGTAATAGGTTTCAAGGATTTATCTGGGTGTTTCCCCTCCAGATTCAGTTCAAAGTCTTATTGGTTGAGAAGGACCCTGCCTTGTAAAATGCTGTTTCTGGCCCGCTGGGATTGAACAATCCCATAATTTACAAATGTTTTAAAAATAAGACACCAAGGACCCATGAAATTCATCCTACACTCGAGGTTCTCTGGTTCTCCAACGTTCCTGTGCCTAGGAGTCCTCTGGGGATGGTATTAAGCATGCAGACAGGAGCCCTGGTAAGGCTGGAAATCGCATCCTTACAGGCAATGGGGGCGCATGGCAATATCTATGCCCGCTCTCATCTCTGCTATGCTCATGGGCCCTCAGCCCCCCACAGCCAGCATTTTGGATTGCTTTTGCCTTGATTGTCTGTGTTTCTCCACCAAGTGGATGGGTTGCTTCTGCCCTGGGCTGAAAGAAGATTCCTTTTTGCATCTCTCCTGCTGGGAAATCTTCAGGGTTCTGTATTCCAGCTGCAGAAGGACTGGCTTTCCTCCATCCCCACCCCCCTTCATACCGCTTTCTGCACATCCCCTTCGTCTCTCGCCTCTGGATGTGGTTTTGAGAACTTCTACCTTCCCGGGGCTCCATCCTTCCTGGGTTTTTCTCTTACAACTCTTTAACACTCAGATGGAAGTATCTTTGTCATCTGTTTGCCCCATTCTATTGCCCAGACACAATCATGTATATGTCAGAGGCAAGGTTTGCCCGACTATTACCAATGCCCTCCAAAAGACAGACGGCAAACCAAATGCAGAAAGGGAAAGAAAAACCTCCATGAATTTTAGAGAATTGCTTGTTTTTCCTTGTGTTTCAATCTCTTCTCTACCCACCATCCCCTCACATAACCACAGGACCCTGGGGTGTGACGGTGGCTCAGAGGCTCTGACAGAGCACACCTTCGGTCCAGGCTACCCCTGTCTCGATATTTGATCAGTAGGCATTTTCTGCGGGTGGCTAGACTTTTACTAAGCACTAACCATGTGTTGGCTCCGAGGAACTCAGGCCTAGAAAGACACTTAGCTGCAAAACACGCCCCTCCAGACCAAATATGCAGAGTGCTTAAAACCCCAGTGAGCTGCAGACATGACCTGCTTTGGAAATTAAGCTTAGGGACCAAAAGGATCGTGAACAAACAGGTCAAATGAAACTGACCGCTGGAGGCTGCTTCTCTGGAGGTGGGCCCACAGGGGGATAAATGGGCTCCGGGGCCCCCCATTCCCTCACTCCCGCCGCCTTCTCTCTGTCCCCTCCCCTCCCACATCCTTTCAAGCTTAGCACCAGCACTTTACAGGCTATTACTCGCTAAATGACTTTTAGAATCCTGCTTATGAATATTTAGATAAATGCTCGGATTTTTCCCAGCTGTCATGCTTATTGACTTTGAAATGGTTCCAGTTCTCAGGGCCCCACTGGAACGCACATGCTGACAAAAGTCCCACATGAACTGGTTTCACCTGTAAAGTCCTTTTCCTGGGCTGCCCCTGCAGCTGAGCTCCGGGCTTGTGCGGGCCTGCCCTCTGCCTCTCCACCCTCCCTCATTGGATTTCTGGCACCTAATTCCATGGAACCACATTTGAGCTACAAAATAGAGCAGGCACGGGTGTGGGCCCGGAAGTGAGTTGCGGGGGGGGGGGGGCTCTAATTTACTGCTGCCATGACTACAGCTGTGAAATGAATCCGTGAACCCGTGATGGATCAATCTTACAAAGGCAGGATTTAAATTATTAATAATGGTAAGCAATGCTGCTCCGTCTTGCATCCCAGAATCTGAGGGTGAGGGGACTTTGGGCTTAATTGGGTAGAGGATTAAGATTCTCAATACAATCTTGCCACACTCTCTCTTGAGTGCCTCCCAGTTGTGGCTCCAAAAGTTCAAACTACAGATGGTTTTGGCCTGTTTGAAATCGGGGCCGGCTTTGACTGCCTGCTGAGACACAGTCCCGCTTGCCATTATCCATGTGACCATCTGGATACAGCCCATCACCTCAAGGAACCCATCTGTAATCTGGGAAGGTAATGGCCTGTGTCCCTGAGGGAAATGGGGCCCATGTTCCCATAGAGCAGGAACAAGAAGACTAATGAAAAGAGAAGGAAAGACTGGAAAAGGTATTTGTTTCAGCCCTTTGCTGATGTTTCCCTGAGGGGGGCTCTGGGTGGAGGAAGCGGGGAGCAGGGCTAGGAGAGGAACTTAACTTCTTACCTAAAATACCACTTCGAATGGCACAGGAAGTCGTTGTATAGCATTAACATGAGAGGCAGTAGACAAGCTGTGATATTCATACCCATGGAATGCATTCCCCCCTCACCCCCCCAACCCCCGCTCCAGCCCCGCCATGTGATGGCCCGCAGGGTGTAGTTCCCCATCCCCCACTTACTCTCATAGATCCATTTTGTCTGCGTGCTCTGGTCTTGACAGGCCAGAAGTTCTCTGTCTTGCTGCATGTACGAGGTGGAAGGCCTTGTGTCATCGTACGGAATCTCATAGGGAAGTTCAGAGATGGAAGGTGGGACAGAGAAGAGCATCGTCTCCTCGTAAGGGTTGGTTGTGGAACTCCTGTCAGAGGTGAACATACGGGTAGCTCAACTTCCAGGCAGGGACCAGGTTAGGCACTGGGGCGATGGGCTGCGGGGACGGTGGGGTGGCTACTCTCCAGCTCCTGCAGACTCTGCCTGCCCCAGATGGTGGATGTCACAGGTGAGAAGGGACCCGCAAGTCAGTGATGGTGAATAGGCCCCTGTGCCATTTCAGGCAACAGAACGCCACATTGCCAACTGCCACTTCGTTTACTGGAAAAGGCTCTCTGGATGCCTTCAAAGGCCAACAGCCCAGGCTTCCATAACTGACAGTCTAATGTTCTGGAACATTCTCCATCCTTTGTGGTGCATGACCTTGCCCATCCCAGTGGCCCTTCCTACCTTACCCCTGCCTCAGGTAGAGTGGGAAAAATACCAGAGTAGATGCTGCAGCAGCTTAAAATCAAGCACCGGGGTCTGTCCCCTCTAGTCTGCCCACTACAAGTACCACCATTATCGAGAAAGGTTTCCACAGGGCCTGATGACAGAGTATTGGCTCTGAGGCAGATGCCCTGCCATCTGGTAGCTTAAGATCCAAAGGGACGACCACAACACACAGACCCGCACTGTGTTCTTCTTCAGGAATTTCTGGCTTTTAGCTGGGGGTAAAACCCTGTCATTCAAAGGGATAAGAGCAGTCTTTGGGGTGTTTCAGCCCTGAAGTCCTCTCATGTAAACTGGCTGAAATGGCAGAGACAAGCGTAAGGGAAAATGGCTGCCATATAAATGGGCCCTGACTATGTTTGGTAGAAAAAACGCAGACTTTGATGTCAAGTGACACCAGCTGAAATCTTGGCTCCTGCACTGTAGAGGAGTAACTTTGGGTAACTGTTGAACGTTTCTGCACCTTTTTGATAATCATACCTCCCTTACAGGTCCCTGCGAGGGAGGACAAAGTGAGAGCAGGCAAGTGCATTCTTGGCTGCTGCTGTTCTTACTGGTGAGGGGAGCAGTGCTGTGGCCCTTCAGAGATGGGCCTGTTCCCTGCATGGGTCAGTGCTCCCCCCATGCCCAGAGGGACAGGGAGTGGGTGAGGGGCAGCAGTCTGAAGCTGAGGGCAAAGAGAATGAGGAAGAGAAGAGGGGGCCGCTTGCTCTCCTTGGGAGGCTCAGCATCTGTGGGACTTACAGGTATATCTTGTGTCACTTCCAAGGGACACATGGGAAGGCCTGGGTCTGTGCCAACGTGTGGCAAGGGCATGGCAGCTGTGTTCTCAGGATGTACCAGGGAAAAGGGGTAATGGGGCCAAGTGGGTAAGATGGCAGATCCTTGATCAGGTGACCACAGGGATCAAAAACTAGTAGACACAGGTATGCTCTTTAGACAACTTCAACTCTTGCCCTCTTCCAGGCCTCAAGGCCAGATCAGGAGACTCCCCTGAGTTCTGTCCTTTTAAGGGGATAATGTAAATTCTGCCTCATTTACCAGGTACTCTCTGGGACCCAAAGAGGTCATGTAAGTCTCCATGAAAGGACTTTGAGAAGTCAGAGCTGCCAAACACACTGAGAGATCACATTTAAGGTAACAGTGAGCCTATCTGGTCATTGCCATCTTCATGCACATTTACTCAGCATCCTCCCCGTCACACCTACCTTGGGCTGGGACATGGTGGGGTCTTCTGGGGCACCTATGAAAGCAGGACTGGGGTTCTGGTCTACCTGGGCCAGGTTCCAACTCCCTGCCCCATCTGCAATGGAAGGGTGTGGGATCCTGGGGAGATTGGATGGTTCCAGGTCTGCTTCTTCAGCTGTTTCATAGAGGGAAAGGGGTCTGGTGTGTGCTGGGGGACCTTCTATGCATGTGTGTGAGAGTGAGAGAGGGAGCCTTCCTGTTGATAAGGGACCCATGAAATGCTTGACCTGAACCTGATCCTTTTTCCCGCTCCCTGCCTAACAAACAAATAGGAGTGTACACTTCTTGCCTAAAGTGGTTTGTAGGTTCAGTCTCTCAGCAACCTGTTGTCAGGAAAATCCAGGGCCTCTCTGATCCCCATGAACTCCTCTGTGAAAGGAAAGCCACTCAGCTGAAATGTGGATAAAGGATTGGATGGGTGCCTACGTTTGGAATGAAGCTGACCCGGAATCATGACTCCTGTTCTTTGCCTGCTAAGTTTCCATGTGGTGGCTTGCAGGGAGCAGGGAGCAGGAGCGCGACTAACAGTGACCCATAGCACGTGCTGAACCCCTGCTCTCAGGGAACTCCACGAGCTAATACTCATTGAGTCCCCACCACAGCCTCATGAGGCTGAAACTCTTCCTGTCCCCGTTTCAGCAATGAAGAACCTGGGGCACAGAGAGTGTATGTGGCTGCCCGATGGCATGCCGCTGGCTGAGATTCAAACCCGAGTGGTCTGGCTCCCGAGCCCCTGTTCTCAGTCATGGACCTTCCTGCGTCACAGCCGTGTTGCTTCCTGTGCTGTGGGTGTCCATGACTGAGGTGAAGGGGCCTCCAGAGAGCCATTGCCTCTTACGTGTTGGCTCAGTGGGGGCAGTGCCATCTGATCCAGGTTGCTGAGCCCCCAGGACTCTGAAGCATGGAGCTCAGGGGCTGGTGGAGAGCAACGATGGGGGTTGACCTCACCAGGTTGAGGGGTGGCCCTCAAGTAGTAGCCTGTTGCTTGCCTATGCAGCAGAGCAGGGATCTCATCCCAGCTTCTCACCATAACCCAACTGGCCTTGTGCTTTCTTCATATCCAGTGCCAACCTGCCTCAACAGTGGATACAAATGCTCTGCAGTCACTCTCAGGGGAGGGATTGTAGGGGATGACACACAAGGATGAGGTCTGTGAGCTGGAAGTCTGGGGTACCCCTCACCTTGGTTTCTACAGAGCTGAGCACATAGGAGGCACTGACTAATTTATCCCATAGGTTTGTTAGTGACAAATGTCTTGCATGTGCCAAACCCTGTATGAGTGCTCACTGAAGGGTGGCTGAGACCTTGGGAACATGCCTGAGTAAGGAAGATGGCAACTCTCGTTTGGGCATTCATCCCTCTGTTCACTGCAAGCATGGCCACAAGCCCCTTGCTCTCTTTCCTTGGTTGAGACCTTCTATGCAGACTCAGATAGCTCTTATTCTTTCATCTCTATAGTTCTGGGTGCCCAAGACTTGGATCTTGGGACCTGTCCCTCACACTGTGAGTAGCTGAGTGGCAGAGGGGACAGTGGCAGGAGGTCCTTTCTGTGTGACTCCTGGAGATACTCCAACCTGAATCCCTCCTTCCTCAGGGAGCCTGAACCCTGTACCTCCACACCACCCATCTCCCATTCCAATCCTGGGACTGCAAAGGCTCCTGCAGCATCATCCTCAAGCATGGATTTCCACCTGAAAAAAGGAAAGCATTACCTTGAGATAAGATGAGGCAGGGTTTGGTATGAAGAAGTAATCTTGAATTCTATTGGAAAAAGAACAGAAAGACAATATTGGGGAAAAAAAGAAGGTATCTTTTTTTTCTATTTAAAAATGTGTTGTTAAGTACGTGATGCTGGAGTTGGGGTAGAGAGGCCTTAGTTTATAGAATTCCTTTATTTTTATTAGTGTTCTTTCTTAATGGTTTCCCTTAGAAATTACAAGGTTAAGTTTTATAAAGTTAACAAGAACTCAAGAAGGTAATTTTCATAAAACCATGGATTTTGGAAATTCAAGTTTGCTTTGTTAATCTTTGAGTTATCACAGAAGCCTTGCTGTGTCATGAGATGAAGGATATCTGTACAGAAGAGGTAACAGAGGTTCAGAGGATCTAAATATTTTTAAATGATTTTTAATTTCAAAAACTCTGTTTGTGTCATTTAATCATCTATTTGCCTTGAATGATACATCAAGAATTTAATGTACAATTGGGAGAGAATAAACCATCAATTCTAATAATAGAGTCCAGCCCAGTGGAAGTAGCCAAGAAATGAGAACCACAAATTGAAATTTGGAACTTAAATGTTCAACACTTAAACTTATCCACAGTTTACCTATGACACAGAATATTATTGAGGAATATTACTTGGCTCTTAAAATGATATCTACAAAGGCTAACCAATATGGGCAAATATTGAAGTCACAATTCTGTTACAAAAGTAAAATACAGAAGATGGTTGAGGAGTAGGAGACCTAAATTTTGTCTGGTCCCAGGAGTTCAGCTAGATAATTAACAAACCATTCTGAACACCTATGAACTCAACAGGAGATCAAAGAAAAGAATAGCAGCCATTCTACGAACAAAAGTGACCACTCTCTGGAAGGTAGGATGCACGGAGAAGTGAATCTGAGGTGATATACCAGAAGATAGACTGCAGGGGGTAGAGCCTCCATGAGCCAGCTCTTGGCAATGGCTAGACCAGTGGAGCACAAAATCAGAACTTTTAGAAGTCTTCTCCATAGAGGGATATTGTTCCAGGGCTAAGTGGAGGGTGGAGCCCTTGCTGGGCCAGTGTGGTCTCAGGACCCTTGGAGTCACAAAAAAAGTAGGGGTGCTTGAGTGCAGCAGAGCTGCCACATTTTGGTGCAGGGAAGCTGGCTGCAGAGACAGAGCTGAGGAGTGGGCTCTCAGCTCAGGGTTACCATAGACTGTGATCTGAGGCACAGTCAGCCACTGCTTTTTGATCTGGGACCCCACAATTGGCAGATCTGGGGAGACACCCCTCTTCTTTCACCAGGAGTGGTGCAGGAGCACACAGCAGGATTCTGCTGGGTTTGGAGACTCCAAACCGGACCATGCATCAGAGATAGAAATGCTCAGTCACAGGCTGGGTGAGCTTGGAGTGTGGCTGGAGACCAGGGAGACAGGAGTGATTGACTACTTTTCTCTGAAGGCATATTGAGGTGTGGGGCCCTGAGCTCTTGGCTCATACGGGCCAGAGGTTGGGAGGCCACCATCTTCATTCCTGTCCTCCAAAGCTCTATGGAAAGCATTCAGGGAACAAAAGCTTCTGAGAGCAAAACCGAGCAGAATATTTAGCCTGGCCCTTGGCAAGTGTGGTGCAATTCCTCCTCAGGCAAAGACATTTGAGAATCACTGCAAGAGCCCCTCCCCCCAGAAGATCAGCAAGGACATCCAGCCAAGACCAAGTGCACTGATGAATGAGAACTGCGGAATTCCAGAGCTAGAGGAATACAGCACATAGAATTCTTGCTTTTTCCCCATGATTCTTTAGTTTTTCAAAGTTAAATTTTTGAATTTTCTTTGTTTTTCTTTTTCTATTTTTTTGTTTTTCCTCTTTTCTATTTTAACCACTATCTTATCTTATCAATACCTTTTAAAAAATCTTTTTAATTTTCATTTTTATAGTCCTATTCTATCCCTTCATTGTATTTAACCTTATGTTTTGTATATCTATAAGTTTTTCTTTCTTTAAATTTTTGGAATACAGTTTCTTCTAACAGACCAAAATATAAATATACCTAAATCTAGCATATGGCTCTGTTCTAGTCTCCTGCCTGGTCACATTCTGTTTTGTTGTTGTTGTTGTTGTTAATTCTTGTTTATTTGCAGTTTCTTCTAACAAAATACATCCAAAATCTAGTGTGTGGCTCTGTCCTATTCATCAGCTTGATCATACTCTCTTTCCCCCTTTCTTTTCCCCCGGTTTTGGGTCTTTTCTGGTTGGTTTAGTGTATTTTTTCTGGGATTGTTGTTACCTTTTTAGCATTTTGTTCTCTTATTCCTCTATTCTTCTCTGACAAAATGACAAAATGGAAAAACTCACCTCGAGAAAAAGAACAAGAAGCAGTACCAACTGCCAGGATCCTAGTCAATATGGACATTAGTAAGATGTCAGAACTAGAGTTCAGAATGACGATTATAAAGATATGAGATGGGCTTGAAAAAAGCATAGAAGACACTAGAGAATCTCTTTATGGAGAAGTAAAATCTAACCAAGTTGAAATCAGAAAGGCTATTAATAAGGTGCAGTAAAAAATGGGAGGCTCTAAATGCTAGGATAAATGAGGCAGAAGAGAGAATTAGTGATATAGAAGACCAAATGATGGAGAATAAAGAAGCTGAACAAAAGATAACTACTGAATCATGAGGGGAGAGTTTGAGTGGTAAGTGATACTATAAGATGATACAGTGTTAGAATAATTGAGATCCCAGAAGAAGAAAGAGAGGGTGGCAGAAGGTATAATGGGGGCAAATTATAGTAGAGCACTTCCTTAATTTGGGGAAGGAAACAGGCATCAAATTCCAGGAGGCACAGAGAACCCCCTTCAAAATCAATAAAAATAGGTCCACACTCTGTCATCTAATAATAAAACTTACAAGTCTCAAAGACAAAGAGAAAATCCTGAAAGCAGCTCAGGACAAGAGGTCTGTAACATGCAATGGTAGAAGTGTTAGATAGACAGAAGACTTGTCCACAGAGACTTGTCCAGCCAGAAAGGACTGGCATGATATATTCAGCACTAAATGTGAAAAATATGCAGCCAAGAATACTAGAGCCAACTAGGCTGTCATTGAAAACAGGAGAGAGAAAAAGTTTCCAGGACAAACAAAAAATAAAAGAATTTCCAAACACCAAACCAGCCCTACAGGAACTATTGAAAGGGGTCCTTTAAGCAAAGAGAGAGACTAAAAGTAACATAGACCAGAAAGGAACAGAGACAATATACACTAACAGTCACCTTAGAGGCAATACGGTGTCACTAAATTCATATCTTTTAATAGTTACTCTGAATGTAAATGAGCTAATACTCCAATCAAAAGACACAGGGTAACAAATTGGATAAAAAAAAAAAAACAAGGACCATCAATATGTTGTCTGCAAGAGACTCATTTTAGACCCAAAGACACCTTCAGATTTAAAGTGAGGGGGTGGAAAACCACTTACCATGCTACTGGACATCAAAAGAAAGCTGGGGTGGCAATATTTATATCAGATAAATTAGATTTTAAGCCGGTCTATAGTAAGAGATGAGGAAGGACACTATATCATACTTGAAGGATCTGTCCAACAAGAAGATCTAACAATTTTAAATATTTATGCCCCTAACATGGGAGCAGCCAATTATATAAACCAATAAATAACAAAATCAAAGAAACACAGACAATAATACAATAGCAGGGGACTTTAACACCTCCCTTACTGAAATGGACAAATCATCTAAGCTAAAGATCAGCAAGGAAATAAGGGCTTTAAATGACACACAGGACCCAGATAGACATCACAGATGTATTCAGAACATTCTATCCCAAAACAACAGAATACATGTTCTTCTCTAGTGCATGTGGAACATTCTGCGGAATAGATCACATCCTGGGTCACAGATCAGGTCTCAACCAGTACCAAAAGACTAGGATCATTTCCTGCATATTTTCAGACCACAGTACTTTGAAACTAGGACTCAACCACAAGAGGAAAGTTGGAAAGAGCTCAAATACATGGAGGCTAAAGAACATACTACTAAAAAATGAATGGGCAACCAGGAAATTAAAGAATTTAAAAAATTCATGGAAACAAATGAAAATGAAAACACAACTGTTCAAAATCTTTGGTATGCGGCAAAGGCAGTCCTGAGAGGAAAATATATAGCAATACAAGCCTTTCTCAAATAACAAGAAGGGTCTCAAATATACAACCTAACCTTATACCTAAAGGAACTGGAGAAAGAAGAGCAAAGAAAGCCTAAACCCAGCAGGAGAAGAGAAATGATAAAATTCAAAGCAGAAATCAATGAAATAGAACCAAAAGAACAGTAGAACATATCAATGAAACTAGGAGATGTTTCTTTGAAAGAATTAACAAGATTGATAAACCCCTGGCCAGACTTATCAGAAAGAACAGAGAAAGGACCCTAATTAATAAAATCATGAATGAAAGAGGAGCAATCACAACCAACACCAAAGAAATACAAACAATTTAAGAACATATTATGAACAACTATACACCAGCAAATTTGGCAGTCTGGGAGAAATGGATGCATTCCTAGAGACCAATAAACTACAAAAACTGAACCAGGAAGAAATAGAAAACCTGAACAGACCCATAACCAGTAAGGAGATTGAAGCAGTCATCAAAAAAATCTCCCAACAAACAAGAGCCTAGGGCCAGACAGCTTCCCAGGGGAATTCTACCAAACATTTAAAAAAGAATTAATACCTATTCTCCTGAAACTGTTCCAAAAAATAGAAATGGAAGGAAAACTTCCAAACTCATTTTATGAGGCCAGCATTACCTTGATCCCCAAACTAGAGACTCCAACAAAAAGGAGAATTACAGACCAATATCCCTGATGAACATGGATGCAAAAATTCTCACCAAAATACTAGCCAATAGGATCTAATAGCACATTAAAAGGATTATTCACCACAACCAAGTGGGATTTATTCTTGGGCTGCAAGGTTGGTTCAACACCCAAAAATCAATTGATGTGATACAATACATTAATAAAAGAAAGAACAAGAACTATAAGATACTCTCAATAGATGCTGAAAAAGCATTTGAGAAAGTAGAGCATCCCTTTTTGATCAAAATTCTTCACAGTGTAGGGATAGAGGGTATATACCTCAAAATCATCAAAGGCATCTATAAAAAACCCACAGCGAATATCATTCTCACTGGGGAAAATTGAGAGCCTTTCTCCTAAGGTCAGGAACTCTCCTTAGGCAGGGCTGCCCACTATCACCACTGCAATTCAACATAGTACTAGAAGTCCTAGCTTCAGCAATCAGACAACAAAAAGAAATAAAAGGCATCTGAATCAGCAAAGAAGTAGTCAAACTCTCTCTTTGTAGATGATATGATATGATACTTTATGTGGAAAAGTCAAAAGACTCCACTCCAAAACTGTTAGAACTCATACAGGAATTCAGTAAAGTGTCAGGATATAAAATAAATATTTTATATTTATATTTACTTATATTAAATAAATTTATATTAAATTATATTAAACATTATATTAAATAAGTATTTATAAAATAAATTAAAAAACCAACAACAAGACAGAAGAAAGGGAAATTAAGGAGTCAATTCCATTCATAATCGCACCCAAAACTATAAAATACCTCAGAATAAATCTAACCAAAGAGGCAAAGAATCTGTATTCAGAAAACTATAAAAATACTCATGAAAGAAATTGAAGAAGACACAAAGAAATGGAAAACCGTTCCATGCCTATGGATTGGAAGAACAAATATTGTGAAAATGTATGTGTTACCTAGAGCAATCTACACATTTAATGCAATCCCTATCAAATACCATCAACTTTTTTCCAAAGAAATGGAAAAAATAATCCTAAAATTTACATGGAACCAGAAAAGACCCCAAATAGCCAGAATAATGTTGAAAAAGAAAACCAAAGTTGACAGCATCACAACTCTAGACTTCAAGCTCTATTACAAAGCTGTAATCCTCAAGACAGTATGGTACTGGCACAAAAACAGATACATAGATCAATGGAATAGAAGAGAGAACCCAGAAATGGACCCTCAACTCTACCGTCAACTAATTTTCAACAAAGCAGGAAAGAATCTCCAGTGGTAAAAACAGTCTCTTCAACGAACGGTGTTGGGAAAACTGGACATCCTCATGCAGAAGAATGAAACTGGATCATTTCCTTATACTGTGCACAAAAATAGACTCAACATGGTTAAAAGACCTCAATGTAAGACAGGAGCTCATCAAAATCCTTGAGGAGAACACAGGCGGCAACCTCTTCGACCTCAGCCGCAGCAACTTCTTCCTAGAAACATTGCCAAAGGCAGTGGAAGCAAGGGCAAAGATGAACTATTGGGACTTCATCAAGATCAAAAGTTTTGCACAACAAAGGAAACAGTCAACAAAACCAGAAGACAATAGACAGAATGGGAGAAGATATTTGCAAATGACATATCAGATAAAGGGCTAGTATCCAAAAATCGATAAAGAACTTCTTAAACTCAACACCCAAAGAACAAATAATCCAATCAAGAAATGTGCAGAAGAAAAGAACAGACATTTCCCTGATAGTTAAGAAAACCATGCAGAGGGATTAAGTGACTTGCTCAAGGTCGTGCCCTCAAACTCAGGTAGGTAAGCTCCTGAGAGGGGAAGGAAAGAGTGTTCTTTTCTTTGTGATATACTCACATCTACCTCCAAACAGACAAATACACGGCATTCCCGCTCCTCAGTCCCCATCTGATCCTGTGGCAGGCATCACTAGTTGCTCATGGCTCTCTTTCTTGCTGAGGCGAAATTGGCCCTCACAATCTTCCTTGACATAGTGCTCCCCAACTAGTCTCTAGCAATTAATCCATCAACCCAAGCAATAAAAGCCCATTTGTCATTTCTAGAGCCCATTTCCAATCAGTTTCTAAAAGATGTTTCTAAAAATAAATGCAGGTGCATGCATGCATGTGTGCATGTGGACTTATGAATGAAATTGAACTTGACTTGTTCGCATGTCCTGAGCATTTGCTAGGGGTCAGGAAGGCACTCCTGTGCGCAGGGCTCAACAAATTTCTATCTTAAAGGTATTGGCAAAATGTTCCACATTAAGAAATCTTGATGTAAATTCTTTTAAAAAGTTCCGAATCCTGTTGTAGACCCTCCTTAATCTAATGCTTAATTTAATGTTTTGTGAAGTGTGGCTTGGTACCCTGGGTTTTCACACACCAAGACATTCTTCCATGTGCCTTTAAAGGCATTTTAGCATTCCTCTACAGTTTTCTCAGTGCCTTTCCAAATTTTGCTAGCAGGGCATTTATTTTCAAAGCTTTTGCTTTATACACAGTTCCATTCACTTGACAGCATTGTATTTGTCCCACTGTCATGGGTAATATATTTACAAAGGCCCAGTGCATACAGGGGACATGTTAAGAATGCTTGATTCATACTGTGCAAAAGAAATGGCCCGAATGCTATTTTTCAGAATTAGAATTACACTTGGTATTTCAACAGCAGGGACACTAGGATTCTGAGAGGGAGCTTTGTATGGCAGAGGCACATACCAAAGAGAGTTTCCCAGAAGTAGAGGTATCACCTCTCCAGTTCCCCCAGCGAAACTTCCACAAGGGTAGGAAGAACCTGGGTTGATGCATCTGGTTTGAGGAAGAGGGGCGTAAATGCCTGTGTTGAGTGCTAAGAACAGACAGCTCTTAGGATGTAGGCAGTATGTAATGAGATCAGGATTTAAAAATTCAAGCTGCCTGAGTGGCTTGCAGGTGGTAACGGAATCAGATCCAGAAAAATAATGTTGTCCTATTTCTAGGTCAATGTCGTGATGATGCAGATGACTGGGATTTTTAACTTTCTGAACCTAGTTGGATATGGCCCTGCAGTCATGTCAGCAAGGGAAGACACCACATGGACCTCAGAGAACGTGAGAATCAGCCACCTCTAACAATGGCACAAGGAGGCCATAGTCAAATAATAAAACCCAACTTCAGGAAAAGGTGGCAATCGCAGGAATGGTACTGGAAAAATGTCAGCCCTAGGGTAAGAGAATTCACTCCAAATACTCACAGCCAGGGAAAGATGAGGCCTGCCAGGGGCCCGGCAGGCACTGGGAGAAGCACTCTAGCGTGTGTGGACCTAGCAACAGATTGCGGGATGGATTCTGGGAAATAATTAGAGGTCACTGATAAAATTGAGCCCTAAGGATGTTTAGCAAAGTGCTGTTTGAAAAAGTAACAAAAACCACAGTAGAAACAATGAATGATTAATAATAATCAGGAATTGATTAACTAGGGCTTGCAAATACAATACAGAGTGATGTAGCTATTAAAATGATTTGTAGAAAATTTAATAACATGAAATGTATTCCTATAAGTATGAATTCTTATAAGAATGTAGTATATGTATTATATGTCAACTGCTTTTTATGATATATTTATGTATATATAAATGTATATATAAATTATTTTATGTATATATAAATTTTATGTATATATAAATTATTATATGTAAAGCATAATATACCTTAAAAAGCAGGTGACTTTAAACCCTGGAGAGGATATATATATATATATGTATCTCCCCACATATATAAAGGGTAAAAGTGAATCCCCCCTGGGTGGTAGTGATGGTTACTTTCTTCATTTTTCTTACATGCAGTTTCTCAAACATCCACGATAAACATGTATTACCTGTGCAGTAAGGAAAAGACACAAATTATAGGGTCTGTTCGGTTTGTTTTGTGCATGAGTAGGGGCGTTCTGTTCAGTGGGCCTCTCTGCTCTGTGGGCGCGCTGCCTGGGGGCACGGCCATTGAGGCTGGGTGGAGACCTCGGTGAGTCCTGAGTGGGCCTACACACCGCGGGGGTTTTGGCAGACTGAGCTGCGGCTTTATTCCAAGTTAGATCTTTGTTCCTGGGCACTGCGGTGAACTAGACTTGCTGTCTTTTAGGGCCCTCACCTCCCCAAGTCCCCTCCCTGACACTTTTCCTCCATACACATCCTCCTTTCCTTTCAGATACTGTCCCTCGTCCAGACACTCACCGTCTTCCAGATACTCTTCCAACAGATCCTCTGTTTCTTCCAGATGCTTTTTCTTCTGCAGATGCTTTCTCTCCTTCAGAAACCCCGGAATCTCATACAGATAGGGGTTCTCTTTCAGAAACCTTTCCTCCTCGAGATACTCTTCATCGGAATAGATTTCCTCTCCCAGATACTCACTGTCTTCGGGAGATAGATACTCTCTCTCTGAATTCTCCTCCTCCTCGCTACCTCCTTCCTCGGAACATAAGGTCTGTGTGGAGTACCAGAAGGTTGTGGGAAGGGAAAGAGGGGAAGGCCCTGTTCCTTCCGAGGACTGATTACTTCCAGCAGACATTGGGGCAGCATTAAGCAGAAGAGACCTTTCAGCAAACAGCAGTAGGCAGTCGCTTTACCGTCCTGGGAACCAAGAAAGGAATAGCATCCCATTAGTCGGTAATTCCCACCACACATTGCTTTAAATCCATGTTTGTTCACTCATTTCAGTCAGTAGTCATTGGAGGGCCCTTTGAGTGTGCAGACCAGTACATGGCGGTCCATGAGAAGGCACATACAAGGAGGAACAGGGTTTTACCCTCAAGGAGCTGGTAGGAGAGATCACAACCTACGGCAACACCTTTGCAATTACTGCACAATATGAAACGAGGGAGTGGTTGTGTGTCTGGTGGTAATGTCATCAGGGAAGACTTTAAGGGATCCTTCAAGAACGATTTATCACCACAGTAAGCGAGACAGAGGATGTCTAGCAGGAGCTTGAAATCTGGCGTGCAAACAGGTTTCTAGCCACAAAGAACCAGGCGCAGTGCGAGAGGTACCAGTGGGTGGTACAGACACGGGGACCCGGGCCTCGGCCCGTGGGCAGCGAAGGGGTCTGCCAGGCGCATGCTCGAGGCCCTGTGGGCTACCCACCCCTCTCTCACCCCCCCCACCTCGCCAGAAGCTCCACCCACCGTTCATTCCCTCTGCAAACACTAATTTTTACTTCCCAGCTCGCATACACCTGGGAGTGCCTAGGCTTCCCCAGGAAGTCTTCTGTGCTCTACCCTAAGCTCCCTCTACACTCTCTGCATTTTCAGGAAAGCTTCTGTTTTGCGATATGACGTGGTTTGCTTGCACAGCTGTCTTTCCAACAGTGTAAAGGTTCTGAGGGCCAGAAGATGGATTCTTGTTTAAAAATACACTTGAATCTTTCTACTCTTCTCCATCGCCACTGACTACCCGCAGTGAGCCGTGTCATTGGCCAGCGGGATTCCTGCAGCCCTTTCCAGACTGGCCTTCCTGTGACCGTGGCTACCATGCCCCTAACATTCTCCGTGGAAGAGTGTTCATGGGAACTAGAAATCAGACCATGATCTCCCGTGCTTCAGCTTCCTCCAGAGGTTTTCCCCTGTATTTGGAATACACTGTAAACACCATTCCATGTCCCCATAGGCCCTGTGAGATCTGGCACTGCCCAGGCTCTCTGACTTTATCTCCTGCCACCCCTTCCTCTGTTCTCCGACCCCGTGAGTTTCTCTTGTAGCACTTACAGTATTCCTGATGACGTTTTTTGTTTACTCATCCAGTCTTTCTTTTCCACAAGACTGTCAGTGTCTCAGTGACCGTGTCTCATGCTTAATAAATCTCCAATAAATTTATGATCGGTGACTGAGCGAAGGGACGAAGGAGTTAGCTCTAGAGTACTGGGTCCCAAAGTTTTAAAAAGGATGATACTTATTCTGCACAAGGGGATAGGTTGAAGAGGCTGCTCATTGTGGAGGCCAGGGTCCAGAATCTTCCTGTTTGCTCCAAGGACTTCATGGGTCAGTATCTTGGCCTGCCTTTTCTTTCAGATCTTAGACCAGGAAGCTCTGTTTTAGGGAACTGGCCGGATAAGATCATAGGCTCTTTTGCCTTCATGTGGGCAACATGATGCCCAACATGAGAAGTGTGAGGTGTGAAAACACTCACAGTGGGTTGGTGGGCTTATCTGTCCACCTGCAGTGCTGCTAGAACCCTTGGATTATCAGATTCTGATAGGATTATCCTGGGGCAGTGTGGTGAACCGCCGGGGTGCTGCCCAGCTGTGGAGACTGTGGTCTACAGACAGTCTCTAGCCACTAGTTCCTTCAGGAACTGCCCTGGCTGCAGAGCCACCTTCCAGAAGTTGTGCCCTTCTCAGGGCAGCCCGCATCTGGTGACTGAGCAGGGTGGGGCTGGGGGTGGGGGGCTTTGGGGAGTGAAAGTCCGGCAGATTCTAGCAGGTCAGCTTTGACAGGCGGGCCTGCTGAGCCTGTTCCATAAGACCCTTCACTCTGCCAGTCCTTCCCCGCCTTTCTTAGGCTTTGGTCCCAAATCCCCATCTGATATGTCACTGATGGCACGTCAAAGGTCTGCATTTTTTAGTCCATTTCCAGGCCACCCACCCTGTGGCAGGCAGCGTCACAAAGCATAAACTGACTGTGGGATTGGGGAATGTGAAGGGGAAAGGCCTCAGAGGTAGTTTGGGGTTTAAGAAGGTGGGAGGCTGGGGAGTTAGCTGAGCTGCCTGGGGCAGGGTAGAGTGTCCTGGCAGAGAGAGGACTGGGTAGGAAAAGTCAAGGCAGAGTCAGTGAGTGGAGCGCTGTAGAACCTGTTATGAAACATTTTGTGCTGGGTGCTGACTGGGAAGGTGAGAGGATTAAAAACTCCCCAGGAGGGGACTCCTGTAGCCATCTACCAGAAACAGGGGACCTCTGTCACTCTGTCACTCTGTTCCTCTGTCACTCCCAGCTCTGGAGTCTGCGCATGTGTTTTCGGTAGGCTACCTCAAACGGAGCACTGTGAGCCCTAAATCCCAGAGGCGAGGGGGAGGAGATCACCGGGTGAGCTATGGGCAAGTGTGGGGGCCTACAGTTCTGTTTACAGGAGCCTCCTCTGCTTTAAAGGGGCCCCTCCAGGCTTTTTTTTTTTTTTTTAAAGATTTTATTTATTTATTTGACAGAGAGAGATCACAAGTAGGCAGAGAGACAGGCAGAGAGAGAGAGAGAGGAGGAAGCAGGCTCCCTGCCGAGCAGAGAGCCCAACGTGGGACTCAATCCTAGGACCCTGAGATTATGACCTGAGCCGAAGGCAGCGGCTTAACCCACTGAGCCACCCAGGCGCCCCAGGCTTATTTTGACTTAAAATCTGAACGTGCCTGTTACTATAGCTGTCTACTCCTGATCCCCCACTCGCTCCTGAGCCTGGCTTCCAGTGGGAGAAGGAAGGAGCTGGGGAAGATGAGAGCAATCAGAGACGGGGTCTCTCCAGCCCTACCCCGGGAACGGTGACAGCAGGGGTGGGCACAAGTCCTGCCATCAAAGGCATGCTTACACTTTAGGGTTCTCCTGTCTTTCATATTTTCTAGCTGCTCGAGATAAAAGGTCAGAATCCCCTGGACCCTGGAACGGCCCTGAATGCATTTATCATCAGCATGCTGTCATTCAGTGTTAGGGACCTTTTTTTACCCCCGGTTTCTCACCAGGCCTTGTAAAAAGGCTCGGTCCGCTGCACTCTCATTTCAAAGATCAGAAAAGAAATTGCACTCTCGACATTCTCCCTTTAGTTCTGCTAGAAACTTGTAAGAAAAACCATCAGGCAGAAATAAATAAATATCAAGGCAACTTAATATCCAGTGTCTCAAGGCAAACATCCAGGTTTTGACTTGTGATTTGGACCACGACTCATTTTGACCCTGCTTTCTGAGACATTGCGGCTTAATTTCTGTGGTCACAACAAGAAACACCCACTCTATAATGGCCGATTATAGGTCATTACATTTTAGACTGACTTCACAAAATGGCTGTGTCAATCAAAGCCAGCTGGCAGACATTCTACTCAGCTTAAGTCATTAAAAAAAAAAAAATACAGAGTGAGTATTTAGAATTGGCAGAATTCACAAAAAAAACAAAGAATTCCAACTTCTCCTGGAGACAGGACTCTCAGGCAACCCAGCACTGGCTTTCCCATGCGGAGACGGTGCTGCTGAGGCGAGGATGCCTTCCTCCAACGGGGCTGAATGTTCCATTTCTGCTTCCATCCCCACCACTACCTGTCATCTGCTCAGACACCCAGGCAGCCTCCTCCTCATATAGGTCCTGTTGTTTTGTTTAGAGTAGAGCCATGGCTCTCTGTCTCTAGCAGAAGTTGGAAACTCGGGCCCCTGGGTAGCTCAGTGGGTTAAGTCTCTGCCTTCGGCTCAGGTCATGATCTCAGGGTCCTGGGATCAAGCCTCGCATCAGGCTCTCTGATCAGCAGGCAGCCTGCTTCCCGCACCACCACCCCCTGCCCCCCGCCTCTCTGCCTACTTGTGTGTGCTCTGTCAAATAAATAAAATAAAATCTTGAAAAAAAAAAATGAAACACAGAGTTTGGACTACATGAAGGTTTAACTGTAGCTTTGCCACCTTAAAAAAAAAAAAGTTAGAAACCAAAAGATATACAAAAGGACAGATGTTTCTCCCACTTTGCCTACTCATGCACTGGCTTTATCTTTCTGGCCCCAGAGAGAGATGGGGTCTTTGCTCCAGGCTCTTTGGTGCCATCATTACACAGGTCAGCACTGCACGCCCTGCCTACCATGACTGGCACGTAATAGGCACTTGGTAATACTTGTTGAGTGAAGAAATGAAAGGGCAGAGCAAAGTCTTAATAAAAGACTATGTGCTTTGCCAAGTATATTTACTGATTATGTGCATATGCTCATTTAATGAAGAGGGGTAGAACTTTTGTATCAGAGGTCACCGTAGGACCACAGTCTTGGAGACTTCGATCATTGTAACCCTTTCCACACTGCACTGTAAGTAAGAGGCCAGCTGATTTCTCTATAGTGATTTTTTGGGGGGATCTCAGTTTTCATTCTGAGAGGTTGAGGCCAGGATCCCCAAACATTCTTGGTTTGAAATATATGAGGAAGACATAACTGGCTGATCTCATGAAAAATAACCACCACCTCTGGCTTCGAAGTGAGTGACCCAAAGAAAGGCTCCGTGTTCTGGTTCTGGTTTTTTAGATAAAGAGATTAGTAGGGTTTCCCCACTGGTTTCTAAGAGGGGAAGGTGGTTTGCTCCTAAGTTGTTTTTTGTACCTCTGCCTGGGGCCATGGCCCTACAGACTTGCTGCTGGGCTTCATGCTTTGGAAATCAAGTGCAAGCAAAGGAACTTGCCGTTGGGTGGGAACAAAGTCCTTGGGGCAGGAAAATGGACTGCTCCGTGAGAATGAGTATGTTTGCTTTGTACAGCTCTTGAGGCCCTATGTGATGGCCCTGGGCAGTGAGAGGATGGAAGGATATACTGGGACATGTTTTCCCAGTTTGACCAGCACAGGTGTCCTCCCCTCACGCCTCCCTCCAGTCCTCCTCCGCTCTCAGGACATCAGTACTGCGATGTTTCTGGGGAAGCCACCCAAGGACCTCAGTGGACCCTTGGTCTGCTAGCACCAAATGGCGGTTCTTTGTCATCACTATCCTCCCGCTTTGCGTTCTCAAAATAGAGGAAGGCTCTGGCTTCTCTGACAGGCAAGGCAGTTGGAGGTCCAAGCGCCCTCTGGTCCCTGCACAGGGTCCCTAGAGGGGCCTCCGTCTTGGTGTCCAGCTCCCTACCTCAGCCAGGTCTCCCTTGCCAAATCTCCCCTCCCCCAGGGTCCTGTGCGCACCTGTGGATGGACCCTTCCAGGTCCAGCCCTGCCAGCCCCCCTGTTCTCCAGCAGCTTTATAGACTGGCCATTTCCTGGTCAAAGACTCAACACTGTTTCCCACAGAACTGGTGCAGAGGGTCAGCAGAGGAGGGGTCTGAGTGGAAACGGAAAGGGAGAATTGAAGCAGGAATGAGAAACTTCTAGAAGAGCAGGGGGGCGTGGTGGTCAGGATCTGGGGCCAGGTTTCCTGGGGTCAAATCCAGCCTAGCCACTTACATGTGACTTCAAGTGAGTTTCTGAACTCTCCTCTGACACAAGTTCCTAACTAGCATCGAATATAAGTGTGTGTGAGTGTGTGTGGGGTCCGTGCCTTATTTAGTTCCTGGTATCAGGAGAGAGTAGAGACTGCTTTCCGCTCTCCTACTCCCTGGTAGTGACTGCAGCCTAGTGAGAGGGTGGGGGATTAGAGTCTGTCTGTCGTTCAGTCCAGGTCTTGGCTGCTGGGCCCTGGAGGAAAGATGGCCGCACGCATTGCCAGAAGCACCCTCACCCTCCGGAGGCTGAAACCCTCCCTGGAAGACTGCCTGGCCCATGGGAATTTTACGGTGATGTCTTTCTTGGCCAGGACATAACTTTCTGTATTGTGCGTCAGTCCGCTTCCTGACTGTCAGCCCTGATCTCAGGAAGCTGTTATCTAGAAACAAGAGATGGCCTGGTGGAGGCTGCTCGTTCAGCTTTCACATGGCTGTGATTCAGCAGCGCTCGAACTTCTTCGGGGCCTTTCTCTGACTTCCACTCTGTCGTTCATCCTTTTCATCCCTGGGGGAGCCACAATAAAGGGTTCTCACTCCTCTTCCCCCTTGACAGCCTTTGAAGTGTACGGAGGTAGCAGGCAGACCTTTCTCCAGGGCCCCGGGCTCAGATCTCCCACTCCTTCTTGACATCTCTGCTTGACATCAGCCAGGCCACCCAGACTTGCTGGGCCCAAACTGCAATCCTGCTCTTCCTCCCTGGGCCCCTCAGCTGCCGACAGAGTCCTGCAGTCATCCCTTCTTTCCTCCTCACCCTGCAGCCCGGCCACTAAGAAGTGAAGCTGGCTCCTCCTTCAAAGGGTTTCCCATTTCCCACCCATCCCCAGCTAATCAGCGCCCCATCTTGCCCCAACTGCCATAGCCCTCTGCTAGCGGCTGATTCTCTGCAGGTAAAACCACGGTCCCCTCACCTCACCCCTCTGCATAAAACCCTGCAATTGCTCACATCTTGCACTGAAAGGCAAAGCCCTTTCAGGCCTGCAGGGCCTTCCCGCCTGGCCCCCATCACCTCTCCTACCTGTCTCCTCCTGCCCTCCTTCCATTCCTGCCACCCTGGTCTCAGTGTTGTCCCAAACATTGCCAGGCACTGTTCTACCCGAGGCCTTCGCTCTACTGTCCCCTGAGCCCCGTTCCCTGGGAACCCTGACCCTTCTGCTCTTTCCTTACTTGCTCTAATTTTTCCTTTTTCTTCCAGAGCATTTATCACTTTCTAACACACTGAGAACTTGATTCATTAATATGCGTATTGCCTGTCTCCTCTCACTGAAATGTAAATTTCCTGAGCACAGGGATCTCTGTTTTTGTCACTAAGTTGCCCAAGTGCCTTGAACTGTGCCCCACACGGAATAATAAACATTGAATGAATGTGTGAAGCCTGATCCCTCCCAGTCCAGAGCCCAGGCCCAGTGTGAGCGTAGCCATCTCCCTGACACTGTGGGCCATGCCTGAGAACACTTAGCTTGAGGCTCTGTTAGTGCATTCAGAGCTCTGACTCCAATAGGATGATGGGTCCGTTTCCTGTCTCACTGGGACTTAACATCTTCTTCAGCTCCTCTCCGCTATTTTTTTTTTTGGACTGCCATTCATTTCTGAACTCTCCAAGCTTCCTAGTATGTGTGTCTTCATGAAATCACTGATACAAATGTCAAACCAGAGAGCCCCAAGGACACCACCCAAATCTGTCCTGCCATCTTCATCCATCAGTCAGGAGAGGTTGGGGGAAGGGAATGAACATTTCCATGTCAGCCACTGCTCTGGCCTCCTTAGTCTTTATAACAACCCCTAACGGAGGCACAGTCATCTCCTCTTTATAGATGGGGCTCTGCATTTAAGGGAATCATAAGGGCTTACAATCTTTAGAGGGTCACAGTGCCAAAAAATAGTTTACAGAAAGAAATTGGTTTTTTTCCTGAGCATCAAAAAGCTGAAGTGGGGAGAAATATCTTACTACATTGTTTGCTGAGAAAAAAAAAGGAGAGCGAGAGAGAGGGCCTTTTTAAGGAATAAGGCAGCTTTCTCTAGGCAGCTGGCAGAACCTAGTCTTTGAGGCTCCTCCCCCTCCGCCCTGGGAGCCCCCTGCCTGAGGCTCCTCCTCTTGGCTCTCTGAGCACGACCCCCCCCCCCCCCCCCGCCGTGTTCCCTGAGGCTTACCCCCTCCTTCTTCTCTCTCTGATGCCCCTTTTCTCTCTACTGTCTTGGAGGGGGGGGGGTCCTCTTCTTTGGCTCCCTGGGACTTGCCCTCCCTCAAGATTTCCCTACTTCGCTAAGGCATGGTCAGAGAAATCCAGTTCCATGTGACTTGTTCTTTAGGGATCCGTGCTACTTATCACCTCTCCCAAGTGCTTCCAAACTCTTACAGGAAATGTTCTAGAATTGTGCCCAGCATCAATATCAGACTCACTGGGACTTAATTTGCCACATCTGCCTTTTCTTTTCCTTTTGTCTAAATCAGGACAATGTTCTCCTGTTTCTAGATTTGGGGTTCTACTCCCATTCTCTAAGCTCCAACTATTTGTATAATCCTTTAATTATACCAGTAAATGGGCCTGATTAAATTTGTTCATTATGGCATCCTTGAGAGACAAACACGATTATCACCGTTTTACAGTCAATAGTCAGGTTCCGAGAAATCAAATGATTTGGTTGGTTAAAGTCAGACAAGTAAAAAGTGACCAAACTAGCATCTGGACAAAGGTGTGCCATTGCAGAATGGTACCCCCCCTTGCCCCCCACCCACTATCTTGTGGGTTGAGGGACTGTGTTCTTGGGAGGGCAGCACTTCCTGGGGCACTGGCATCAGTTCTCAGCACCCTCCTACCACCCCAGGTTAAACAATCAAATTCTGTGATAAAGTATGCAGGATGAGGTGAGGGGCGCAGGGGAAATGAGGTTTGTGTCATTACTGAGAATTTCCTATGTGCCTGAACAGAATAAGGTATTTTACTTTTTTTTTTTTTAAACTTAAAGATTCATAAAAATCAAGTAAAGTGTTACTATCCTATTTTTTCAACTTAGAAAACCAGAACTCACATATTTGGGATTCCACCCTGCCCAATTCCAAGTCAAAACCATGCTGCAAAGAGGCGAGAAAGATATGTCATCTTTCCAGTTTTGATAACTCAACTTCTTAGCGATTCCCTTAAGCGGAGAGGCCCGAATGGCAATTATTTAGAAGACTCGAAAAATATTATTTAGGGTTTCTATTTGCTAAAGGAAAATTCATTTAGATGGGAAAACATCCCCAGTTAAAAGTTTACTGGACTAATCTTGAAGAGTCATATAGAATGCCTTTGAATTGACTTCCCTCAGATCTTCAAAATTATATGAAATGAAGTGGGATTATTGAGAACTGTTTTAATAGATGATATATTCATTTTCAGGTAGTTCAATTTAGGCTCTCAGTAGAAGTGTATTTTGGGTGTGCCCAGTGGACACTAGCCATGTACTGAGGTATTATGTTCTCAGCTCATGGGAGCACACATGGAGGCACCTGACGGGGCCATGGGCAGCAGATGACAAGAGATGTGTCACTGTCTTGGTTGTGCTTCAAGCTGAATGTGGGATTTTGAGTATGTTCCCTGTGTCTCCTCCCCCTTGTGTCTAGGCTTCTTGTCTCATTTGTAATCTCAGTGGGTTGATCTAGAAGGGCTCTGGGTTCCTTCTGGGCCTACAAATCTAAGGACTGTCTCTTATTTAAAAGCCTTAGGGCAAGTTGGGTTATGGCATTCAGGTTTGTTTCTGATTTAGACTGTCCTTATGGTGATTGTGGCCTAAATACATGTCAACCCTAGATGGGCCTGGGGCAGTACCCTGTGGTAAATCTTACTAGTATTTCTATAGCCAAACATGTACATTTTCACAGTAAGTAGGATAAAGAGAAACTTTAAATGGCTCCACATCAGTGTAGGTTGGATTTTGCTTTGAACCAAGTTCTAGCAGTTCAGGTTTTGTGGTCAAATGAGTTGGCCACAAACTTACCAAGAAGACTCTCAGTTGTCAGAAATTTTTTTGGATTTCAAAATTGGTGGACATTTGGCTCTTGCGTTATATTTCTTGTTGGTGGTCACATCTGGGAATTACCTAATGTAGTGTTCTTGATAGGAAATGCAAGGAGCTTAAAAATTACTAGAGGAAAATAAAATCCACTTTGTGGAGCTCCATTGCTATTTCTGGGATTACAGGGTGTCTAACAGGGAGGACAGTGTGAATTATTTGCAATCATGACCGTGCAGCCTTCAACACCTGGGAACAACAGGGGTTATGACCAATTACGCTCATGGCTCCATACTTACGATGTCAGGGAGTGAACTGAGTCCAAGCCAAGAGATTTTTCAATAATAACAGCTGAAAGAAAAACGTTTTCTGGTTAGCTCTTAGTTATCCGAAAAATTAGCCAGAGAATACCTTAATCCCTAAGAATATTAGAAAATGGCTATTTTCCCTATGCTAATTTGGAATGGTTAACTTTTGTGCTACAGTGCATTTCTTCATTAACCTTCCTTGGTCAGTAGCTCTACTTGAATCTTCACCATGGAAATCAAACCTAAGCAGCCCTCACTTACAGAACCTCCCTTTCCATCTCCCCACTCCTCCCCATCTCTAAATGGTTTGACCCATCTGAGCACTGATGCTCCCTGGGCACTGCAGAGAACTCACAAGATGCTGTAGTAGATTTTAAATTTTTGAAGAAAATAGCAATACTCAGCATCTGTTGGGTAGTGTATGAAAACCTAATTTTTGATTATGCTGTCTTCCTTTTAATTATGGCATATTTTGCAAAGCTGGGTTTTTGGCAGTTGTTGAGATAAAAAGCAAGTAACACGCAGAAATTAGTGTGGAGTAGAAAATGAGGGTGGCCATGTGCAATCAGCTTCCAAGATCGGAGAAATCACGCAATGCCCAATGAGCACACACGTTCTGTTAGAAGGTCATCGTGGCTATTCAAGAATGAAATTAAAGTGTAATTTATTCTTTCAGTTTCTATAGTAAGTTGTGACATAAATCTGTGACATAAAGATGCACAATATTTATTATTTAGATATAACTAATAAATGAAAACTGTACAGATTTCTTTGGGTGTAGGGGGGTGCTATGAAAAATTCACTGAGCCACTAAGGGTACCATGAGCTGAGAAAGTTTGGGAACCTCTTATATAATTCATATACTTGCTCAGATATAGAAATTTGGAGTCATCCTTGATTCCTTCTTATTTCGTCCTCCCAAATATACTAATCAATGTATTAAGTCTTCTTGGCACCGTCTTCCAGAAAATGTTCTGAATCCTTCCTTCGGTCTGCTACTGCTGTGCTCACCCTTGTCTAGCCCATCACTTCTACATCTACTTCTGTGCTTTGGTTCTTGCTCTCCGATAATCCACTCTTCAGAGGCAAGCTTATTATTATTATTATTATTTTGGAAAAGATTTTTTATTTACTCTAGGGGGATAGAATGTGTCGTATGTGTGTAAGCAAGCACTCATGGGGGAGGTACAGAGGGAGAGAGAGAGAATCCCAAGCAGACTCCCTGCTGAGTGTGGAGCCTGACACGGGGGTTGATCTCACAACCTTTCTTGTGAGATCATGACCTGAGCCGAAGTCAAGAGTTGGACATTTAACTGACTGAGTCACCCAGGCACCATTCTACTCCTGCCACCTAGAATGATGCCTGGCACATAGGAGGAGGTTAATAAATATTTGTTAAAATGAATAAATGGGTGATTATTTCACATACTTGTAACTTTGGATCATTCACTGATGACTCTTAATGGAAGAGATCCAGAATTTGTGTCCAGAGGGAGGAAGTCAGTAATTTCATTTGCTGATATGTTTGTATGTAAAAATACATTTATATGCAAAATATGTTTTACAAACCAGGTAATCTAATCAAGAATTTCCTATATTTTCCAGAAAGAGACAACTGATTGTTATCCTATATGAACAACACTTTTCTTAGCGGTACTGATAGTTTATCATAAATTTGTATGGAATTGGATAATTAATGAACAACTCCATCATTTCATTTGTTATCTTTTGTAATAGGCAAGCTCCTCCTACCCCTTTTTTTTCTTTCCTCTTTTCAAATTAGGAAAATGAGATAGAGATGTATTAAGGGAACATTTCTACAACGACAGCATTAAAAAAAATTATTTGAGAGAGAGTGAGCAAGAATACACATGCAGTGGGGAGAGGCAGAGGGAGAGGGAGAAACATGTTCCCTCATGAGCAGGGAGCCTCATGCAGGACTCGATCCCAGGACCCTGGGATCTTGACCTGAGCTGAAGGCAGATGCTTTAACCAACTAAACCACCTAGGCGCCCTCTATAACATGGGAAAGACATGATCTGGCCTACACCCACCAATGTGTTTTCTTAGACAACACCAAATCCAGGAAGGGGGCACAGGCAGAGACAGCAGGATCAGGCATGGAATTATTCAACATCTCTGGCAAACAGCAGTGGGATTAAATCTCTTTAATGAGATTAATTCTGAAATACTAAGAGCAGTTTGGCATATCCCCCAAAGCACAAAGCATTTGTATCTATATAAGATTAAAGGAGTTTTCACACAAAGCAATTTTCTTTTTCAACATCAAAGCGATGCTTCAGAGGGGTTGCTTGAAGGAGGCACACTGCAAGAAATGTGTTTCTTTATAAAAAAGATGGTTGCCTCGGCCAGGAATTGTATATGAGGCTTTCGCTACCCGGGACAGACAGAGCATTCATTGTTCTTCAAATCACAGGATTACGGAGAAAAGGAGACCAGGGGTTAGGAATCAGGTTGACAAACATCCCAGACAGGTGGTTACCCAGTGATAACCTTACCCAGGATGGGAGCTCAGTGCTTCCCAGAGTTGGACAGCTCTTATAATAAATAATGGCGATGATGCTGGTAATAATGATAAGAAAGATCACAGCCACCATTTCTATGTGTGAGACAGTGTATTTAGCACATAACGCATTACACAGACTTCTGTTAAATCTTCCTCCCTTGGGCTTTCAACCAGCCTTCCAGGGTCTGTTCTCTGGAGCTACTCACAACAGATTTGCTCTACAGAGAGCTACAAATATTCAAAGGTAGCTCTTATGTACTGTACCTTTTGTTTTTTGGGGGGGTTTGTTGTTGTTTTGTTTTGCTAAACTTATTTTTGAAACTGAGAACCAGTATTCATGTGGGTCAGTATTAAATTTCATCTTGCTGGCCCCTGCCTCACCCTTCCAGGCTGCTCAAATATGTGTGAATCTGAGTCTATCATTCAGTGCTTATTAATCAGACCTCATAAAATGTGCCAGTGAAAATGATAAGCTTGCAAGGATCCCTCCTATCCCTTTTTCCTTTCTTCTTTTCCTCTTTCTTCCACAAACAATCGACTTTGTACGTGCCAGATACTGTCAGGCATTGGGACTGCAAGATTGCGTAAGGCGTATCTGTAGACCTCAAGATCTTGCTTAAGCAGGGAAACAAAAATAAATTAAAGTACAGTATAGTATGATTAGGTCATGAATGCAAACAGAGGAGGAGCATGTCAGCTGGACGAGTGTCTGTAAGGGGAGAGAATAGGGAGTGAGAAAGCCAGCACTATGCCTGGCTTCTAGGGTGTGGGGCCCACGAGGGAAACAGGCAGTCCCCACTTAATTCAAAGTGAGCCAAAGGGCGTTCTGGGGTTGGGAGGGCAGGGGGTAGGCTTTAGCCACCATAAAGACATGGAAAGAGGATTCTGTGTAGAGGGAGGAGGTGAGGGGAGCTTGTTTATGAAGCGGCTATGCCACTACTGCTCAGCGATACAGACCCTTCTCTCTCCTACCTGCCTAACCAGGGTGTCTCCTCCCTTCCCCCCGGGTGGACCTCCCTACAAAATTAAGTTCAGCTGGCTTGGCTAGTGGGTCTAAGTTTTCACACGGTAGACTGGAGAGGCAGGGAGCATTCTAGATTTCAATGAGACACCAGGGAGACACAATATGAAAGAGGAAGAGGGTTATTTGTGACCTGAAAATGCCATTAGTCACTGGAAAAGCTGGTAAGACTGAGACCGAAGGGACTTTTTATTATGATTGCTTGTGGGGTTCTAACAAGCGTAATTACCCAGTCATTTAGAATGTAACTATGAAGACTGAAATCCTCAGGAATCAAGGCAGAATGGCTTATCTACTCATGTTCAGAGTCCAGGATGGTGCTGGGAGCCTGCAAGCTCCCAGGTGTTAGGAATTTTGTAGGACAGAGAACAGGTGCCCTTGGCAGACCTATTATCCCATGTTGGCCCCACGGCCTGTTCGAAGAGGGGTATCTCTGAGACAGTGAGCCCTTTCTAAGGAGAGAAACCTCAGCAGCCAAGAGGCGATGAGGTCCCATGAATTAGTGGGTTCTGGCCATTGTTAGGTGCTCAATCTCTCCTCAGTGCCTCCTGGAATTCCTGCAACTGTAGATGGTTGGTGGCCCAGATGGGTTTGATGAGGACTGAGGAGCTCCACTTGTTGTCAGTTCAGAAAATTATGGCCTGGGTGAAGAGTGCCGGTAGTGTTAATTACCCGTGTGAACACGGTTTGGTGTAACTCTCCGGGCAGAGTGCAAGGCTGTAGGCGCACGCACAGACCCGAGCTTTAAAAGCACAGCTTGAAGCTGGGGACAGACATGGAGCTGAGGTTTATCACAGTCACGCCTGAAAACAGGACTCTGGGGTTTCACTTGATTTGGAACCGAGAAGGAAGTTCAGGACTTGGGTGTGCTGCTTAAGCATCCCTTTGTTCTAAAAAGGTAAGGGCATCTGTCAAGAAGGGGGAGGATCTTTGGAGTTGGGAGGGATGAAGTACCAAAAGGAAACAAACTCTTTGTTATTAGGCCAGCACGCCCTGGTTTTGGTGGGATGGGAAGAACAGAGGTAGGTTGTTTGTCCACTAGGAGATTCTAAGCCACACAACCTGAAGTGAAGAGGTCAGGTAAACCCTTAAGATTCCAGGAGAGGGCCAGCAAGTGCTAGATGAGGACTCATGGCTGCCAAGGCCTTGCCTAATTGTGTATTTCAGTCCAGCAGAGCAGAGGAGGGAGAGCAGGGCTTCACTTGTCTTACGGGGCAGGAGAAGCCTCGGGCTTTGGTAGACAGTTGTATGTGCTCCTTTCATGAAGATAATGAAGAGAGATTTGATTTTAGAACAGTCCAGCTTATTCCGAGCACTTCCTGAAGGCTCGTGCATTTCCTATCAATCCTCCATGTTCCTAGCAGGCGGCCCTGTTAGCAGTGTTTTATTACTGAACATGAAGAATCAACTCTGGAGAAGGCCAGGGATTTGGCTGGCCACGGAGTGCCCCTAGTCCCAGTGGCAGCGGCCAATATCTCCGGAGCTGGGACTGAGGGATCAGTCTAGTGACCTGTCCTCCTGGGCGGGGCGTCCTCCTGGGCGGGGCGTCCTCCTGGGCGGGGCGTCCTCCTGGGCGGGGCGTCCACCTGGGCGGGGCGTCCTCCTGGGCGAGGCTTCTGTCTCCTCTTGGTTTTGTACTTCAGCATATTCATAGTCCTACTTTCTTTTCTGGAGGACGGGGTACACACTGACGCCAACTCTTCCAGAGCGGGATTTCTTTTGGGGGGTCCTAGCTGGCTTTGAAATTTCCTAAAGCACGTTGAAGTCTGTTCATCCTCTAAAACCCAACTCCTTAAAGTCACCTACTCTGTGAAGAGGAGCAAACTCCTCTGAAAAGACTGTACCCCCCATTCCCCCTCCAAATCCCCCCACCCCGAAGTTCTCTCATGCCCTTTCCTTTCCGCACTGTTGGCGTGTGCTGATCTGCCTCAGCCACGGGGTTGGCAGCCTTGCACAATTCCTGGCACGTGGCAGGATTTCCACAGAAGTCCATGGTTGGGATAGATGCTCCCTAGGAAGAAAAAGCACACAGGAGCCTGGGGGCACATACAGTTTCTGGTTTGCAACCTGGAGCTGGGCTGGGTGCGGGTGGCGGTGCTCAGACAGCAAAACCGCCGCTGTGGGAGAGAATGGAGTGGGTCACGGGAGCTTGGGTATGACTGGGGTGCTGCCAGCAGAGGCTCGGGAACTCTGGCTGTGGCCAGCGGAGAAGCCTCGTTTCTGTGAAGGAACCGGGTAAATGCAAGCCCTTTTGTTGCCGTGGCGGTTTCTAACCTCTCTAACTGGCAGGATTCTTGGCTGAAGGCAACTGCCTTCCCTCTTGGGGGAACAACTGGATGGCCCGCTTTGGTGAGTTCCATGATGCCATGCCTGGAGTGATCTGGATCCACATTTGAACATGCCAGGGGACAGGCACAGAAGTCAAACAAGTCTTTTGACCTCCCTTCGACCAATCAGTGCAATTTTAAACAGAATAGACACCCCAGTGTACTCATTAAAACATCATTTCCTAAGGCCCTTTTTATAAATAGAATTTCAAATATATCCAGGTTTGAACATGCAGGGAGGGTGGCCTTGAGCAGGCACTGGACCGAGAACACCTGTGGGACACCAGTCGGGGGCAAGCCTCACCATCTCCCTGCAAGATTAGGACCATTGTTTCTCTCCCATTTTAGAGGTGGGGGAAGGGGATGCAGGGAAACCCAATGAATGGTTTGCTTTGGGCCGCAGGAACAGGTTTGTGGGCAAGGCTGGAGTTTTCCATCTCCGGAATTCTTTTTCTGCTTAGCTGGCTGGGCTATGCTGGCCGGAAAGGAAGAAGTCATACTATCCACAGCCATAGTTTTTCCTTAAAATGCAGAGCCAGAAGGCTCCCTGGAGTGGCAGGGGCCCAGTCCTCCTCTGTTTGTAGTAATATCAGGAGCCAACACCGCCCTTTACAGAGGGAGGAAAAGCAGAGCAGGGGCAGAAAGGCCAACAGAGGGAGGGGCAGAAAAAGGGGAGAGACACAAAGAAGGTTGCCTGTGGATGCTTCTATGTTTTCTGGACCCCCTCCCACCTCCACACCGCTCCCAGGCCCCACCGGCCAGGCGCGGGCTGGAGGAGGGAGTCCGGGCTCCTACACTCGTTGGCTAAGGTGCGAAGCCTTACCCAAGCCGGACAGCCGCGCAGATCCCCACAAAGTCCCGGGGCTGCTCGCGTTTGTTTTAGTTCCTCGTTACCATGGGAACGGTGCCCCCACGCCGGGGGGGGGGGGGGGCGGGGGTGGTGGTGGTTTGGTAGTGGCAGGTTGGTTCCCAGCCTCCACGCTCTCTCGGCTTCCCTCCGCCAGCCTCTCTGCCCCTGGGGAGGTGCCCGGGCCACGGGGCAGTGGCTGGCCAGAAAGTTGTGCTCGTTATTTGCGCCACGGCCCACTGCGTCAGGTGTCCCGCTAATGGAACATGCAGCCCACGAACGTTTGCGGGAGGCTGGCGGCCGCCCTATTGCCCATCCACCCTGGGCTCCTGGGCAGGAAAGGACCGGCAAGCACTGGGTGCAGTTTTCTTTTTGTTGTGTTGTTTATTTAATGGCACGTAACTTTTATAGCTTTGTTTTCCTAATTACAAAATCGTGCTGCATGGTTAACTCTCCTGAATCCTGGGGCCCAGGGCTGGGCTTGGTGGGCTGCTGTTTAGATGGAAGGACGGAGGGGACGGGGGAGTGGGAGGGTGGTCTGTGGCTCCCAGAGCTGACAGCTTTGAACTCAGGTCTGCCTATGGGCTGCAGGGTGGGTTAGAGGGGAGGGCAGATGGGTGTATTCCCAGGAGACACCTGAGTAGATTCATCTGGGCTGGTCCCCAGGCCAAAGACCTCCAAGAATCCTTGAGGACAGCAGCTCCTCTGTTCTCTCTGGGGCACTTTTGGGAGGTCTGGGGAGGTTGGTCACTACCTGAAGAGGACAGAGTCTGTAAGAGGAAGCCGGTGACATTCACATGTTCTGGCCACTCTGAGTGGATTTGTGGGGAGTTGCAGAGTGGCCCAGTGGGGTCAAGGAGGCCTGGTCAGTTGTCGCAGACAGTTTGGAAGAAAAGGTCCTGGATCTTCGAAATGTTAGTTATTTTCTGTGATTTCTTCTCCCATTCTAAACAAATAATCACATTTGCACCTACATTTATAATTTTTTTTTTTTTTTGAAGAGGGTTCATCATATCGTGTAAGTTCAGGCATCCACAAACCCTGAAGAATCATGAGCACCCCATGCATACCAGCGGTGTTGTGGGTTTCTTCATGTGTTCTCACAGGGGCCCATGTCAGGCTCTTGGGAAGGAGGTGGCAATGACAGAAAAGGGGATTCCAGTGTGAGGGCTTGCTGGTTCTTGGTGGTTCCACCTCTGCTTGGTGGTCGCATAGGAGATAAACCTATGAAAGGTGACCAGCTAATTATTTATGCCTCTCCTCTTCCCTGGTGGAGAAAGTTGGAGAAAAGCAGAGGAGAGGTCAAGTCCATACCAGTATTATGGGGTGACAACAGGAGCTTCAGGGAGTTGAGGAAGAGTGTAGGAGAAACAGGAAGACAGAGGATGTTACCAGGTGTCCAAAGAGCTCTTTGGATCTTCTGTTCCCAAGGATCTCTGGAAGCACAGAGGAAGAATTTGAGCCTAGGTTATTACAACAGTTTTTAGTGAGGGGAGACTGGTCAAAGACTACTTTGGAGAGCTATACCTCTCAGTTTTCTCAGGACCAGTGTCAAAGGCTGGCTTGGGGAAACTTTTGTAGACCTCTATAATGTCTACCTAGCTCACCTGAATCTAAGTAAAGAGCATACTTGGTTTTCAAATATAGCTTCAAGGCCTTTTCCTAGCCCACTATTCCCAATAGACCATAGCCCCTCAGGTTCTGTCACAGGGAAATTTCAGTGTCCATTCCCCTGCCGGGAGACTATAATCTTGTTGTCATGGTAAGACCTTCCACAAGATGGCGCTCATAGGCTTGTTTTAATTTTTTGATGTTGACTGATTTCATTGCTTTGTCAGTATCTTATGAATGCCTACTATGTGCTGGTTTTGTCCTAGGAGTTATTGGAAATACGGACTGAGTCTCTGGTTTCAAGGAATTTAAAAAGGCTGTGATTTTTATACTTTGAGAGTTAAAATACAACTGTTATATAGGTTTCCCATTTATGTTGCTGAGACGTGCTTTTGAAAGTTCTGCTATGTTTCTGACAGTTGCACAACTTTTTTTCCCTCCAGACTACTGTAGCTTGGGGGAATTATAGACACTTTTATTATTTGGCTGGGGAAAGGATTAACTGATACCTGCCTGTGTAAGCTACTGTCTGAGATTCATCCTTTCGCCAGGAAAAACAGTACATCTTAACTTGGAGAATACCAAATTGTTGCAAAGCACCAGCTTCTCATTCTGAGGTCTCAGCTTGGGATTTGTCTGCCCATTTGAGTAAATATACAACTCCTTTAAAAGAAAATTTTGAGTAGGTCTTTCAGGTATTCCGATGACCTTCCTACAAGTAAGAATGAGACAGGCTTTGGTCTGGTAGGAATTTACCAGACTCCTTTTTTGCTTTTCATAGCAAAATGTCAACCCTACCACTTAACCATCTACCCCAGAGAATAAGTAAAATCAAAGAGCTCGCTCTTTCCAAAGGCAAATCTGAAACACAGTTGAGAGGAAACATATAGCATCCATGTAAACTTTCCATTCCGACAGCTTCAGTAAAGCTGTATCCTTGTTCTAAGATTCCCAAAGGCAACATGTTTTAGGACATTTACTATACTAATTTGGCTGTTTCCAGAAATACTTTCACTTAGCTATGATTGAAGAATATGACCTTGATTTTTTATCTCAGACTGAAAGAAAATGGTCATTAAGACAAGTGTTTCTGTATTTCAGCAAAAAGTAATTGTTAAAGACCTTGTTCATTTTACCATTCCGTATCCTTTATGTGAGGATTCATGAGGATCCCAGACTCATATCTGACCACCTGCCTGACTTGACATTTCTACCTGGGTGTCCAGTAGGTGTATCTTATTTAACAGCCCAAATCAAACTCCCAGTCTTCCTCTACCATCTGCTCATCTCAATCATCTCAGTAAACAGCAACTCCACTGCTTGGACGAACATCTTGGAACCTTCTTGGCCTTTCTCTTTCTCTCACTCACCTCACATGTAACCAGTTATCAAATTCTGTTGCCTTTACCTTTAACACACACCCAGAATCTGGTCACTTCTCACTGCCCTCTCTTGTCTAGAAAATTCCACAGACTCTTTCGCTGGCCTCTATACTTCTGCATATTGTTCCTCTACATCTATACTGGACATAGCATCCAGAATGATCCTTTAAAATATGTCAGGTCATTACCCTTCTCTGCTCAACGTCATCCCATGACTTTCTGTCTTATTGGGAGGAAAAACCCAAGATTTCCACTTCCAGTCCCCTTCCCACCTTCCTATCTCTGACTTGATATTCTCATAATCTGTTCCTGATTCACCTCACGTGCTCCTGTATTGGGGCTTCTGTCTGGAGGGCTCCTCCCGAGAGAGCTGCACGATCCCTCCCTCTTCCCCTAATGTCTCATCTTTCGGATGTTACCTTCTGCAGGGAAGAGGGGTGAGTGTTTCCTCTTAGAACTGCAGGCCCCTCCCTGACCTCTCTTTATTCTCTGTTCTGGATTCATTTCTCTCTATAGCACTTATTACTGTCTGATACACTGTATATTTTATTTATTGTCTGTTTTGTTCTTGGGAATGGAAGCTCCTTGAGAGCAGAGATTTTTGTCTCTCTGCTCTGTTTTATTCACTTTTGTATCTCACCACCTAGAACACTGCCTGGGACAAAGTAAGTACTCAATAGCTATTCACTGAATGAATGATTAAATTCTATAAGAATTAGTGTCAGAAGAAAAAGCATCTTTTTTTTTTTTTTTTTTTTTTTGGTCAAAGTTGTACTTCCTTAGGTGATGTGATTGATGTTATATATTGTAATTTACTTTTTGGTTTTACTGCTGGGAAGCTCAAAGTGAAATACAGAAGGAATTACAAGTACTGTTTCCCCCATAGTCTCTAACAGAGTAACCTCCTCCTCCGTATGTTTTTCATTGCCCTCACTTTTAACTTTTATCTGAACAACTTTGTGCATATCTATCCCTTCGGGTAGTGTTCGTGAGACTTCAGGCTTCCACGAAATATTTGCCAAGTGAATGCATTGTATTCTGTTTTAATCCTTTTTGGAAGTAAGTGGGATATCCATAATAAATTATTCATGATGTCTGGGATGACTAAAAAGTAATGAGCTAGAGAGAAAGAGGTGGTGATGAGGAGAGAGAAAAGGAGAAGATAAGAGAGGACAAGAGAGGAGAGGCACTGCCCATGTCACCCTCTGGCTGGGGCAAGCACATGATGGTCATCCATGCTGGGACCCTCTGTCAGTGAGAAGGGACAGATGAATAATTTTGCCAGCACAACAGACATGAACTGGGGCTGTCTGGGCAAATGAGGACAAATGGCCACTTTAGCAATGGTTAATATTTATTAAATAGTAAATATTTAATTTAGGTTCAGGTTCAGAAAAGTGCGCATCAGGAAAGTTGACTCCTTTGCCAGGATCCACAAGAGCCACCAGAAATGTCACCAGCACCTAATGAAGACATGTTCCCATGTGTTTGAAAAGAGTTAAGTAAGCAGGTTGAGTCTTTTTTTTCCCCCCAAGATTTTATTTATTTATTTGACAGACAGAGATCACAAGCAGGCAGAGAGAGAGGAGGAAGCAGGCTCCCTGCTGAGCAGAGAGCCCGATGTGGGGCTCGATCCCAGGACCCTGAGATCATGACCTGAGCTGAAGGCAGAGGCTTAACCCACTGAGCCACCCAGGTGCCCCAGCAGGTTGAGTCTTGTTGCTACTTCTCAACATGGGCTTTGACAGAGCAGTTCGAAACCCTGGAAAGGAGAAAGCAGTGAGTCCGTTAGGATCAAGGGGGACCATCCAGATGATACCAAAGAGAGTAGCTTACAGGGGACCAGAGAAATCCTGCTGCTGTTCACCTACCCCTGAAGCAGGGATGGAGGTGAATGGGCCTCTCTTGCACCTGGTGGGGAGTCCCCTGCCTTATGTCCCCTCCTCATCCCCAAAACTGGGATTTCTGTCCTCTACAGTTCCCAAGATCACCTATTCAAAGACCAGTTGCTTAGGTTGCTGGTGGCAATTAGAACTCTCCAAGCATAACTGAAGTTTCTGGAAATAACATCTACTGCTTTCTTGCATCTGCCTGTCACTCTACTATGGAGCCACGTAAAGGCAGGCTGCTCCTCTACTTTTCACAAACCCATGCTGATGGTTTCTCTTTGCCTCCCGTTGTTCCACGTGACTGCAGACGGACTCACAGAGAATCCATTTTAACATCTTTCCAGATAGTACAGTTTGATAGAATACTTCACAGTTGCCAAGGGCAGCTGTCCTTTATAAAGCCGGACACCACCTTTATTCCCCTTTTAGAATACAGGCACCCCGGAGCTTTGTTTCAACCCCCACCAGGGTCTTCTCTCATTACCCGGTTCCAGCCATCCCATCCTGGTTAATGGTACGGAGCTGTCCTCGATTCTTCCTCTCATTTGGATTTCTACCTTCTTGTTCTAAGATTAACTAGCCTGACAGTTGAAACTCAGAGAGTTAGTTAGTTCCCCCCCCCCACCCCGCCCCGTAAAGGACAGCAATGAAAAATATTTTGAAAATCCTGCTTCTGGGGCGCCTGGGTGGCTCAGTGGGTTAAAGCCCCTGCCTTCAGCTCAGGTCATGATCCCAGGGTCCTGGGATCGAGCCCCACATCGGGCTCTCTGCTCAGCAGGGAGCCTGCTTCCTCCTCTCTCTTTGCCTGCCTCTCTACCTACTTGTGATCTCTGTCTGTCAAATAAATAAATAAAATCTTTAAAAAAGAAAAAGAAAAAGAAAATCCTGCTTCTTCATGTACAATCGGCGTTTCTTCTCCTGGAGTTATGCTTCCCTGATATTGTCTCTGTCTGAAGACTGGAAGAACTTGCTGCAGGTACGACAGCTCTGTTATGTATCTCTATACGCATTCTAGCCATACAAACTGTACCCCAGGGGAACAGAGGGCAGGGAAAGGTCTCTGGGCCCGGAAATACAGGAAGAACAGATGAACCAGCACATGGCTAACTTGGCTGTACTGTACAGAACCTTGATCCGCGTTTGAGGGCACCACAAGAAAGAAGGCATTGCTGAAGAATAGCTAAAAACAAGGGAAAAGAAAAGAAAGAAAAAGAGAAAGAAAAAGAAATTAAACACCATGTGAGGGTCTCCCATGAGGGCCTATATTTGTTGTTGTATGGCCCAGCTCATTGTACTGTAGAGAGTGGCCCATTTGGAAGATTTTTCTTTTTGTTGTGTTATATCCTGTCTAGGAAACTTCAAATCTCTTAATAAACTAGCAGGTAAAGAAGTACGCTCTAAACTCCTTTACCTTGTTTCTAGCAGGCGACCAGCTTACATTTGAAATACTCCTAAGTGGGGGAGGGGGGTACTCAGCAGGGAGCCAACAACATGTGTTCCTTGTAGATTGTGGGGACAAGGCCTCAGTTAAATACCCTACTGTGGATGTCAGTGACCCAGAACCCTGTGAATAGGACAGACAGACGTCAACTTCAAGAACACTAGCTCTCTGTGGACATAGTCATAGGGGGCCAAGCTTGGCCACTGTCCCAGCCTACCAGCTCTCTGCCACCACCCTGGATGGGCCAAGCCCCTTCTAGATGACACCATGGTTGCCAAGGAATGTCCTGAGCTGCCCCACTGCTGGGTGGCAGTTGGTAGTGAGTTCCCCACAGTTCTTCCTGGATCTCTTTGGAAAAATCTACCTGGAAACTGTACGGCTTCTGGTTCTCTGTAGTACTCAGTTGGGAGTAGGCCTCCTACCCTCTACATTAACAGCACAACTGATACAACTGCCTCCAGAAACTGAGAGACATTTTCAGAGATTTCCTTCCCTGGCAAAGCCGAGAAGACAGAATATTGTTTAGGGATCAAGAAATATTTGTACTTTGAAACCAAAGCTTTGCTGTAAGGAAAGGACAAGGTGTGCTTCCTGTAAAAATATATCCTCACTTTGGATTCAGCGTCAAGGGCATCTTTAGATGTAAAGATCACATCCTTCTATTTTGTGTTATCTTTGGATATAAGGTGTGTTGCGCCTAAGCAGAGCTTTGTTAAATTGAGGACTCATCAATGGCTGGGTGTGGGCCCAGATCTGAGGTTTGGTCTTCTTGAGGTAGAGGTAAATGGAAGGCCCAGTGGAACCTAGTAGCTCCATTTGTCGATGTGCACGCTTGGTTCACCTGGCTGGGTAGTGAGCCACAGGTAAAACAAAGAGTCTTTGAATTATTACCTCAACATGTGAACAGTTTTTATAACCTGTTCTAGGGGATGATGAACTCATCAAGGTGAGAAACCTGCCTGCTTTGAGAGAACTGGGCTGTGATTGGGTGCTGTGTTCCAGTGATTTATTGTCCCTTTTAATGCAGTTGGGATTGGGAACGAAGGTCAGAGTGGGTCTTTTAGCAGATGTATGAGAGTGGATTTTAGATATAAATTATGCAATACTTGAAGTTCAACACAGATACAAATTGAGCAGCTCCTTCATGGTGTTTGGGGAATTGTGACTGATTTGTGGTCTGCTTTTGAATGGGAGTAGGTCACCCTTCAGTTATGAAAGTATTTTTCACATTAGGATACCCATAATTAATTAGGGGTTCATGTGGTGAGGTCATGGATGGAAATGCTTGGTGTTTTGACCCCCTAAATCTGTGTTCCTGCCCACAAGGCCTCAATGATAGATTTCCTTCATAATTCACAAAGGAATTATGAGATTGTGTCTCCTAGTATAGCAGGAAACATTTTCATGGCACCATTAAATTGGAGCTCATTTAGGTTGCCACTAGGAAACTGGCTTTTCATAAGACAAATCATACAGAATATTTTATTTCAGTCCAAGATTTCACTTTGAGACTCCTCAATCTTGATTTTACTTTCTAGATATTTTGGCTAAAATTGGTTTACTCTTCCATGAGAGGCTAAAAAAGAGTTCTAAACAACCCAGACTTCATCTTATTAATCAAATAATGGGAAACTTGAAGCTATACAGCAGTGAGAAATAATTTACCTCCCAGTTTAACTAATCCACGTCCCCTTTTGATGGTAGCATGCATGCCTGGAGCTTTGCTTTGAGTTGTTTCTGAAATACTCAAGGAAGCCCCAGGAGCCAAGCTTGTTATTTTTGCATGAAGTATTTGATGCTAAACCTATACACCCTCAGTGCTGGGCTCCCAAGAAAACCAAGACTTTATTCTGAAGTCCCAGGGGTAGGCTCTCTACATCTCATTAAGAAGAAACCACGCCAGAGGACACTGTTCACCCTCACTTTCAGCTCCAAGCCTGTAGGGTGGGGTGCTGTCATACCTTAGAGAATTGTTCTCTCTAGATCTCGGAGTGGCAGTGCCCACCGGTTCTGCTCGTTTGTTCCTATAATGTGAGATGTTGTACTCAAATGTCCCAGAGTGGACCAATATACAGAAGGGCACAGTTATCTAGTCACATGGGATTACATGATTTTTTTTGGAGTCCTCTACAGAGGTTTGCAAGTTCAGGGAGATCTAAAGCTTTTAAATCAAGATGGCGTCATCCATGTGGTTGTCCATGTTGTCTCTCAGGAAATGCTGTGGGACATTTTTTCCTCCTCAGGAGAGGATTTTCTCTGTTTCTTCTCTCTAGCCCACCCTATATCCTGGCTCTCTTCTTTTCTTGTCCCCTTGTTCCTCTTCACTGAATTCACAATTCTTTTGAGCACTTGATCCTATCTCTTCTACACAGTAGACATGGGCCACCTACTTACACATATTCCATCTCAGCTTTGCTGAACTGCTAAATGAACACCAGACCCTGTTTGCCTCCATATTGCTGGTGCAATCTACAATCAGGTTTTCTGCTACTTTCAGCCAAAGGCCTTCCTGACTTAATCAGAAGGAAGGCGCCTAAAAATGACAAAAATCAGCTGTCAAAAACCAACAGCAAATATTAGTATGAATAATAAAGCAAAAAAATAATTTCTATTAAAACTAAGAACTGCACAGAGATGTCTCCTTCCTGCTACTATTAGTCAATAATTTTCTTAAAGGCTCTAGAATGCCCCAAGGAATGCCATAAGGCCAATTAAAAACAAAACAAGACAAAACACTGCAAGACAAAAACAGTAATACTAGGGCAACAAATGACGTCCTGAAAATTTAACGGTGCAGAGTTCTATATTGTATTTTGTATACTCTGGCGTTGGCTTTCTGTGTGTTAATCCATGAGATCAGTTGTATACTGACTGGGAATTTGGGGGTTAAGCTGTGCTTTCTAAATAAATGATTTCCCCGTTGTAGTTTGATGCTACTTGATAGAACTTAAGTGTTTCCACTTAAATATCTGTGGGCTGGACTTTCCAGGATATTGGTAATTATCCAGAAATTTCTCAGATATTTCCTTCCTTTTTCATTGGGTAAATTGGTCCAAGAGAATAATGGGATATGGGTAGCCACTGTTCACCTTCCCCATATCCTCTTCCTCCCAGATAAAAAGTTACCTTCCTCCTATTTGAGCTTGATTGTTTATTGTCTTATAGCAGCATTTCCATTGTTACAGGCAATATTGTTATTTTTAATTAGTATAAGCAATGAGAAAAAAGAGAGAACTTTTTTTACATGTGATATGACTATTTTCTCTGAAAATCTACCAGAATAGCGAATTTGTTAAACTGTTTGAATACCAATTAAGTGTATAAAATCAATAACTCTTCTCCATTTTAGCAACACCTAGGAAAAAACTAAATATGTCATTAATGCTAATTACAAAATTCATAACATGCCAATAGAAAAAAATATATAAAGTATAAGAAAAGAAGTGTTACTTGAACAAATGAAAAGTCACACTATATTCTTGGAAGAGAAGACATGATTATTCTAAAAATGTCAGTTCCCCCAAATTATCATAAATATAATACAATTTTAGTTAGAAACCCAGCAGTGTTATCTTTATATGTTTGCTTGGTTTTAAATTGAATAATGTGATCTTAAAGTTAATTTGGGAGAATAGTTATATCTGAGGTTGTTAAAAAAGTAGGAAAACATAGTAAGGTGGTCTTTCCCATACCAGATTTCAGAAAACATGCCAAAGCCACTGTAATAAAACCAACCTGATATAAGTATGATGACAAAGAGAAAGTGACACAAAGTAGAGAATCCCAGAATGGATTCTACTCAGAGTGAAGAGCTTGATTTATTTAATCAAAGATGTTGGCCCAACTAGTTCTCTATCTGGAAGAAAATCAATTTGATATCCTGGCTCCTATCATAGTCTAGAACAAAATTCTCAATGGATTAACGAGTTAATATAAAAAGAGAACAACAAAGGGGCGCCTAGGTGCCTCAGTCAGTTCAGCATCTGACTCTAGATTTTGGTGTGGGTCATGGTCTCAAGGTCATGAGATCAAGCTCTGCATTGAGCTCTGGGCTGAGTATGGAGCCTGCTTAAGATTTTCTCTCCCTCTCTGCCCTTCCCCACTGCTTATGTGAGCATGCCCCCCTCTCTCTCTCTTCCAAAAAAAAAAAAAAAAAAGAAAAGAAAAGAAAGAGAGAGAGAGAGAGAACAATAAAAATTACCTGAGTACCCAAGAAACCTGAGTTGGGTGCCTGGGTGGCTTACTCAGGTGGGCATCTGCCTTCAGGCCAGGTCATGATCTCGGAGGCCTGGGATCGAGCCCCATAGCAGACTCTGCTCAGTAGCAAGTCCATTTCTCCCTTTGCTGCTCCCTCTGCTTGTGCTCTTTCTCTCTCTTTCTTTGTCAAACAAATAAATAAACAAAACTTTTATAAAAAGTCTGGGAAAATGGAAATACACTCCAAGATTTGGAGAAACATTTTTCATTAAGACTGAAAACAGTATCGGGGCGCCTGGGTGGCTCAGTGGTTTAAGCCGCTGCCTTTGGCTCAGGTCATGATCTCAGGGTCCTGGGATCGGGTCCCGCATCGGGCTCTCCGCTCGGCAGGGAGCCTGCTTCCCTCTCTCTCTCTCTGCCTGCCTCTCCATCTACTTGTGATTTCTCTCTGTCAAATAAATAAATAAAATCTTTAAAAAAAAAAAAAGACTGAAAACAGTATCTATAAAAGAAAGAAACTTGCTTGACTTATGATATAGAGAACATACAGACTGAAAGTGTCTTTGATAGACAATGTATTAAAATCTGTATATAGTGTAAATACAGTGATCCCTTACAGGTTTTCCAGACCTTAAAGCAAAACAAAAAACTCAGGAAAAAAATGCATAAATATGAGTGGACACTCTGGATGCAAGTAGAAGCTTGTATGTGCACTGGGCTCGCCCTCTTGGAATGCTGCCACCATATGAAGGAATCTGGACACACGTTGGCAAGCTGATAGCCAGCAGCAGCTGCTGACATGTGAGTGAAGCCCTTTGAACTATTTAGATGCTAAACAGCTGTAGTCACATGAGTGACCCTAGGGCAGGAGGGCAGTTGGAACTGTCAGGCTGAGCCCCGTCCTGATTGCTAAGTTATAGAATCATGGGGAAATAAATGGTTGCTGTTTTAAGACAGGGGTTGGCAAAAAGTTTTTGCTGGTTTTTTTCTTTTCAAGTTTTTTTTTTTAATTTGATACCGTGAGAGAGAGAGAGGGCATGAGCAGGGGTCAAGGGAGAAGCAGACTCCTCACCTAGCAGGGAGACTAACACAGGGCTTGATCCTAGGCAGATACAACCACTGAGCCACCCAGGCACCCCTGTTGGCAATAAGTTTTTTTAAAGGGTCAGATTGTCCGTACTTTAGGCTTGTGGGCTATAGGATCACTTTTACTATTAATTACCTCTTGTGTTGTGGGACACCAGCGGCCGCAGACAAGAGGGAAGTGAAGGGGTGCGCTGGGCTGCCATAAAACTTGTATTTGCAAAGACAGGTGTTCGGCTTACTGGCTGTAGCTTGGTAACCCTCCCGAAATCAGTCAGTCACGCTGCAATGACTAACTGACAAATGGGGGTGGCCATGGTTGTTGAGGGAAAAAGTCAAGTTGCTGAATAATATGTACAATGTGATTTTTTAAAATCTTGGCCAAAAATCTTCTATAAGCAAAAACCAGAAAACCTCCACTGTACGTGCATGTCTGCCTGAGTACCTGTGCATGAGGGCAGAGAACACACCCTAGACTCCGGATTCCTCAGAGGAGTGGGTTATTGGGTGCATGTGTGGTGGAGGAGGGGCCTGTGCAATGAACGTTGTTTTCAGAACCTTTTATGTCATTTTGTGTATCACAATGAGCGTATGACTTCTGAATTTTGAAAACATTAAATAAGGGAAAAATGGAAAATAAGTAAGTGCCTCGAAATTTCTGTTGTATTCCATTGAAGACCACATAAAGCCAGTGACATCACCTGAAGGCACCACTGGATCCATCCATAGTCATCACGAGAGGGGGATGGGCATTTGGCAAGTGGCAGAAATGAGGTGGTTGGTGGTGGTGACAGGAAGATGGCCTACTGAGCAAGAGGAGTGAATTTTCTGTTTGAGTTGTTTTTGTGGGCTTGGATTTTCTGAAGGCAGACAGAAGCCTGAAAGTCATGCTCATTGCCTAGTGGGCTCAAGATCGAAGGACTGATAGAGGCCAGCAACTTTGATTCCTTGGACTTTGTGTGGAGCCCCAGCTGTTGGCCCGTTGTCCTTAGGGCCTTGCCACAGAGCACCCCGCTATAGCAGCTGGGCCTTCCTATGAGCTCTGTTTACTGTTCTTCCTGAGCTGTGGGAACCTCTGCTACAATTCGTGACAAGCTGTCCTCATTGGAATGTGAAATTTCTTCTTTTCTCTGCAGAAAACCTCTCTTGATCGATCATTCCAATTGTTGTGAGAAGGAAATCATTTACAAGAAAGATCACAGGATAGCATAGCAATTAAAAAAAAAAAAGTGCTTAATAGCTTCTGTCAGCAATTCCCAGGCCTGTCAGTGAGTCCACTGATGGTGAACGTAGGGTAAGCCCCAAGTAACGGGGGCTGCTGAACCATCTGGCCCTTTGATACTCAGCCATTGCCTCCCAAAAAGGCCAGTAGAACCAACCAGAAAGAAATTGTTTTCCGGCCCAGACCACTGAGAATTTTTTTTTTTTAAGATTTATTTATTTGACAGACAGAGATCACAAGTAGGCAGAGAGGCAGGCAGAGAGAGAGAGGGAGGGAAGCATTGCTCCCTGCTGAGCAGAGAGCCTGATGAGGAGCATGATCCCAGGACCCTGGAACCATGACCTGAGCTGAAGGCAGAGGCTTTAACCTACTGAGCCACCCAGGCACCCCGACCACTGAGAATTTGAACATAGGTGAAAAATATGACCAATATAAATGGGTGGAAAAGATTTTTCTTGTGGGGGAGTTGAGAAAATTTTTTGACCAGTTCTAATTGTCTATCACCTAAATATACATAATACACAGGCATATATATGTATACATGTGTATATGGATTATATATATATCTCGTAACCTAGCTCAGACTTGTGCACAGTATTTTAGCTTTATCAAAGCAGTCTGAGATCTGTTACTGCTTTCAAATCCTCATATAGGCTTACTAATTACATAAGTCACATTTTGGTTTCATTTAAGTTTATATGTGAAAATAATTTCATCAACTGAGCCACACTGACATGACAGTACATTTTGAAGAAGTTAATTTGGTCTCAGATTCCTGATTCCTAGATTTCTCAGTGGCCCAGCAAGAAGGGACAGAGGGACAAAGGTCACAGTTGCCAGGGCCAGGCTGTGGGGGAGCCACAGACATGTGAGTTTTCCAGATGCCTGAGTGGCCACCACGATGGTTGGGGGGCAGGGCGCCACCCTCCCTTCTGCTCTCTGGGACCTGAGCTTCTGGGAATGAAATCTATGGAGGGAGCTGACTCTGTCAAATACAGTCTCATTTTAAGGACATGGAGGAATACTCCCTTTGAGGATTTACCTATTTGTAATTTTTTATCACAAAAGATTTATTTATTTATTTAGAGGGCACAGTGGGGATGAGCAGAGGGAGAGACTCTCAAGCCAACCTTGCACCCAGCATGGAGTCTGACGTGGGGCTTGATCCCATGACCCAGTAGATCATGACCCGAGCAGATGCTCAATGCACTGAGCCACTCAGGCGCCCCTGGTTTTTGATTTTAAAGAAAAAAAAAAAAAAAAAAAAGAATACCACCACAACCAAAGAGGATTTGACACAACAAAACCAAACTTTGAGAATTCGTTTGGAAAAATTATCCCACTGTGTGGCAGGGGTTTGGAACAAATGGCCTTAAGCCCTTTTCCATGGTTTCTTGAATCAGTCACTGGTTGATGTGATGTGCTCAACAGAGCACTGTTTACCTGATGTCAGTCAAGCACCAGGACCCCTAGTTTCTGTGCGGGGTGGCCTTGGTACTACATCACCACTGAGCTGTGGCTCGGCTGTAAGACTGGATTATGTACTTCCTTGGTGATCCAGGAGGAACTTAAGTTCTGGAAATTTGGACATGGAGGCACATTAGGGTGCATCCGCCTTCTCAGTGCTTTGCTAGGACAGGTGACAAAAACAGCAGCAAGGATGCAGACCCTGTTGTGGGAGCACATGTACAGTTGTGTTGTACAGGGGGTAGTGGAAAAGGAGGGAGAAAGGTGCTCATCTGGGACAGGAAGACAGGTTTTCTAGGGTACTTGGCCTGTTCTTTGGTCTTCACTCCCCTTTGCCAGCATTTGGTGGAGGACAGCCCAAGAGAGGGCCAAAAGGAGGTTGTGATGAGCTCATAAAATTTCTATTATATGCACTTCTACAGAACCTCAGTGTAGCCATCTGCCTCTGGATGTCACTGGCTCTGGGGAGTCAGGGCCAGGAGGGGAGGCTTTTATTTCCACACAGGAGCAGTGGGGGGGGAAGAGCCAGGAGCATGGACCCAGACTCTCGCTAGCTGCATTTATTTGACAGACAGACAGACTTCCTGTGATTGGGTTGCTTCCTCTGTTAACAGGAGGTTAGTGAGATGCTCCTAGGGTTAGTGTGGTGATTCAGGGCTATCTTCAGATGAAATAGAACAGTAGAGGCATGTCATAATCTACGTATTTGAATAATCACTTCGTACATTTATTGCTTCTCATCACACATTTATTGAGCTCCTTTTGGGCTGCTGGTGTCAGATCAGGGCTAAGAGCCACCTCCCAAGAGGTCATGACCAGTGGTTCCAGTTTTTTTTTTCTTTCTTTTCCTCCTTCCTCTCCCTCCTCTTCCTCCTCCCCACCCCTCCTACTTCTTCTAAGATTTATTTATTTGAGAGACAGAGAAAGAGAGGAAGAGAGCAGGAGCAGGGGTGGGTATAGAGCAGGGATCCTGATGTGGGACTTGATTCCAGGACCCCTGGGATCGTGATCTGAGTCAAAGGCAGATGCTTAACCGACTGAACTACCCAGGCACCCTCTTTCCAGTTTCTCTTAAAGTATCTGGGAGAGCATTCATTGGAGTTAGACTCCCAATTTACATAACTGGTTGTACTGGAATACACCAGAGTGTCTGGGACAAGCAGGTGACAGTCCCTGAGGACAGGTCAAGGGATGGAAGCAACTAAGAGCCATGTCTTATTAGCCGACTGGTGCTCTAGAGGGGCCTTCAATCACCGAGCCAGTTCTCTTTGTTAGCGAGACTCGTACTTTCCACGTGAAGGTGCCGCTCGTCCATAACATTTATTCCGCCATTATCCATCACAGAGCTCTGGTGACAGTCCTTCATTAGTCCCCAGAGAGGATTCTTCTTTGCCTGTAACCGCATCGCAGAGAACTGGAACTGGGCTGCTGATTGGGGAAGGCAGATACACAATCACTCAGCTTGTATTTGCACAGAGCGGGGAAAAGTGACAAGGCTGCAGTTCATGTTCTTACAGAGATGATGATCTGTCTCAAACCAGCAATTTGGCTAAAAAGGAGTCTGCACGACTCCAAGTAAATTTGTCACTTTATGTTCTCTTCCTTTCTCCTAAGTGTTAATGCAAGTTTGCAGTTGAATTTCAGATATTCTGAAATTGCATTTCCTGGCATTCATTGATGCTATAGTGAAAGCAGAATGCTAAGTACAGTGTATTTTTCTTTTCCAGCCAACCGAATCTTGGAACTGCACACATACACATACATATATATGGTTTTTCCCTCCAATTCTTTTTGCTTTAGCTTTATAGACTCTAGACCCAGACACCATCTCATTTCTTTCAATTCTAGAAGTTTTTGTTCTGCCATTGCTACTGCATGGACATTACTAGAAGAGTTGTACCCAGATTTTAAAAATAGCAGGTAATCCTACATTTTTGGGAACCAAGTAAATGATGTCTAATGTTAGGATGTATCCTGATATCTTTTAGGGTCAGAAAAGACCTGGAAGGAAATATTCAAAACAGAGGGTCTTGAGAAAAAGAATCAGAAGACACGTTTAAAAATATCATCTGAGAATTGCTTTGGCTACAAAGTTCAGATTAGGAATCAGAGCTGTCTGAAGCAGGGATGAGCCTGTGGAATTATCGCAGAGCTGAGAACGGTGTCCAGGGGCAGCGGTCAGATGAGAGAAAGGAGAGCAGTCATAGTCAGGAGGCAGGTGACAAAGTCATGGACTTGAACCCTGGTACCTTCTTGAGAGAGAGAATACAGGCTTCCAGGAGAAGTAGTCTTAAAAGGGTCATAAAAAGCCTCCACAGCTTGATGGATATGGACAACATCTACCTTTTTTTTTTTTTTTTCCTTCCCCAGTGTAAGGAATGGGAACCTATAAAAGCGTTCCCTAACCAGGAAAAGGATTACCTTTGTGTAGACTAACTGAACGCATCCGGGCCCTGTGCCATCTGCCGCGGGCTGTCCTCACCACACACCCATTTACGCTCACGTACTGCTGGGTGTTTTGAGCTTCCTTTGAAAGGCAGCGGTGGTGATGTGTTGTTTTCAACCTTCGTGGAACCTTTCTGCATTTTGAGATCTCTTTTATATCAGTTATTGGAGATGGCGGTAAGCATGTCCCCTAGCAGCAGGCAAACTCTGTCTGTGCCCCAGCCTGCCTGCAGCTCCAAGAAAAGACCAGGCGGGTGCCCGAGCCGCGGCCGTTCCTTGAAAAGCCTACAGCAGTTCCTCGCTGCTGTCAATAATGGTAATTATAGTTATAGAGCGCCGTCCCCCGAGGAGCTCAGAGCACTTTATAGCCTCTGCAGCATTGATCCTCATAACATGAGTGTAACAGGGAGAAGGAGCAAGCATTGTTATCACTTTATAGATGGGGAAACTTAACAGAGATCGGCAGAGATGACTTTCTGTTTGTGTGGAGCAGGTAGTGCCGTGGAGGTTTCATGAATTCTGATGTGTGTGCTAATCGCCTTGCAAAATCGCCACTGCAGATCAGCCTCTCTTAATAAGGATGTCAACTCAGGCGTATCGCAAAGATGGCACTCCATAATGAAAAGTCATTTAAAGATAATTCAGTTCTACTTTTATTTGTATTTTCACCAAAACCCCCCAAAACAAAACAAAACACCCCAAAACTGTAAGATAGCTTATTATAGAAGTTATTTCCAAGTAAGGATAGAAGAACAAAGGCGAAATATCACGACACGAACAGGGAGGAGGGGGCCGTGGTGGGGCAGGGGTGAGATACGGTGGTGGGGAGTGTGTGCTAAAGCCAGTTACTGCAACTGAGCATAGCATTTAGCTTTGAGATTCCTGGCAGTCAAGGCGTAAAGGAAAGCTAGATGACTCATGAAGGTCTCTATCCATGAAAATACAGTATGTTGGGAAATAAGAGGAATTTAAGTAGGTGAGCTCAAGTTTACAAATTAGCCTAGGAGCAAAGGTTTAATTTTGCATCTTCTGAAGGAGCATCCTAAGGCCAAATGTCAGAGTGGCTGGGTGCTCGTCTCAAAACACCACACACACACACACATACACACACACACACTCTCATACACACACTCCCACCCGTTCATCCTCACGTTCCAGTACTTTTAAGTTGAAGGTGAAATGTGGTCAAAATTAGCATCGAGGGCAGACTTAAAAGGCACAAAGGGAATCGAAACTGTAGGTGGGCCCTGGGTGGCTGACAGGTGGAAGGCAGTGGAGGGGATGTTTTTTCTAGGTATCAGCCTCTTCTGGCAATGTATGATTCCTCTTATCCCAGTGCTGTCTTTGTCTTTCTTCCTGACTTCAGTATTGCTTGGGTGTTTAGAATCTTCAACTGTAAATGAACCTGGGGGGTTATCTTGGCTTTTACCCCAGGGGCAAACTGGGATCTCCAGATGAATACCAAATTCCAGAAAGAGCTCTTTGCTCCCTGTTGCTGCAAAATAACAGGTCTCCAAGCTCCCTGCAAACTGGGGGCTCTTTAAACAGTGTTTGAGATAAGAGGCAACTGGCCAGATTGGTCTTTCTTGGTTATGCTTTTTACTCTAAACCGTCTGAGAATAACCTCAAGGGTTATGTTTTTAGAGGCTTGGCTTTTTTGGTTCTAGAAAATGGATTGAGGTTGTCACCAACTGCCCTAAAAGAACATTGCCCAAGACAAAATGTTGGCATTCCAAAAGTGTTCAGGGATTGAGAACATTCTCTCATACACTGTCTTTATGAGCAATGCCCACTTCAGCTAAATCCTGCTCAACCTTATTTTCCTCTGTGGCATGTGTGTGTGTGTGTGTGTGTGTGTGTGTAGGAAATTCGAACAGTTAGGCATGAGGCAGAAAAGAAAAGATTAGCAAATGTTGCCTTAGATAAATAGTGCCTCTCAAGCCACTTGCTGCCTTTTTAACCAGGGGTAAAATACAACTTGATTTCAGTATTATTGATATTATTTCTGGCTCTCGAAGACCTATGAAATGAAAAGGAAGCTTTAAAAGCTTTGCAGCTAATTGCTGCTGAGTTAAGTGTTTTTTTTTTTTTTTTTAAACACCTTCGTGCTGACACATAATTTAGAAAATCAATCAGAGAGATGAGGAATAAAAATATGGGCCTAAAATACTCCTGGCTAATTAGAAAATGCTGTAATAAACTCTGAATGGCCCAGAGCACCGCAGAGGGCCTGAGGCTCGTGTTGGGGACTACTGGACAGCTGGGTGTCACAAGGCAGAGGGAGAGAATGAGGGTGGGCAGAGGAAAGGTCTGGAGCAGCTCGGAAGAAGGTGCTCCCTGTTAGTCAAAATCGGCCCTGGTATGGAACCTTTCTTTAGAGCCTGCCAAATTGCGGGGAAAGGCAGTCATTGTAGAAATCAAGGTGATGTTTATGCTTTCGTAAATGGACGCTGCCCTGGTAAAGAGGCTTAATTTCAAATCCAGCCCTTGACACTGTCAGAAAGGATATAAATGAGTCTCGGGTCCCCCTGCTCTGTCTCTATCCTTTCCACCTGAGTGGTTCCTTCTTCCATCTAGCAGGCTCCCAGTTTTCTACGTTTGACAGGGCATGCTCGTAAACCATCACACCTATAAATGTACACAAAGGCCTCCATTCTCCCTCCTTGTGGTGGTGGGCAGTGATCCCGCTCCCAAGAGAACAAAAGTTTATTCTTGGGAGGCAAAAAGAAAAATCTTATTATTATTATTATATTATTATATTATATTATTTTTATGTATAAAGTACAGAGAAACATACAATGCACAATTTTTATGTATAAAGTACAGAGAAACATACAATGCATACACAGAATCTATGTATCTGTGGTATTAAAATTTCATAGGTGGGGAGCAATTAGGAAAAAGATGTCTGAGGACCCAGTGTGGTGGTGGGGGCACTAGGAAGAATGCACGTGGGAAACCCTCCCGTAGATTGAAGGGTTTGGGCCCAAGTTAAAGGAGCACAGAAGGCCAGATCTGCGGCAGGACTCTTTGCCAGCACCTCTTTTGTGGGTAAAGAGTTTGGAGGCACCAGTGCCTGGTCCCAGTTACCCATGGGTTAGGAATAAGGTGAAGATTTGAATTTATAGTGCCATGAGTCATTCCCGCCCAGGAAGGGAGAGTTTTCAGAATTATGCAAAAGGCATTAGAAAAAAAAAAAAAAAAAAAAAAAAAACAAAGAAAGGGGAGGAGGAGGGGCAGGAGGGAGGAAGAATGGGGAGAACAGGAGGACAAGGAAGAAGAAGGAGGAGGGATTCTTTACCCCCATTTCTTGGCTTGTTTTGGTGGAGTACATCTGACTGATGATGCTTCGAGCTGAACTTGAACACTGGCTTGGGAACCGAACCCGGGGAGGGAAATGCTCATCTCGTGTGGTCTCCCTTGCAGGAGTTCATTTCCGTCCTTCCCCACTGCTGGGCAAAATCCAGCTCTGTGATGGTTCAGAGAATGCCCAGCTTCCTGTCCTTGCCTTTGGCATTTTCTGTCTACTTGGGTCTTTTATTTGTTCTTAGTCCTTTCTTGTGGCGGAATGAGCTTTTGGTGTCTGACATCACCCAGGGACATATGGGCTGTCAGTGAGTTTTGCTAAGTCTTGCAGATAAATAACAATCAGCCAGCCATCGGGGCATCCCAGCAGCACGGCATTCTTACGAGGATTAAATTAGCACCAAACTTCCCGAAGTGAAGCAAAAAGCATACAGGAAATTGCTAACCCATAACTCTAATTCCCTACCTGGTAAATTGCAGAAGCAATCAATAGCACAGACAGTCTGGAGGCCCCCTTGGGAAGTAAAGGTGATAAATGTGTTGTAGTCCCATAATGGAGGGGATGGGGTCTGCAAATGGAGGCCCTTCTCAAGGGGGACATTGGGGGGCTGCCATGGTAACCTCGGCCGTGTGCTCCTTGTGTCTCACGAGTAGGTCTGGAATGTACGGGGCTAATTGGTTGAAACCAGCAGAAGGAAGGGTTCATTGTGGGGTTGTCCGAGGCTTTGCTGGAGTGGGTCACATGATCAGAAATCTATATGTATTGGGGCACATGAATTTTTCATTGATTATAATAGTCAGTTGGGAGAGTCCCTGCAGGGCAAGCGAGTATCAGACCTGTTTCAAACATGAATCAGTGCATTTAAGGCCTTATTCATATCTCCACTTTGGTCATTAGTCCTCTAGCGTCCCAAGGTTACGGTATGCTTTTAGTAATACTGGATATGAACGACTCAAGTTTGCATGATTGATTACATTGAACTTGTTTTATACCAGCTAATTAATCCATGCCGGCTGGCGTGGCACCTGGCAGTGGTCAAGCATACAAGGATAATGGTGGACAGATGGTCAGGCCCCGTGGCCCGTGCATTCATCACGTGGATCAAACAATTTGTTAAAAACGTTTTAATTTTTTTTCTCAAAATCTCAAGTAGGATGTCCTTAGAGACAGGTAGGCTGCAATGAGTCATACTCATATCTTACGTTGCATGGCTGGGCCCTTGGGACTAGCAGTCGAATGAGAGTTACAGATCCCTTTGGGCGCCCTGTCCATTGAGGAAGCAGTAGGGTTGTGCCACCATCACTGCATTCAAAGCCAGAAAACCTGGCCTCAAACCTCAGCATGGCTGTATTCAATGTGAATGACCTTGGGCAAATCCTTTGCCTGTCTTTGACCCAAGTTTCCCCCTCTGTTAAATGCAGATAATTCTACCTCTCTTAAAAATGAGAGATTTTGGGGTCCCTGCGTGGCTCAGTGGGTTAAAGCCTCTGCCTTCGGCTCGGGTCGTAATCCCGGGGTCCTGGGATCGAGCCCTGCATCGGGCTCTCTGCTCTGCAGGGAGCCTGCTTCCCTTCCTCTCTTTCTGCCTGCCTCTCTGCCTGCTTGTTATCTGTGTCTGTCAAGTAAATAAAGTCTGGGGTGCCTGGGTGGCTCAGTGGGTTAAAGCCTCTGCCATCAGCTCAGGTCATGGTCCCGGGGTCCTGGGATGGAGCCCCACATCGGGTTCTCCACTCAGTGGGGAGCCTGCTTCCCTTCCTCTCTCTCTGCCTGCCTCTCTGCCTACTTGTGATCTCTGACAAATAAATAAATAAAATCTTTAAGAAAAAAATAAAATCTTTTAAAAAAATGAGAGATTTTGTGTTTCTATGTGGGAGATCTTGGCGTATCATTGGCACTGAGTAGATGCTTAGTCAGATTTCTACAGAGGCACGTGCTTGGTCCCAGCTAGGGAGTCAGCTACATGGTCCTCAGGGAAGTATGGGACCCTGAAGGACTCACAAAAAAGGTCTGTTGCCTATTTTCTTGACTTAAACTGACTCAAGGAATTTCACCACTGAATGAGGCATCCTATTCAGTTCCTTGTCTTTCTAAGGACTGTGCAGAGTTTGTCCCATGCAGCATCTGTCATTTCTACCCACATTCTTTTGGGCAGAATTCAGTGGCATGGCCTCAGCCTAGCTCATGGGGATTTCGAGATACAGTCCCTTCCAGAGATATCTAGACTCTCTGCAGGGGAAGGAGTGCAACTCTTTGGTGATCGGTAAGCTGTCACAGACCTACTAGTAAATATAGAAGGTCCTAGCATGTGAAGAAGAAGGGGCATGGGTTAATAGGAATTAAGGGGACGGGAAAAATGTGGGTTAATCTACCAAAAACAGTTTCTTGCTACATTAAGAAAACAGCTGTCTGTCTCTGGCGCCTGGCCTCTTAGCCATTCCTATAGATGAGTGCTTTTAAAGTCAACTCCCGGAGAGCATCCAAAAATTACCACTTGACAACCATTTGATTTCTCATTCATTGTAAGCATTTCACTGCTATTTGGAACATCTCTCCTGGGTAGAGTAGGACATACCTGTAGAAAAAGAAGTTAGACCATGATAGGATTTCTAAGGAAGGCTTATTTTTATTTGCATTTATTCTGGTGGGAAATTGATAAGAGACCTTTAAGAGCATTGGTTCAAGGTTACACGGCAGATTAATAGACTGTCGGGGAACAGGACCCAGGAGCCCAGTGATCCCAACCACAGCCCTTGGGACCCATTCACCACATGGATAAACCTAAGCTTTGCTTTCAGGCTCCCACTTTTGCAGGTCAATGAAGTCCTCTTGTTGCACTGGCCATGTTAGTGGATAAATGTCCCCCCCACCTGCCCATCAAACTTCTTTCAATGGCGGGCATGTTCATGGTGAAACTACCTTATGGAAAACCACTTGCCACTTAACAATGCTGTGTGATTGGAAATTATGAGCTATTTCCTTCACTTAATGCCCTAGGGAAATGAGCATCTGCTAGACCCAGAACCTGCAGTTTGAGGTGAAGGTAAGGTCTGGGTTGGGTGTCCACCCTGTTTCTGTTTCCTCCAGGCCACACACTCCTCACATTCTGTATTCCTGGACTTAATAGTTTCCTTCATGACCTCCCTATTAGGAGTTGAGTTAAAATGGAATTTTCTTTAATGATAGTAGGTGAAAGCAGTTTCACAGAATCAATTTCAATTTTAAGAGCACCTTGAGGATTACTGGGAGTTTGTAAGTTTTATTAAATTGAATTGTGTTGTATTAATAGGCATTTTTGAAGCCAAGATTCTAGAGTTCAGAATGCCAAATTTTTTCCCTCTTGGCTTCACTTCAATGATTATAATGGAAAAAATGATCTTTAAGTGAGACTTCTGAGCAGCGTGCCTTGCCAATGATGGTCCTCGTGGAAATACAATCCCTTTAGTCCACTCAAGCCTGCTACCGTTTAAAGTTGAGAGTCTGTATTTGTATGAAGAGTTTTCAAGGATTCAGGTCTTTCTTGTGGAGATATTACTTGTATTTTCTACTCAGGGGGTAAAAGGACAATAAAGTTCAAGTGTACAAATTGTATCCTTAGGCACAGCTATCCTCAGGATTAGTACTTGAGGGTGGAGAGGAAAGACAGGCCTCTCTTTTTGACTGGTTAAGTGCTGCTCCAGTTGGGGGATATAGGTCAAGACGCAGTCCCTTTATAGAACATTCTTAAGGTGATTTACCCCTGTTGGTTTGGACTGGTGGTGAGAAGGCACTATGTGACCTCTTTTGAAATCTTCAAGGTCATTTGTATGTCTTATATATTAAGGTTTCCAAACTTAATTGTGCATTGGAATCACTAAAGGAATTTGAGGGGGAAGAAAAGTATTTAGGCTCTACCCCAGATATATATTTTTTTAAACTTTTATTTATTTATTTATTTCTATTTATTTATTTTTTTCACCCCAGACATATTAACTCTGAATTTTTTTTGGTTGGGGGGGGCTGGGGAATTCATATATTTTAAAAAATGTGCCTCACGTAGATTTGGATGCAGTCAGTTCCTCCCATTTGGGAATTGTGCTGGTTATTTTGTTTGTCTTGAGCATGTAGTCTTCGCCCCTCTCTTTGCTCTGAGATGCTGGCTCCACGGGGAGTGCTCTTGTGCTCTGGCTTCTTGGACTTGTTCAGAGGGAACCCAGGGCAGGAGGTAAGAGTGAGGAAGGTGGTGCAGTCAGGCAACCTTCTCCTGATTCCACGCGCCTCCCGGGGCCTACCTCACCTCCTTGGGTGGGCTCTTGACCTTTGACTTTAGACATTGCTTCTCTCCAAGTGGTACCATCTTCTTTTCTTTTTATTGAGGTAAAATTGGCATATAGCAATTTATGTTTCAGGTGTGACAGCATTATACTCTGACATCTGTGTCCACAATGGAGTGATCACCCCTAAGTCTGGTCACCATCCTTCACCTCAAAATTGACTCCCTTCCCCTCCGGGAGTCATAGTCAGGTTCTTGCTGCAAAGCCAGAAGTGTGCAGTGAGATAGAAGAGGTTATGGATGCAATTAATCTGATTTTAACAAGTGAGAAGTTTGTATAAAATGCCAGGACTTTTGCAGTACTTTGTACCAAGGTGGAGAATGACCGTAAAGATCCCTTGTGCTGGAGGGAGTTTTGCAGCTCTCTCTTTTTACAAATAAACCAAGTGGTCCAAATTTGCTGACCCTTTCTTGGGGTGATCAATGACTGTTAACAGTGTGCTGTCTAGCTGCCATTTTAAAAAAGAAGAAAAACCACAGATATTTTTTGTCTTCATGGAAAGGATGATGTTTTAACAATGAGTGAGAGAGTTTAGAGTTTGTTTTTTTAAAAAACAACAACAACAAAGCCAAACTTATTCAATGAAGAAAATGTCTTGAAAATGGATGCAAATTTTAGTAAAAAAATTTTTGCATTATTTGGGGATAAGGCTGAATACAGAGTATTGGAAATTGCAGTCACTAATGTGTTTTACCGTTTGGATCTATGTTCTTTGTGAGGTATCCTACCCAGTGAGGTCAGCCATTAAATTTAAAATTCTGAGTCAACTGAGTGTAGAACTTGACTTTGGGCTCACTGTGTTAAGCTGAGATTTTGAGAAACAAGGGACCATATTTAGTTACACTGTGCTTACTGAAAACATTATTGAAAATTTTTTGTGGGAGCAAAATATTTTTTGTATTATTGATGAGTCAGGTACAATAGTACTATTACAAAAACAATCATTTTATCTTCATTTATCTTGGAAGAATTTCAATTTGGGTATGTTTTAGAATATAAATACCCTAATCACATGTTAAAAAAAGCATTGCATTTGTAAATTAGGAAGTACACCGGTGAGGGGTGGCACTCAGAGTAATTGATTGGTAGGATTTACTAGGAAAAGACTTTGTAGCTTCCCGACTGTAGATTACCGATGATCAGGTATAATTCTATGATACAGTGATTGAAATAGTGTGGGTCAACTTTATGAGAGTCTGAAGCATATTTAGAGCTTAGGTTTTATCTGGGGGAGGAAAGGGGTCTTTAACTGATAGAAACTCTGGTTTATAAACAGTGATGGCAATGTAGAATCAGGTGTACCTAAACTTTTATTAGATAACTATGGCATACCAGACACAATGCAGAACTCTCCTTCTCGTCTTACTTCGTGATCATAACCAGCCATGCTTTGGGGACTGTTAACTCATTTTACAGCTGAGGAGATCCTGGCTCTGAGGTGAAGGAATTATGTAGGGCTACCAAGATAGTATGGAAAATGCAAACTGGGGACTTCCAAGTCCAAGTCCAGGATCCTCCCTTGTTTCCCAATAGGCAGGCAATGTTAAGGGTGCTGAATTGGAACTCTGTCCCAGTTCTGGTGCTTGCTGAGTGATGAGAGGCAAATCACTTAGCTTTTTGGTACCTTGCTTTCCTTACCTGTAAAATGGGGACATAATTAATAGGCACCTCTTTTCCCGAATTGTTGAGGAGATTAAATGGTACTTAAAGGGCTCATAATAGTGCCTGGAATGTAGTAAGCACTCAATAAATATTAGCTGTTATCCTCCTAGCTCCTGTTTCCCCCAGTGCTGCCCTCTCATTCGATTACAGTCCTTTTGGGAGCAACAGATGGCCTCTGACTTCTTCTCCCCTTCTCCTTCCTTAGCTCCACTACCACACACACTGTCTTGCTCAGAGATGATGCTCAAGCATTTGTTACTAAGGATTTCAGTTTTCCCGAACTTTACATTTAATAAATGTTTGTTGAGTGACAGTGTGGGCGAAGCCTGTGCACCACTGTTTTGAAGTTCTTCTGTCCTGTGTGATCTCATTTAATCCTCATCACCACCTTAAAGTGTGAGAATGATCATGGTCATTCTCTCTGCAAAGCAACTGAGACTCAGCAAAGGACAGCGGTAGGGTCACACAGCTAGCTGGGGCTGGAAACAGGATTCCAACACAGGTAGTCTGACTCAGAGTCTGCGCGCCTGTCCAGTGCCCAGTGTGGAGGCAAATGTCTCCTCCAATGCTCTCACTTTAAGAGGTGGTTCTTCTTCACAGTGATGCAAGCCCAATCTCAGACCGACTTTTTGGAGACTGAACACATTAAAACGCACTGAGAAGGGGAGTGTGGAGGGCTCAGTCAGTTAAGCACCTGCCTTTGGCTCAGGTTATGATACGAGGGTCCTGGGATCGAGCCCCATGTTAGGTTCCCTGCTCGGCAGAGTCTGCTTCTTTCTCTGCCTCTGTCTCTCCCTGTGCTGGTTTTCTCTCTCTCTCATGCTCTCTCCCTCTCTCTCAAATACATGAATAAAGTCTTAAAAAAAAACTCACTAAGCAAACCGAACAAACGGAATCCTTGTTACTTCTTGAAAAAATACTAAATCAATTTTTTTGAGCACTATTCAGAGATCACACACTATTTGATAAGCATTCCATTATCATTAAGGAGTGACTAATGGATAATTAATTGAAGAGATTACACACAGAAATAATTTGATGATTTTTAAATTTTGGTTAGATTGAAATATACAGAACCACATAAATCACAATTAGAGCTGTGCTAATAAACAAGAGTCAGTTTTGCCCCCATTGGTCAGAAGCAGAGACCACCTGCCTCTTGGTTCGGAAGTGTCTGCTCCCATGGCTTCTGACCACCTGCAATGACAAGGCCAATTCTTGTCCCTGACTGGGGCCAGAGCTCACATAGTCACCCATTTTTGTTTTTGTTTGTTTTGAGAGAGTGCATTCATGAGCAGGTGTTGGGGAGGGGAAAAGAGGGAGAGACAATAAGCATCAGGCAGAGCCTGACACCGAACACCATCTCACCACCCTGAGATCATGACCTGAGCCAACACCAAGAGTTGGTCACTTAACTGACTGAGTCACTCAGGCACCCCACACCTATTTTTTTTTTTTAACTATTGAAGTATAATTGACGTACAATTTACATTAGTTTTCGGTGTGACTTTTTTCAAGCTAAAAGAGAATTTCTTAGAGAAATAGGATTTCTTTTGATAGAGTCTCTGTCTTGGAGCAAGTGAACAAATGGTCTAATACCAGGAAAATGTCAGAACTTTTGGGGAATTTCTTGCAGCTTCTGGGTTCAGAAGGAGAGCCTGGTTGTAAAGATGGGACACAGCTCTGGAGACCCCCAAGTTTTGAAGTTACTTATGAGAATCAGTCTGGCACATGATCTCCTTCCTGACTTCAAGAAGGATTTACTGGGGCGCCTGGATGGCTCAGTGGATTGGGCCGCTGCCTTCGGCTCAGGTCATGATCTCAGGGTCCTGGGATCGAGCCCCGCATCGGGCTCTCTGCTCAGCGGGGAGCCTGCTTCCCTCTCTCTCTCTCTCTCTGCCTGCCTCTCCTTCTGCTTGTGATCTCTATCAGGTGAATAAATAAAATCTTTAAAAGAAAAAAAAAAAAAAAGAAGGATTTACTTATCCTGATTCTGTTTGGAACTTTGGAATGCCAACTATCCTACTTTCTAGGGCATTGTACCTCTGTTGTTTTCCTTTAGTATTCCCACACATGAGTGACTCTTCTAGCAGTAACAAACCATTCACTTCAGCCAGCTGCTCCTGATAGCTGCCATTTTGTTTTTCTACTTCCTTCCCTCTTAGATTTTTCCAGCTGTTGACTTTTATTTGTTGCCTGATAGACTGACCAGCAGCCTTTCTTGCACTTCCTGGCTGCTGCCTTCTGCTTCCTCAAAAGGTGAGGGCCCCCAGCTGTCCCTACGAGAGCGTGGCCTGAAGCCTTGATACACTCAGGCTGCATTTCTGGCACCAAAGTTGAGCTACCCTCCCTAAGTAGCAAAAATAACACATTTGCAACCATGTCATGCAATTGGGAGATGACAGTCATCATGATAATTTACTACACACATCCAACTTTCCATCGCCTTCTCTGCCAATGAGGAGAGAAAGGTCAGAAAGTACCTCCCCTTCTCTCCCCCACCTCTGACTCCTGAACCAAACAGCTGCAGTTTCTATGACTCTTCAGAGAAGGGCGCGGGGCCTGTGCTCTCTAATGGACTCTCCTGCTTCCTGAATTTTTCTCTGTGATTCATCATCTCACAGTTGCAGGTGAGGAAAGAAAGCCTGTAGAGTCTCAGATGCATGCTTTTCCTTTCCTCTGTCTCCACTCTACCTGTCTGTTTAGATTAGAAACCCATGAGGCATGTCTACCTCCATGTTCCACGTAGTGTCCACCAACTGTGGTGTTCACAGAACGCGGATGATTGATGATGGTGCTAATCTGAGTAATAACAGGCATTTTGGGTGCAATCTCAAGGAAGCGTCTCAGGGCTGGGTCACAGATACATGTATTCTGCCGAGGAAGAGGGAACCCAGCTAATGGGCAGCTGTGGATGCCGGTACCAGGATGGCCTTGTTGGAAATGCTCCTCTCTTAAAAGCAAAAACCAACCAAACCAACCTACCAGCCAATCAATCAATCAGGCAAACATAAAGCCTTCATGTAAGCTGTAGTATCAAGACTTTTCAATGATAGCACCAGTTGTGTGTCAGCTGCTTGAGATCATAAGTCAAAGGGAGCAAGATGATTTGGTAGGAGGGCTCCCAGGCAGTGAGGATTTATTGAGAACTTGTTAAGGTCAGTTTCTTTATGTATGTTATCTCAAATTATGTATGATTTCCTCCTTTTGGAGATGAGAAAACTATGCTTCTGAGAGGTGGGGTGACTTACCCAACTCACGTAGTATAGAGACAGAATGTTTGTGTCCCTCCAGAAGTCATATGTTGAAGCCCTAATCCCCAGTGTGATAGTATTTGGAGGTTTGGCCTTTGGGAGGCCATTAAGTTTAGTGAAGTCTTGAGGACGGGCTTACTTTCCTTATACGAGAGGAAGAGAGACCAGAACATATACACTTTCTCTCTCTCTCTCGCTGCCCTGTGAAGATGCAGTGAGAAGGTGGCTGACTGCAAGCCAGGAAGCAGATCTTGTCAGGAACCAAATCTGCTAACACCTTGATATTGGACTTCCCAGTGCCCAGGACTGTGCGAAATAATTATTTGTTCTTCAAGTCACCCAGTCTGTGGCATAAGCTAAGATATATAGTAACTATTTCTTTGCCTCCAGATTTGCACATGGTCTGCTGAAACCAGCGTCCATGACCTTGCTATTTGCATCCTCATTTCTTCTTCTTCTCCTCCTTTTCCTCCCCCTCCCCCCCCCCTCCTCCTCTTTCTTCTTTTAAGACTTATTTATTTATATTAGAGGGAATGAATGAGTCCTGGGGTGAGGAAGGGCAGAGAGAGAGGGAGAGAGAGAATCCCAAGCAGATTCTATGCTGAATACGGAGCCTGACCATGGGGCTTGATCTCACAACTGTGGGATCACAACCTGAGCCAAAACCCAGAGCCAGATGCTTACCCAACTGTGCCACTCAGGTGCCCCCATCATCCTCATTTATTCTTATCTGTGTCTTTCCTTCCTTTGGGTTCAATAAGAGAAGTTCTTTTTACACTGATGTGGTAGGACAGTCAATGTGTCCATTTGTTTTCTTCCCTTCCCTGGAGCACATCCCCTCTCAGGATGGGAGGGAGGGTCTGTGATCAGATAACAGTGGGTAATGAGTTGCTGTCCTGTTGTGAGGGCCACCACTGTCAGCCATAGATCTGGTGGCTGCCTCTTCACCTGCAGCCAGGGCTCTGACCAGAGAAAGGCAAAGGACTAAAGCAGAGGTGAGGAGGGAGGGAGTCCACAGACCGAAGGGTCCCCAGATACCCATCAGAGGAGGACTCTGCCGGACCACTTGGCACTGAAATGGAAAAAGGAAAGATTTACACCATCATCTGGTGTTTTTGTGATCATCCAATAGTAAGACTTCCTTTCTACGAATGAGCTATTCCTTAAGTTTCCCCTGAAATCATGGGTATAATTTTGGGCAGGTTGTCACAGTAGAAAGCCAAGAGGAAGTAAATAGGGTGGGGTGTTTCTTTCTGCAGATATGGCCTCAGGACAGGGCTGGGGTAAGGATTTTACCTCACTGCGTGGAACGAGGTGTCAGATGGTCAAAAGTGTGGAGAAGGCAGAGAGAATGAGAGCAGGCAAAAATCACACAATGAAAATAATAACCAATATAAATAATATGTAGTATGTACAATAGTAATAGAATACATCAGGCTTACTAGCAGATTCCTTTGTCCATGAGGAGCCTTGCAGGGAAGAGCTATGCTTTTTGGCACTAGGGTTATCTTCTGTGGGAGGAAGGGGTTTGACTGAACCTGTTGGAGATGGGCCAGGGCGATGGGCTTAGCGACCCCAAGGGTGGGTTCTCACTCTGGGAGGACTTGCATATGTCCCAGTGACTCTGATTAAATAGCACATATGAAGTATGTGGCACTGCTGGTGCTCATCTCCTTAATGTTATCTTCTGTTATGGGTTGGGTTGTATCCCGCAACCCCCAAAAGATGCGTAAGTTGACATAAAAACCCCCAAGTACATCAGAATATACCCCCAGGTACTTCAGAATATGACCTCATTTAGAAATAGTGTCATTGATTAAGATGAGGTTATACTGGAGTAGGGTACGCCCTTAATCCCGTGTGATTGGCATCTCTAGAAGGAGGGAGGACAATTGTAGACACACAACCGGAGAAGGCCATGTGATGGCGGAGGCAGAGAGGGAAGTGGGGCAGGTGCAAATCGAGGAGGGACAGGGATTGTGAACAACCCTCAGAAGCCAGAAGCGAGGCAAGGGAGGGTTCTCTCCTATGGATTTCAGAGGGATCATGGGCCTGCCAATGATTTTGACTTCTGGCCTCCAGAACTGGGAGAACAAAATTGCTGTTTTTTAAAACCATTCATTTCGTGGTCTTTTGTTGGGGGCAGCCCTCAGAAATGAACACAGCAAGCTCCCTCTTTATTTAGATTTCCCAGATCAGCCCCAAAGGGTGACATGCAGGTGCTTCTGTGAGGTGCATCTATAAAGGAAAATTGAACTGAGTTTTCTAATAGTATGGGATTGAACCTCTAGAGACCCATGGAGAGAGCACCAAATCCTAACCACTAGACCACCAGGGAGGTTTAGAGACCCATGGAGAAACAGAAAACAAGTGTTGACAAGGATGTGGAAAACCTGGAACCCTTGTGAGCTGTTGGTGGGGATGTAAAAGGGTGATGTGGGAGCTATAGGAAGCCAGTATGGAGGTTCTTCAAAAAATTAAAAATAAAACTGTATATAATCCAGCAATCCTACTTCTGGGTATATATCCAAAAGAATTTAAAGCAGGATCTTGAAGAGATATTGCATACCCACTGCAACATTATTTGCAATAGCCAAGAGGTAGGGAACGACCCATATGCTCATCAGTAGGTGAATAGATAAAGAAAATATATCAATACAAAAGAATATAATGCAGCCTTAAAAAAGGAGAGCCTGTTGCAACATGGAGGAACTTTGAGGACATTATGCTAAGTGTAAAAGCTAGTCATGAAGAGACAAATACTGTGTGATTCTACTCCTTCAAGGTATTTAACTTGGTCAAAATTACAGAGATAGAAAGTAGAAGGGTGGTTGCCAAGGGCTGGGGGGAGTTGTGAGGGGGAATTAGAGTTTCAATTTTGCAAGATGAAAAACTTCCAGAGATCTGTTTGCACAGTGATATGAATGAATATAGTTAACACTACTGAATTGTATACTTAAAAATACTTAAGATCATAAATTTAATGTTACATGTTTATGACCACAATTTAAAAAATGAAATGAAATGAAAAAAAGAACACTTGGAGAAGTTTCCTTTAAAATGAAAGTAATAACAAATATTAATGATTTATTTTATTTATATATATATATGTATATGTATACACACACACACACATATAAAAATACTAATAAAACACATCAGGCTTACTGGCAGATTCCTTTCTCTGGGAAGAACCTTGCATTTCAGGGCAGAGCTCATGCTCCTTGGACCTCGAAACATCTTCTGTGGGAGGAAGGGCCTCAACTGAACCTGCCGGAGGTGACCAATCCATTCTTTGATGATGTGATTAATTACCTTCTTGGTTTTGCCATGCAAGTGTCTCTGCATTCTGTACACTGGATTTTATTAAAAGCAAGGCTTGCTTGACATTTGGGTGTTGAAGATTCCAGGGCAGTTATGGTATCCCTGGATCTGCTGAGCCTGATCCAAGATGGCATAATAATGTGGATTTGGAGCTCTCTGCCTAATAAGAGGCTTAGGAAACAGAAGGTGGCTCTCACTTACAGTCTGTAGAGGCAAATGATTGGACAGAATTGAGGCCAGGGGGCTGGGCTGCCCCTTTCACGAAGCCCAGACGTCAGGACTGTGGTCTTGATATTATACCCACTGTGGGATATAATAAAAACACATGTTTGGTTTTTGTTCCTAGTTCCTGGCATGGAGGTCCTCAAACCCCTGGAATTTCTTTTCCTTTTTTTTTTTTTTTTAAATTTTTTAATTTTATGTATTTATTTGGAAGAGAGAGAGAGAAGGAGAGATCATGAGGGGGCCAGGGGTAGAGGGAGAAGCAGACTCCCCACTGAGCAGGAAGCCTGATGCGGGACTCAGTCCTGGAACTCCAGGATCATGACTTGAGCAGAAGGCAGTTGCCTAACCAATTGAGCTACCCAGGTCCCCTGGAATTTCCTGAGTGATCGAAGTGCCTTTTTTTATTTGTAAGGAACCTGGCTGGGACACACCTGAGTTCATGCTCAAGCACTGACTCTTGGTGGCCTGTAGATGGCTTTTGGATGGGCACTGGTTGTGGGAGGAATCACCATGTGATTAGAGGGTTGGAACTTTCAGCATCCTACCCGTCCACCTCTGGGAAGGGAAAGGTTTGTGCTGGAAATTTTCCATCACCAATGGCCAATGATTTAATCAGTCATGACCAGGTAATGAAACCTCCATAAAAACCCTCGAGTGATAGGGTTAGGAGAGCTTCTGTGTTGGTGAACACATGGAGAAGCTGGAGGGGGGGTATAACCTGTGAGGATGTGGAAGCTCCATGTTCTTCTCTCCCCATTCCTTGCCCTAAGCATCTTCCATTTGGCTGTTTCTGAGTTGTGTCTTTTATAATAAGACTAATTGTAAGTAAGGTGTTTTCCTGTGTTCTGTTAGCTGTCCTAGCAAGTTATTAAAGCTGAGGATGGGTTTGGGGGAACCCCTAATTCATAGCTGGTCAGTCAGAAACACTGATGGCCTGGGACTTGTGACTAGTGTCTGAAGTGGGGACAGTCTTGAGGGACTGAGCCCTTAAACTTAGCTGACCTGACACCAAGTCCAGATAGAGTGTGTTAGAATTGAATGAGGTCATCCAGTTGGCCTCAGAGAACTGGAGGATTTATTGGTGTCAGAAAATATCTCAGACTCCCTATCTTCTCTTGGTCTGGAATGAGTTCAGTTTGGGTTTCTTCCTTCTTGAGTGATACAACTCCAAGTAGATGATGCTAGCTCTAGAGAGAGGACAGGGATCTCAGGCCAGCCAGCCGTGAGGATGGGAATAGCAGCAAGGATGACCAAACAGGGGCTAATGTTTGAGTTATTGTGTGTCACACTGACCATGACTGGACAGGTAGACACAACCAGGGTGAACTCTTCCTAATGGTCAGATGCCTCATTCCCACCTGTGATGCTCAGAGAGACCATGAGCCCTGAAAAACACCGTATTGTTTTGTGATGTCACCTCTGGAATGTTCTGAGTGTTTTGGTGACCAACTCCTGCATAGGACCTATACCTGGCACCTAACACTGGTATGGCTTTTTCCTTGAGCTAAAAGTAATTATCTTAGAAAAGATAGTAGGTATGGGTATCTCTGTTCCAAGGACTTTCTAGAAGGTTTTTACACCAACTATAATAGATGTCTAAATTTCTGTCCAGAGAGAAGCATCTTGTCACACACCATCTTCACATTCTCAGACTCAGATTTTCATACCGTACATAGTTGACAAGAGGGGTTAAGTGAGTAGAAATTCTTTTTTTTCAGGTTGAGTAAGTGAGGCTCAGAGGATGGACTGGGAAGCAGAAATCGTCTTATTTTCTCTTTTCTACAGCACTCGAGGCCAAATATTACAAGAAAAAGAGATACCAGACCTGAAAGCCTAGAAATCCCAATCAATGTGGTTCTGCCTCAGGTACGGAAAATCACAGAAGAGGTTAGCTTCCTTATAGCCCAAATAACCCTCTTCTTTTAAAACTTTAAGATACTGTAGAATGAGCAGAGTTCACTTAGCCACCGTGGGTCTTGGGTTTGTCATCCTACAAAGCAGGAAGGTGGGTCTGGTGACCTGGTAAGACCTTCTGGCCCTCATACCACTTAAAGTTTCTATGACCCTCTGATATAAACTACTCTTCCCAGACTTCGGTCTTGGTTCTTGCTGTTGGACAACCCTCCAGATTTCTGGGGGAGAATTATAACTGGGACCTGGAACCAAAAGCAGATGGCTGAATCCATGAGTAGAAAGCCAAAGGCCTGGACCAAAAGGTACCAGGTGACTTGGAGGTGCCAAGACAATTGAGGCCAGCTGTTTACCAAAGATAAGGGTGCAAGGGGGACTCGGAAGGGAGTCTGGTGAACGGATGAGGTCTGGACAGGCTGCCGAGTGTCAGGTCTTCTCCTCAGGTCTCCTAAGCAGCCGTTTCCTTGGTGGGGTTCTCCTGACTGGATTGTTCCTCCCGCGGCTATGTCACAAAGGAGGTAGCCTTGCTTCTCCAGAGGCACCTAAGGCCCTGTTGGAAGATCATGGCCGTGCAGCCAGAGGGGCTGAAATGTAGGCTGGAGGAATCAAGTGCAGAGGTAACTACCTGAAAGCTAGATGTGAGGTTGTGTAGGAACAGGATGGAGTGCCTGTGGGCCTCCTTTATATACATATATATTTAAATATATCTCCATATATAGTATATAACTACATAATGGTATATAATACATATAATCAAATTATTCATGTGTTTTCTAAAGTCTGCTCTTAAGGATTTTCTGAAGAACAAGATTACAAAGAAGACCTTCAGCATTGTTTTGATAGGTGGAGATAAGTGAAACAGTCTTGACAAGTATGTTTAGCAGGAGGGAAAAACAGGACGCCAGAACATTCTGGCTCTTTCTTTTCACATCATCCTTGTAACTTTGCAATAAGCAGCCACTTCATCTGTTTCAGCTCCCGAAGCCTAGCACATAAGCTGACTTTATCCTGATGGTTGGACAGGAGGGCTTGCCTACAGGGACCCTACAGCTCTAGGAACCTTCTTTTTAGGTCTGATTTTTGCCTCTGAAATGCCGTGTCGTTCTGCGGGCCATTACTCCCCTGTGTGGGGGGGGTGTTGCTCCTACGGTTTGTTCATAGCCCACAAAGATCAATCTTGGCATCACTAAGGGACAAGAAGAAGGTGACAGCCTGGGGATAGGGGAGGGAATAGGATTAGAAATAGCGGTCCTGTGAGAAAGAGATCGGAAAAAGTCTTCTGTCTACACCTGACACAGCTCTCCCTGCTGAGCTCCCAGTAGGTGGCCAGCACAGAGGAGAGAAGGGGAACGGAACTGGGGAACTGCTTTAAGAAGGCTGCAGCTGGCTCTGCCCCCCGGCCCCCTGGCCCCCACACTTCCTGCACAGAAGGACCTGGTGATGCTAGTGTGAGGTAGGGACTGTAGAGACATGGGAACTGGGACGCCCAGCAGCCCCTCTAGTAAGGGCAGAGCTGAAGGAAGGGCCCACGCCCACTCTCTCCACTACACCTCTGCTGGGGCCGTGTCACATCCCTGCTCCCTCTGTTCTCTTGCCTTTAGGAAATAGTGCCTCCTCTCTCCGAATCCTTGCATGTATTTGCATGTGCTGCTTTTTCTGGCACCGAGCCCATCCGTTCCCGTGTGTCCAGAAAGTGCCTCTGGCTTCCCAGCCCCCCATCATGCCGAGCTTGGGCTTCTCAACTACCCGGCACGTGCCTGTGCTTCACTGTGTTAGCATCCTTAGGTCTTCTCAGGTCTTACTGATTTTCAGTTTTTCTTCTCATATTAAACATGTGTGTTTTCTGATCTATTTTCCAGCAGTGCATTCACCTGCCAGCCCTCAAGGTTTGTTCCTGCCCCAGCTCACTGACCTGGTTCCTTCTGTTCTCCCAGGATCCCTTTGCTCCCCAGTGAGTGCTCTCAGTGAGTCTCACGGAGGCACTGTTTCTGGTGGGATCCTTAGTGAAGGGTCCAGATCAGAAGGAGATCCCACAGCACCCTCCAGGGTCCCTCTCAGGCCTCCCCTTCTCACTCTCCTTTGTTCAGGCTTGTTCTTCAAGAATGAGAAGCTATGGGATCTGCTGACACTCCCTGCCTCTCTCGCAGTTGGAGTAACTTCTAGGAGGAGGATGTCAGGAGATCCTATGTTGCACAGTTACCCGAAACTATCACATATGGTGACATTTTTATCATTATTGCTCTTCATTTTATAATTTTCTTGGAATCAATCACACTGATCTGCCAATTATCCTCTTACCTGTTAGCATTTATTAAAACCAACGTTGGCTGTATCATGGTACTAGGCAGCTGAGTAATTTAACGGTGGGCTGGTGAGACTCAGCCTTGTTCCCTCATCTGAAATTTAGTAGCATACCTGGTTCTTCCTTCCAGCTTCCTGAGGCCTCTCAGCTTTACTTGTCTGGACAGTACCTGATGTTCTCTGATTGTAGCCCTCTGTAATGTTGGGAAAGGAGGTGTTTAAAAAACTTGGTTCAAGAGGTTTGGAGTCTACTGGGGCATTTGGACATCTCCTCTGGTCTGTGTAGCCCTGGTTTTCCTGGTGTGGAGAGAACTTTCGAGCATGTCAGCTAAGCCTGTGTATTTAGTGTCCAGTCCTTCCCAAATGCTTTAGATAGCAGGCCACCAATCTCAGAATTCCATCCAATCTCAGAGCTCCACCCTGGAAGGTCCCACTCAGAGAGTCCTGTTCCTTAGAAACTCCACAGTACCCATAAGAGACCTTGGTCTTATCACCTCCCCTTTGTTCCTTGCCCTGCCTCCCCCTTCCCATTGACCATTTTTCCTCCATGCTCTCCATTTGCCACAAGGACAATGGGCAAAGGCACTCAGTAGTTGGTGATTTCAAGCATTTTCCTTGCAAGACCACTTATACTTAAAAAGGAGATGCTGGGGAGAGGTCCACACCTGGTGCTAAGGAGGGATTCCCATCCACAGGTGGGAGTCAGGCTCTGCAAGGGAAATGTCTTTCCTTTCTCTGGATCACTGACACCACGGCTTCGTAGGTTACAACAGTGAGCACAGTGTTCCTGAGGGCAGAGGCTCTTAGTTGTCTTCCTAACAAGATGATGGAAAGGTGTGATGGTCAATGGTATTCCCCTTCCCACATCCATTCTCACAGGCATCCATCCTTTCATGAAGAAGCCAAGCTTTCCCTCTTTCCTCTACTGGGTCTCTATCCATGTAGGAGGGCATGTCCCACAGATCAGGGTAGAGACAATCTTTTCTCTATGGGAAATGGGGGCCATGCCTGTTCTGGGGGCTTGGATTATGTTGCCATAAGCTCTACCTCCTAGGCTTAGAAGAAACTTTCAGAGCTCTCCTGAAAGGCCCAGACGTCCTATCAGACCTCAAGGACATCAAGGACAGATTCATTTAGCCCAGGAAGTGATACCACTGGCTAAGAGGCCTACTGAGAAGGGGCTGGCTTCAAACACAGCCTGAGAAGTCCTGGGGTTTTGGACCTCATGTGTTTACCTACCTCACAAGCTCTCTCCTTGGAAAGCCCTTTGGTAGATAACTATATTTAGCATTTGCCACAGCACTGTAGGCCAGGAACATTGGTGTCTTACCAGCAGAACTGGTCATCTATTTGGTTTTTATGACTGCTCGCTTACCACTTTCTTGGCTTTTTGCCCCAACCCCAGGAAGTAGACAGAGTGGCTATATGTTTAGGTTCATTTCAGAGGTGGCATTTAGAGAATTGAAGTGACTCGAGTGCTCAAAAAATGGGACTTACTAGCCCAAAGCTTCCGGGAATTTGGGGCCTCTACCCTCACTGGATTATAGGTTCTGGATGGGGACATGAAAACCAGCATGCTTGGGCGCAGGGGCAACCTCGCTTAAGGATTACATAGGCCTAGGGTTTTGTGGAATTCTCATGGGAAAGCCCACTGCTCTAGACTTTCCACCACATAGTCACAGCTGTGCAGCTTAAAAATATGAATTGAAATGAAGCTATAACTTCATGAAATCCACTAAATATATGAAGACATATGAAATCACAGCTTTTGTAGGCCATAGACGGTACAGCCTCAATGGTTTCGCATCATTCGATTGAATATCTCTTCCTTACCTTTCTGTGTATTTTGGTTGATTAGTTCACTGGCAAGGACTCATTATACCTCCACTGTATGTGAAGTGTGCTAGGCATGTTATAATTTACTAACTAACTAACTAAGGGACAGTTCACTTCCTTAGAGAACTGTAGTTTACCATTTGGGGAGAAGATGGGACAGGGTAAAAGAGAACTACTGTGAAGGAATGATATCAACACATGCAAAATAAACTCTCTGGGCGTTGTGAAGAGCATGAGTGAACGTGTGGTTGGAGGCAGAGATCCTGTTTTAAACCCTCGTTCTTCCCCCTTGCTGGCTATGCCATCTTAGGTAAAACCTGATAGTTCTTCTCTGTAAGATATTGCATGTGAATATGGAAATCAGTTAGTATATTATCACATAATAGTCATTAGTCATCATGTTAGTTCCCTTTTCTTGTTCTATAAATCTTCCTCTAAGAAAATCTAAGCACATTCTCTTCTGAATCTGCAGTAATCATCTTTGTAGCTCTCTATAAACAAAGAAAATGTCACACCTTCCCCTTTTATTTTTGAACTCTACAACAAACTCCCTGAAAGAACAAGGGCGGATGTTAGTAAGGTTGCGGTGGATCGTTGCACAGGTTGTGTACTGCAACAGTAGCTGTGACTGGCACTCTCTAAATTTGGTCATTGTACAAACATATGGGGTGGCTCTGAGTCATGTTTGCATCTCCATTTTCTAGACCTGGAAATGGAGACACAGAAAGAAATGATTCTGTAAGGTTCATGCCCTCATACAGTGTAGAGCCAGGACTCTTTTCGGGTTTTGTGATGCCTGCTCCCCTCATCCCCATATCTAGGAACCTACATTAATGCCTGCTGCTCTTTGACCTCCCTCATTTGCACCACACAATAATTGGTGCTATTCATTGAATTTTCAAATTGACTGAAAGTTCCCTGGAGATAGGGTCTGAGACCAGATGCCACATTAATGTTAGTTGATTTGTCAACATAAATGTGAAGGAAGAATTAGTCCAAGAACATACAAAGTGGAAATAGAATTAAGGTGGGGAGTTTTCACAAGGCCAAGAAGGAGCCTTTCTTTCTTTCTCTTTTTGAAATCCTTATTAAATTTTCTTTTTTAAAGATTTTTTTTTTTATTTTGAGAGAGAGAGCATAATTGGGGGTGGGGGTGAAGGGACAGAGGGAGAGGGAGAAGCAGGCTCTCTCCCTGATGAGCATGGAGGCTGATGTGGCACCTGAGCCAAAGGCAGAGGCTGAATCAACTGAGCCACCCAGGCACACCCAAGAAGGAGCCTTTCTTGAAGGATTAAGTCCAGTGAGGTCTGATTGGCATTGGGGAAAGAAAGAATTTGTCTTAACATTTTGTCTTGTCTTAGAGTTTAATCATGATTCCTGGCATCTCTGAAATGCCTGGATATTTGACATTTTTCCTTAAATCTCAGTTTCAGAAGAAGGTACTGATTTACTTTAGCCTCTTGATACTATCCATAGGATTATGGGTTTGATGAAACAAACCCTTATGTTCTTTAAACTTCAAAAAAATTTTAAAATATTTTATTTATTTGAAACAGAGAATGAAAGAGAGAGAGAGAGAATGAGAGAGGAGAGGTCAGAGGGAGAAGAAGACTCCCTACTGAGCAGGGAGCCTGCTTCAGGACTCGATCCTAGGACTCCAGGATCATGACCTGAGCTGAAGGCAATTGCTTAACCAACTGAGCCACCCAGGCACCCCAAAATGTTTTTGTGTTCTATGAGGCAACACTGGACTTGACTTCCTCCTTGAACCTGTCTGGGAACAGGAAGGAAGATATAGGACTAGTTACAAGAGAGCATTGGGTTCTGGGGAAGGAATTAAAGTGGTCCTATTAGCCTGTTAGTATTTTCTGGATCAAGTGCTGTGGGCATGTGACTGGGAAGGTACAGAGTCTGTGTGGGAAGCAGTGGCCATTTAAAGGAGGGGATAGGATGTTAACATTAGTAAAGAGGGTTGCTAGGGCCAAAGTAGTGCCCACTTATAAACATAGATCCATTAGACCAGAGAAAGTTAGACCAAGAGAACATTTGGAGATCGTGTCACTAACCCCTCATTATACAGATGTGGAAACCAAGGTCAGAGGGTGAGAGGACATGCCCAAAGTCACCTGATGGCATGCATAAGGATTAGGGCCCAAGGACTCAGATTATTCATGGTTAGGGATCTGTCACCCACCGGTAAGATTTTATTTAGTGCATTTCTGCTGAGGGGACAGTCAAAAGGTCCTTGGGTAACCAAGGCAGAATCAAAGCAGCTGGATATGGTGATTTAAAGACCATAATGGATACTCTGAACAGTAATAAACAGTGGAAAGCACTAATTTTTCTTTGGATGTTTAGTTAGATCAAGTTGCATATCTCTGATTGAAATGAAATAATCACAGGGGCACCTGGGTGGCTCAGTGGGTTAAAGCCTCTGCCTTCAGCTTGGGTCATGATCCCAGTGTCCTGGGGTCAAGCCCCACATCGGGCTCTCTGCTCCACGGGGAGCCTGCTTCCTCCTCTCTCTCTGCCTGCCTCTCTGCCTATTTGTGATCTCTGTCTGTCTGTCAAATTAAAAAAAAAATCTTAAAAAAAAATGAAAGTCATAAAATAGAAAAGACAACTGGGGAAATTTGAATAATGATTTAGTATTTGCTGATATGAAGTGATCATTGTTAATGGTATTGATGCTTTGTTGAGAAGATATGCATCAATGTATCTATGGGTAAAATGACATGATGTCTACACTTTTCTTTAAAAGAACGCGGTGGCGTGGGCGTGGTGGCGGCATTGGGTGGTCGTACAGCTGAAAGGCACGTGGGTAGGGGTACATGGACTTTTACTGGGCCCTTCACTCTCTCTTTCTCTGTGTATGTTTGACGTTTTCCATAATACAAAATTAACACAAAACTATTTTCACCCCCTAACTATTGCAAGTCTTTTGTTAAATACACGGTGATTTCCTGGGTGTGTGCTTCACCCAAGTAAGCTCAGGCAGCTGGGACTGGGTTGGTGACTTGAACGGGTGCAACTTACACTGGTTATTTAACTTCGACTCTGAGTTTGCTTCTCCATCTGTAAAATGGGAATAATGATAATAATACTTCATGAAGTCAGGGTTGCAAAGGTTAAATTAATTCAGTGCACAGGGATGCACAGGGATGGCACAGCATGGGAGCTCACTATTTGTTTCCTTCTTCCTTTTTCTTCTCAAGATTGGGATCCACACTGTTGACTAAAGCCACCATTTCCACAGTAATGTTTTCTAGAGCGAGACCTTGCTGTGATCAAGGCCTGCAAAGGAGGGAGAGGACCTCTCACGACGTGCTCCTTAGTGATTGTGGCTAGTCTCCCCAGAAAACTGTGACCAAGGGACCTTAAGTAGGCTGGGCTGTCCACAGTGAAGTTCATTCTGGTCACAGGTTCAGCCACAAGAGCAAAGGGACTCTCCCAGTTGAGAAAGGTGAAAACCATAGAGGCTGGATTTATTTAAAGTAAATAAGGTTCTGATTGCCCAATGCCCCTGGACCATCACTATCTAGAAGATTAAGCACATATTTTTAAAGTTAATGACATGTGCTTATTGCAAAGTTAATAGCATAGAACTGAACCTCCTATTTAGCTAGCTCTTTGGGTCTTAAAGAATTCACGCCAACATGATAGACCGTGCAAATTATATTTTCTCTCCATACCCATATATATAATGCAGATAACCTGACTTGTTTTCTATCTTCTCTATCTGTAAAATTGTGAAAATAACCTAAGAAATGAGGAATTGATATTTGGAGGGCATTGCAATGTACTTAAGATGAAAGTTTTTCTGTATTTAGAAGTAGCTATCATGATCCTTATTTTTATTTAAATTCATTGCTGCAACTGCTGTCTTTTCTCTGGGACAGTTCCCACCTGTTCACCACTTTCTGAATACACCTCAGAATTCTTCCATTAGCGAAACCTACTTTTCTTGATAACAATACCTTACATTTCTATGGCACTTGGCAGTTTTAAGAACACATTTACAATCGTTATCTCATTCAGTCCTCACAATGGTGTGGTGTATCAAACAAGGCATATGTTTTAATTTCCATTTTACAGGTACATTTCACTGATTTTAAATGTTGGGAGGTGTCTTTTTCTTTAAAAAAAAAAAAGATTTATATATTTATTGTAGACAGAGAGAGACAGTGTGTGTGAGTGCGGGCAGAGGGAGAGAACCTTCAAGCAGATTCCGGCTGACTTTTGGAGCCCGACATGGGGCTCAATCCCACAAGCGATGAGATCACAACCTAAGTGGAAACCAAGAGCTGGATGCTCAACCAACTAAGCCACCCAGGCCCCCCTTGAAGGTGCTTTTAAGATCAGGGAGTCTGGCGCTCTCTTTTTCACTAGCAAAAAATTGGGGTCTCAGAGAGAATGAAAATTTCCAGTTTCACACTATCAGCGACAGAACCAGGATGGGAATTCTTGTGACTCCCAGTCTCAACACCTTGGCTTTTAACCGTGGTGTAAGCTCCATCTGGGCAAACGGCACATTCTAGCTGATTCAGAGCTGTCTTAACCACCAGCAGCCAGAATTACTGAGGGAACTTGTTGGAAATGCAGATTTCTGGACCATGACCCATACTAAGCAAAGAACCCAGAAATCTGAATTTAAGGGGCACGTGGTTGGCTCAGTTGGTTAAGTGTCTACCTTTGGCTCAGGTCGTGATCCCAGCCTCACATCCAGTTCCCTGTTCAGTGGGGAGTCTGCTTCTTCCTCCCCTCTTACCCTCCCTCCCACTCATGCTCTCTCCCTCTCTCTCAAATAAATAAATAAAATCTTTTAAAAAATCTGCATTTTAAAACACACTCAGCTGATTATTCTATAATGGAACGTGTGAAAGCTACTGGCTTATTGGATTTAAGCTCTGTGGCTCTAATCCCCTTTTACATATGATGGTCTTGAAATGTATGGGTCACCATCATGAATTCCTCTTTGTGAATTCCCTGGTGTCCTTTGCTGTCTTCATTACCACAAGTTGACCTCTCACTGCTCAGTGATATGTCTGTGATGGTGCCCTTCTTTTCCAAAATTACATGCTGGATTCTCCTTTGAGTCTAACACTCTGTTGGCGGATGTGAAAGGGGCTGCTGGGAGGACAGACTCAGGGTGGCTGAGACTGAAGGACGAGACCGAAGGGGGCTGGGGAGCCGACTAGGTTGATGGACAGCACCGCCATTTTGGACACAGTGCTTTGGGTGTCTGTTGGGGTGATTCCTGCTGCCGGTGCCCATTGTGGGTACATATCTGCAGTGGGGGTCAATTGAGAAGCGTGTTTGTTCCTCCTCTAAGGTGACGGAAGTGTGCCAGAGCCCACGTTTCATGCTTTCATCCATTATCCCTTTTCATCCTAAAAAATAGCTCTGTGAAAAAAGGCAGTAGATAAAGTTATCCCAAGTTGAAAATGTGGAAACTGAAATGCAAATAACTTGTCATATTCTTGTAACTGACAAAATAGTGGGGCTGGGAATCACGATATTTGTTGACTCCAAGTCAATGCCTTCAACCTACACAATATATATGTGATGGCAAGTATTTTTGAATTCCCTATTTTTGTGTTTGCCCACTCACTGAAACCCGTAACCATCCAGTCAACCCCTGTGGCACTTTGTTGACCATTCACAGACGTGCACAAGGGTACAAAAAACTTAAGCCCCCTGATGCGCACATTCTAGATAACGACACTTGTTTCTGCTCCCACACTGTAAAATTATGTCCTTTGTACAATTAATGGAGCGCCGCATTTTTTACATTTTTTGTGCTTTTTTGGGTGATTTTATGGTTTCAGATGGCCTCCCAGTATATTGAAGTGTCGTCTAGCATTCCTAAATGAGAGAAGGCGTGAAGTGCCTTATGGAGAAAGCACGGGTTAGATACGCTCTGTTCAGGCATGAGAGACCACACTGTTGGCTGAAAGTTCAATGTTAACGAATCAATAATCCATACTAAACATGTCTTCAACAGAAGCACATATAATACAAGGTTACGTATTGACTGGTTAACAGAACCGTGGGCAGGCAGGAACCTAGCCCTCCATTTCTCCTAGGAGCAATGGTTTGGTATTCATGACTTTGGTGTTTGCAGTCACTTTACGGAACAGAACTACTGCAAATAAATGAGTGTCCGTTGTATTTCCTTGACAGGACTCCCCGAGGCCCAACACAGAAGCGTCCTCTGTGGCCAACCAGGATTATCAGACTAAGCTAATTGTGGGCTACCGTGTGAGGCAGACGGGGTGTCAGCTCCTTCACTAACTCTGGTCTTCCCTGTTCTCTCCCACAGAGGGGCACCGCCGAGCCTTTCCTGAGGCTCCACAACTTGTACCCCACCCCGCGCTGCGCCCGGCAGGCCGCCCTGCCCCGGCTGAGCCGCCGAGTGGTCAGCCAGCACTCCTACCCGCTGAATCGCTTCTCCTCGGTGCCCTTGGACCCCATGGAGCGCCCTACCTCCCAGGCGGACCTCGAGCTGGATTACAACCCCCCGCGGGTCCAGCTCAGCGATGAGATGTTTGTCTTCCAGGACGGGCGGTGGGTAAACGAGAACTGCCGCCTCCAGTCCCCCTACTTCTCTCCGTCCTCCTCTTTCCACCACAAGCTGCACCACAAGAGGTTGGCCAAGGAGTACCTGCTGCAGGAGGAGAACAAGGCGCTGCGGGAGGAGAACAAGGCACTGCGGGAGGAGAACAAGACACTGCGCAAGGAGAACAAGATCCTGCAGGTCTTCTGGGAGGAGCACAAGGCCACGCTGGGTCGGGATGAGAGCAGGGCCTCCTCCCCACTGCTGCACAAGGACACCGTGGCCCTGGAAGTGGTGAAGAAGGACACAGCCTTGCAAATGCACCGCAGCAAGGAGAACAGCACCCTTCAGCTGCTCAGGGAGGAGAACAGGGCCCTGCAGCTGCTGCTGGAGCAGAGGAAAGCCTACTGGGTCCAGACGGAGGAGAAGGCGGGCCCCGGGGAGGAGGCCAAGCCCATCGCCTCGCCCCATGAGGAGCCCCACGTGCCCGGGCTGCTGCCAGACCAGAGCACAGGCCTCTCCTCCCCTTTTGAGGAGTCCAAGGGGTCCCCGGCCCCCCAGGAGGACTCTAAGACCCTCCGGGTCCTGCGCCAGATGGTCAGCAACCTGTCTGGCTCTTCCGGGGACGAGGAGGTTAAGGCTGCCTCCGGCCTGCCCGACGGGGGCCAGTCCCTGGAGCTGCTGAGAGAGATGAACCAGGCACTGCAGGCCCTGCGGGAGGAGAACCAGAGCCTGCAGATCCTCCGCGAGGAGAACCGGCTCCTGCAGGAGGAGAACAGGGCCCTGCACGTGCTGCGTGAGGAGCACAGGATCTTCCAGGAAGAGAACAAGGCCCTGTGGGAGAATAACAAGCTGAAGCTGCAGCAGAAGCTGGTCATCGACACAGTGACGGAGGTTACCGCCCGGATGGAGATGCTCATTGAGGAGCTCTATGCCTTCATGCCCGCCAAGAGCAAGGACCCCAAGAAGCCCAGCAGGGTCTGAAGCCTCCAAGGAGCACGGGGCACGGGGCGCTCGGCCAAAGAAGAAGACCTGCCTTTTGTCCATCTCCCTCACCATCAGCCGCCAGCTCGTGTCCACTGAGGAGCAGAACCACCACCTTTCCAAAACTCACGGAAGTAATAAAGGCGCGAGGAGGCTGGGGCCAGTTAACATCATCAGTGTGCTTCTCTGGCTTCTTTTTTTCCCTTTTTCAGCAGTTGTGGGTTCACAGTGAAATGGAACCAGCAGTACAGATTGTTCCCATAGATCCCTGTCCCCATGCGTGCACGGCCTCCCCAGCGATCCCACCAGAGTGGGGCAGTGTCACCGCCGAGGAGACTACGGCGGCATGCTGTTATTGCCCAGGGTTCTCAGTTTCAGCTAGGGTTCCTGCTCAGTATTGTGCCTTCCATGGGTTTGCACAAATGTATCATGACACGTGTCCACCATTATAGCAGAAGTGCATTTTCACTGCCCTAAAAATCCTCTGTGCTCTGCCTCTTCTCCCCTCCCTCCAAGCCCCTGGCAACCACGGAGCTTCCTACAGTGTCCACAGTTTTGCCTCCTCCAGATATCATCTACTGGAAACACACAGTATGGAGCCTTTTTAGGTTGGCTTTTTTCACTTGGTGATATGCTTGTAGGTTTCCTCTGTGTCTTTTCATGGCCTGATAGCTCATTTCTTTTTAGTGCTGAGTTGTATTCCATTGTCTGGCTGTGCCACTGTTCATCCATCCCCCAGCTGAAGGACAACCTGGTCAAGTTTTGGCAGTTAATGAATCTGCCTTCTTTCGTTCCCCAACCCCAGCCCCCCAACCCCAGTCTCTTCCTTCATTCTTATCTGTTTTTTCTCTCTCATTTTGTCCTATTTTTCCTTCTTTTTTTCTCCTACTCCTGTGCTCTCTCTCTTGTCTTTTTCTTTCATCATCTTCCATTTCTGAAGCTATGGCATGGTTGGTGGCCTGTGGGAGAAGTTCCTCTAGGCTAGGGCTTTTCAATTGCAGTGCCAGTGACACTTGGGGTGGGTAAATCAGGGCTGTGGCGGGGGCGGCTTTCCTGCATGTTGGATGTTTATCAGCACCCCTGGTCTTTGTCCACTGGATGCCAGTAACAGCTACCCAACCCCCATCTGTGACGACCAGGGGTATCTCCAGATATTGCCAAATGTCCCTTACCCCCAACATTGCTCTAAGTTTCTCAAAGTATATTCTTTGAAACACCAGTCCTTGACATGCTCTGAGAAAATAAAGTTTTCCATGGGGAGAAATGTTGTTAAAATCAATCCTTTCTGGCAGATTCAGAATCATACTCCCAAGTTGAAGGATCTGAGAAGTCCTGCAATGAAGAAATCCGCTTAACTTTGGGAAACTCAGAATAGCTCAATTTTATTTGATCTCGAAACGTCTTTTTATGTTATCCTGCTGTTCACCCAGTGTGGGAAGGGGTGCCTGTGCTCTCCCCAGCTCTCGGATCACATCCCTATTCCCAGGTGCTTGCCCTCTGCTTGTCCATGGTTCACATTTCCCAGTTGGATATAAGTGGTGGGGCAGATGACTGCCAGGCTTACTGGAGGGAGGCACAGAGGCTCAACATTCTGGGCTTTGATTCCCATTTCAAAAGTTGGACAGAGTGTAGAACCAAGAGGTTGAAAGGAACCCCTGGGTAACTATAGAGGGAGTTGGGCTGAGTTTCCCAAACTTGCTCTATAGTGGAACCACCACAGGGGCTTTGAAAAATGCTGCTGTTGCTGCTGCTGGAAACCATGTTCTTTCTAATGAATGGGATTTTGAGCCCTGGGCTGTTTGTAGCACACAGACTGTTGGTCTGTGGAGCTACCCACCCCCTTCCTCATTCACATTCAGGTCTTCTCCAGCTTGAGCTGTGATCAGTTTCTCTGGGTGAATAGTTGTTTTCAAATTCCTTACTTTTCATGTTTAAAAGTTCCCCAGGTGTTCCAGTCTGCAACAAAGTTGAGGAACCGGGGTGGTGGTCCTTGAGCTAATTCCTTGGACTGATTCTCAGTATCCTGCTCCACTCACTCGCTATGGGTCTCTACCAGGAGAGCGGTGTGAGGGAAAGGAGGAATTTGCCCACTTTGTGGTTGGGACAGACAGGAGTTGGAGACTCTAACCTCACTCCTAACTCACTGTTCATGCTAGCTAGATTTCCGAGCCTTGAATAAGCTCCAGAAGGTAAGACAAAGGCAGTTACCCAGCACTTGCCACTTGATGTGACCCCCGTGATCTTTGGTTCATGGGAGGCAAGCAGTACTGTTGCTTCTCCAGCTAGAGAATCTGGGATGCCAAGAATTGTGAGAGATTAGCCAGCTAGTAAGAGCCAAACTGGGACTTCAACACAGACTCTGTGGCTGCAAATCTCAAGCTTCTTTTAGATCACATTGCCAAGAAAAGCTGGTGTCCAAAAGTTAAGTTTAAAAATGGTTTTGGGGCCTATTTTCCAGATTCAAGAAGTTGTTGAGTCCTACCCAGAATAGCATCAGAGATCCCAAATGAGGGAGAATGATGAAAGTATTTTTTCTTACCAGTTGGTGACTACATTTCTAGTCTATACTTAGGAACAGAGGGGATGGATATCCACACAGAGGCTCAGTAATTCATTCCCCTGTTGCCACCCAAATCTGAGAAATAGGAAGTTGTTGCTAATGGACCTCAGGCCGTTGGCAGTTTTTTTTTTTTCCATTTGGCAAATGCGTCATGCAGGATGTCATGGTACGCCATACTCCATTTAAGTCAATGTGATAACCCCAGGGGGTAGGATTTTTTCTTCTTCATTTTTTTTTGATGAAACCAAATTGATTTCTGTGATTCCAGACAACTAGAAGACAAAAGACAGGTTCTCCCCATGTTTGTGTTACAATTATTTAACTTGGATTAATCTATGTATCAGCAGTTGGGAGCTTTCTAGCCAGCTGAGGGAGCTCAGAGGACTTAATACTACTTAACAATGTCACCTTTCTCTGTCAAGCCAAATCTAAGTGAGTGAAAAATTAGCAAGACAAGCCATAAAATGTCATTTTTTATGGAGTGGGGAAGATTTACTTCAATACAACATTTCATTGTGTAGTGCAATCTGTGACAGATTAGCTAACATTCAGTGGGAGCTAACTTCTTGTGGAACAGAGTGAATTTCACTCTTCAAGGAGCACTTCCTGTAAACACCTCTGTTCCCTCCTTAGTTTGCCTCCTTGAGTCCCTCACTAATGGCTGAGGCTATTTTCTCTTTGCAGGGAAGGTTTGCCCTCAGAGAGCTAAGCATTCTTTCTCTGCCATTCGGCCCTTGGCCTGGCCAACTGGCGCCCTTGGTAGCTGGGGTCAACTGACCATTCCTACTGAATTGGCTGAATCCTGTCCTTAGGACTATGCAGCGCCCATTAATTAAGGGTCAGGTCAAATGGAGACTATTCGCAACCTACAACAACTGGCTAGTTAATGGAAACTGAAGTTTGCCAGAATTAGTGCAGGGAAGGAATTCCAATGGGAAAATCCCCTATGTGAGGACAGTCATTCTGTGGTTAGCAGAGAGAGCCAATGTGAAGAACCCAAATCAAAACAACTCTGAAGAAAATCTTGCCAGCTTTGAATGCTCAGATTCTATTCTTGAACTCTCCCCCTTTCTAAGGACTTTTCATAAAACGGAGTGACCTCAGTCTGCCTGTGGTGAATGCTTGCTGGAGTCCAGTGTGACTTCAGGGAGGCAGCTGGGAGGAGGGCACATGAGGGCGAGGTGTCTGATGGAGGAATGTGGACACCCGAAGTCCTCAATCACCATCAGCTTATTGTCCATGGAGTTGAATTTCTGATTCATCAGATGGGATGGCTCTTCCTGAAAGGCCAGATCATTTTCAGAATATTCTGGGTCTACCAACACAGCTGCTGGAAACCATGTTCCTTCCGATGAATGCGATTTTGAGCCCCTGAGCCATTTGCAGACCACAGAATGTTTGTGTTTGGAGCTGCCCACCCCCTTCCTCATTCACATGCAAGTCTCCTCCAGCCTGAGCTCTTATCGGTTTCTCTGGGTAAGTAGTTCTTTCCAAATTCCTTCCCCTCTTTGTTCACTCACACAATGGCCTTTGTAACCAAGAACAAAGTTAGGAGCAGGTGACAGATTATTTTTAATGCTGCCAAGACAAGTGGCTCTTTAATTTTTGACATTTTCTCTCTCTAAGCCTGCCTTTATTCTTTGCAGATGGGGTGACTCAGAGCCCTCCATCAGAAATCCTCACACCATGGCAAGATTCAGTCCAAATCTTTTTCAGACACCGGTCAGTCCTCACGTGGTAACACTCTGTGGAGTAAAGTAGAATTGCTGGGTTTTAAGTTACTTGTTGTGGCCGATGATTGGGCTTGACTAGAACCAACTTGAAGAACCAAAATCAAAACAACTCTGAAGAAAATCTTGCCAGCTTTGAATGCTCAGATTCTATTCTTGAACTCTCCCCCTTTCTAAGGACTTTTCATAAAACGGAGTGACCTCAGTCTGCCTGTGGTGAATGCTTGCTGGAGTCCAGTGTGACTTCAGGGAGGCAGCTGGGAGGAGGGCACATGAGGGCGAGGTGTCTGATGGAGGAACGTGGACACCCGAAGTCCTCAATCACCATCAGCTTATTGTCCATGGAGTCCAACTTGACTTTTCCCTCTCCTCCACTCATTTAATCCTTCACCAGGTCCTATCTCCTACCTCCAACACAGCCCTCGGATCCTTCTACTTCTCATGATTCCCATGAGCGTGACCCTAGCGTGGCCACCATTATCCTCTGGGCGACTGCTCCAGCTCTGCATTCATCTCTGGATCTTCAGTGTTTCTTTCAGCCCATTTTCCATGTAGCAATCAGACTGATTTTCTTATATGTGGAGATATTCTCCCACTGTTTCCTTACTTAAAATACATCACTACCTTTCCATGGTGGGTCTTTTTTTTTTTTTTTTTAAGATTTTATTTATGGGGTACGTGGGTGGCTCAGTTGTTAAGCATCTGCCTTTGGCTCAGCTCAGGGTCCTGGGATCGAGCCCTGCATCGGGCTCCCTGCTCGGCAGGAAGTCTACTTCACCCTCTCCCACTCCCCCTGCCTGTGTTCTTTCTTTCACTGTCTTTCTTTCTCTCTCTCTCTCTCGTTGTCAAATGAATAACATCTTTTTGTCAAATAATCTTTTTAAAAGATTTTATTTTATTTTTTTTTAAGTTATTTATTTATTTATTTGATAGGGAGAGAGAGATCACAAGTAGGCAGAAAGGCAGGCAGAGAGAGGGGGGGGTAGCAGGCTCCCCACTGAGCAGAGAGCCCGATACGGGGCTTGATCCCAGGAATTGAGACTCCTTCAGAATTCAATATAATTTAACCAAATGATCTCCTTGTCTCTTGGAGATTGAATCCAGAGAGGAGAGATCCCACCTCCTGGGAAGAGCAGGCAGAGTGCTAGGGAAGATGTACTTGGCCTGGTGAAAAAGGATGGGGACACCTGTGCTGCCAGGTGGTTGGAAGGAACCTTCTGCAGTCACGATCAAGCTATTGGGTGTCAGAACCCAACAGCTTCCCATTTTTCCTTGTCTTTCATGGAGATCTCCAATCTGAACAGCTTTGCATGAGCAGTGTGGAATTCAGAGGCAGACCTCTGGGTACCTATCTAAGCTCTACCACTCACTGTGAGACTTTGGGCAAGGCAACTCTCTCTGCCATGGTTTCCTATCCTAGTGAAAACAAATGGCACCTGCTTACCTCAGTTAGCTATTCTTGCATCATAAACCTGTTCTAAAACATAATGGCTTCCGAACCATTTATTTTAGTTGGGTTGGATTCAGTAGGTCAGTTCTGGTCATGGCAGGACCCGCTCCACCTACGGTCAGCTGGCGGGTTGCACGGTGGCTCTGATTCCAGTGGTTCGCTGGCAGTTAGGGCCCCCAGCTCTCCTCCATGTCGTCTCTCATCCTCCAGCCAGCTGCCCCAAGCTTACTCCCATGGCAGAGGCAAGGGTGCAAGAGAGAGAAAGAGCAGTAAGCAAGGTCTCTTGAAATCTAGGCTGGAACTGGCCTGTCCTTTTGCTGACCACCTTCTAGAGGCAAGAACAAGTCATGAGGCCAGTTCAGATTTCGAGGGATGTGAAATGCACTCCATTGCTTCCTGGATATAGAGCAGCCATTGATTAGGACCACCGATGCACTTAATCCATCATAGGATCTATGGGCTGTTGGTGAGGATTAGGCGAGAAAGTACGTGGGAAGTGCTTAGAACTGAGACTAGCACTTTGTAAACTCAAGAAGTTTTTCTCGTTTTTATCATAGTAATCCTTTTTTAAGTGCATCTTTAAGAAAAATTATAGAAATTAGAACAACTCACAGAAAACTTCTTGATAATTTTTTGGTGTATTTAGCTACAATAATCTTTTTTTGTGGTACTGGAAGGCTGTCTAAAGTTGGCATCTGAGCTCCTCATTATGCTCTTAAATGCAGATTTATTGTGAGGATTAAATAAATTAATGTATGCAAAATGATTAACTCAGCATCTGGAATGTAATAAGTCCTAACGAATGGTGGCTATGATTATTCTATTATTGCAACAGGGTCAGTGACTTGGAAAAATCTGCCTTTTACCCAGGCTCACTTTGTCGCCCAAAACTAATACAGATCGGCTTCAAATGATGCTGAGAACTCAGATCTAACAGGTGGTTCATGCACAAAGTAGAAGAAGAACAAAGCTTTAGGATGGAAATTTTCTCACACACACGTAAGTATAATGAGCCTCAATACCTTCATTATGTGGCTTCCCAAGATCAATCCATGGCCAGTCTTCTTTTATCCTCCCCTACTTCCTTTCTTTTGGTAGTTTTTAGAAGCAAATCCCAGATGTCACATAAATACTTCATTTTGTTTCATTTTAAGGAAACATAACCACCATATTATTGTCATGCCTGTATCCAAATTAACCCAATTCTTAAATACTATCTAATACCTAGTTCACAATAAAACTTCTCCCATTGTCCATCAGAGTCAAACTAGATGCATATATTGTGTAAGAAACCCAAGTGTGTTTTACAGGAGGAGACTTTTGTGCAATTCCTGGGGCAGCCAGAAAGGGCGGGTATTATGCAAGTCCAGCCTGCCAAGGACATGAAATGGGCCGGATATACTCTATAGGTGCAAACCAGTGTGGTTTCCTGAGCCTTTTCTGCATCTTCCAGGGAATGTTAATGGTACCATTCGGTGTGTCCAAAGCCACATTGATTTAGAGCTATTCAGAAAGGTGCTCACTAGAGTTGTGGTGTGATGTCCCAGTAGTGGCCAGTGGTTAGCTTCATCAATCTTAAGGTCATTTGAAAGAATTGAGACCTACAGCGTTAATTTGACACCTGAAGTCTTGGAAAGACTAGAAGCAAAGAAGCTGCTTGTGCTGAGGAAGGCCCCCTGCAGTGCTCTCAGATCGGCAGATGGCGGGTGGCCCCAGGCTAAGGAGAATTTAATGTCAGGCTGTCACACCGAAAATCAGATTTATTTCTTAACATTTTAAAATTGTGTCTCTGTAAGGGTTTGGCTCTGGTAGTCAGGACTGGGGAAAAGAAGAGAGGATGCCAAACACCCTTCGTGTATGTTGGTCTGAAGGAGAGAATCTTAAAAAACACAAACAAACTCTTTACTTCTGTATGTGTGGTATGATTAATGGGGAAAGATCTTGGTCTTTGGATAAAATAGATGTATGTATTTATACATTCATTCAATACCTAGGCTAGAAACCAGACAGCTATGCTGACTCCATTCTCTCCCCTCCCCCCCACATGTAATAAATCACCAAATTTGGCCAGTTTGACCTCAGAGTTTCCGGAACTTGTCTGTTTTTCTTGATCTGTACAGCCAACGACCCACTTCGGGCTCTCAGCTCTTGCCTCATCTACCGTGATCTCATCCTAGGTAAGTTCATTTACCATATTGCAGCTGGAGTGAGCCATTTAGAACACGAATCAGACTACGTTACAACTCTCCTTTAAAGCTTTCATTGGCTCCTTCCTTCTTTTGCAGACTTTCCCTACTAGCATGCTGGGTTGGGTTGCAGGTGGACAGAAGTATCAATCCCTTTAGTTCAAAGGGTTGGGAGTAGGCTCATTTATTCCCCCCGTACTTCCTGTATTCCATACCATGATGGGAATATTGCCCATGCCCCCCACCCCCACCATATTCTGTGCCATGATGGGAAAAGGCTTATGGAATAAAATCCAAGCTGCTCAGACCTCTGTCCTCTCACCGGCTCCGCCTCCTGCAACTTCCGGCCTTGTGCCGTTCCAATATGGGGCGGTCTTCAGCTTTCTGAGAGTCATTCTTTGCTCATGTGGTTCTTTGCATCTGAAACATGTCTTGACCCCTTGTGTGTCTTGCAACCGTTACTCATCCTCCAAGATTCAATTTAAGAATCATTTATTTCGGGAAGTGTTCCTAACCTTCAAAGTTAGGTCAAGGGTTCCTCTTTTGTGTCTTCCGTATTCCTAACTATGGCATATTCTTTTACCAGATCAACTTACCATATTTGCTAAGTGGTGGTTTGTTTTTGTATCTGTCCCTCCTCCCTCTCTTACTGTTTTTTGAGGACAATATTCATCATCTAGAAATTCTTACTGCCTGCCTGGCACAGTTGCCTGGCCCCCAGTAGGTGCTCAGTAGAAAAGAAACACCAGGGACTCTATGGAGGACAGCTATGATAGTCCTCTGCTAGAAGTTTAGCTAAAAACCCTGTGCTTTCCTGCCCTTTGCTAATGGGGTCTGATCTAAATTGTCCACCAGCTTTGGCTCATGAGGTCCAAAATATCAGGATCCTCAAGTCAGGATCATTAAAAACATATTGAAAAAAATAAAAAATAAATAATGTTGTTATATAGTAGAGAAATATAAAAATAAAAGTGCCTACCAAATACAAATGAATTAAAATTGCCATTCCAACTAAAAAACAAAACAAAACAAAGCCAAACCCCCAAAACCTACAGTTGAACACTGCTCTCTCAGCAATCTTACTGTTTTTAACAGCAACGGATAACAAGAAACACGGCATCACAAGCAGGGAGACAGAGAAGGGAGAATTGCTGCATTAGAAAGGAAATGGTCCAACACCAGTGCACACCGTGGTTTACATCACCACCGCTGCCGCCCCAAGGATTTAGTGTTAATTCAGTTGTTAGAGTTTGTAGGCTATTGGCTGGTAGAAAACTACCATTTCCAAGATTATATATGTATATAAATAGACTGGTACAGAGTCAAGATTAGAGAGAGATGCTGTCATTTGTAAAGACCAAAGGTTTGTAAAAATCTCACATCTTGATCTTGCAAACACACCCATACATACACACTCACATGAGTTTGGGGGCCATGCTCCCTTTAGAACCATGATTTGTGGGAGACCAACAGCTGTAGAAATGTTCACCCAAGATTCAGTGTTTAGAGGTCACTAAGATGGAAATGTCTTCCTTCGGTAACTCTAATAGGACACCATGGTTAGGTCACAATGGCCTATTTACTTTACTTGTCATCGCGGGTGGGAGGAAGAGAGGCAGTGATGCCTCTGGATATTTGAGTGAGAAAGAGGACAGAGAAGTTACAGCAGTGATTTTGATAATGGGCCCTCTTGGTAGGGAAGAGTTAGCTTTGACTTGACGTGTGTTGTATACTGTGGGAAGGTGTAATCAGAGAGCGTGTCTGTACGCCATCTGCTATGTACAACAGATCCTTACGGTGTTAGCAAGGGAAGACGTGATCATCACAGCCTAACTCATTTGTTTGATTTCAGGGACTCAAGGGGTTTGCTGATGTTGGAACTAGCTAGGCTTTCTTCAAAATTAACTAATTTCAGTATCCAAGAACTGAAATGCTACAATATGTTGGGGAAAAAAAAAATCTGTCTTAAATAGAGCAAGTGGATGGTGGCACTACAAAAAAAAAAATCTTATGGATATGATGGGTCACTTGACCCCAAACCTTATTTTCACCCTAAATCTTACTCCACACTACAGAATTCTGCTTTCTCCACGACTGGGTACCTGATAGAGATGGCCCAATGACTGTGGCTGACATCTTTCAAGATGGAAGAGTTTTGATGGTGTGTGTGTGTGCATGCTTAGCTATATTATCATTCATCACAAAGAGCTAGAGTATAGCTAGAGTACAGTGTATACGTAAATACACATATTGCCTGTCTACCTAACATGTATACATACTTTACATATATATGTATATATACACATAATCTTATTTTTAAAGATTTTTAAAACTTATTTGACAGAGAGAGATAGAGAGTGAGCACAAGAAAGGGGAGCAACAGGCAGAGGAAGAGGGAGAAGCAAGGAGCCCAATGAGGAGCTTGATCCCAGGACTCTGGGATCATGACCTGAGTTGAAGGCAGACGGTTAACCAACTGAGCCACCCAGGAGTCCCTATATATACATAAACTTAAGAAGATACAAAACAAAGAAGAGTAATGCATTGAAACATATATCATGAAGTCATGAGTGAGAAAGGCATGCTAATGAGGCATATGCTAATGGGCTCCTCAATCATTTACTGTGTATTTTCTTAACACCTAACTGCGTTCCAGGCTTTGTTATAGACATTGAGGTTCAGGGCAGACCTGGGGTTTACATTCTAGTAGGAGAGACAAACAATAGCCAAGTAATCCTATCACAAGATCATCTTAGGTAATGCTAGGTGCTGTGAAGAAATAGGTAATGAGCCGCTAGACTGGAAAATGTGTATGGTGGTTTTATACAGGACTGTCAGGAAAGGCCTCTTGGAGACTTCTTAAATGAGACCCAAGATGTGCAGTTCTTTAATTATATCCCCCTGTTATTATACAAGATCCCCACCCGTGTGACGGGAAGGTGTGGGATAGGAGAGTGTTCTGTAGTCTTAGTCCTTTGGTGAGCCTGAGGCTGTGACCTTCACAGGTGCCCCTTAGGCGAGGTAGAATGGTCAGAGGGGGCTGGAGTTGAGTGGGGTGGGCTCTGATAAAACCCCAGCAGGTTAGGCTCTGATGAAATCATTTCTCTTGAGACTGGCCTTGTTAGGAAGAATAGGGTGTTCTGAGGCCTATCAAAATGGCTACTGTTTCCCTTCCCACTGCAGGAAGCATGGGGGGATTTTTCTCTGTTCTTCTATTTATTTATGTATGTATTTATGCATTTATTTTTAAAGATTTTATTTATTTATTTGAGAGAGAGAGAGCAGAGTGAGAGCACAAGCAGGGGGAGTGGCAGGTAGAGGAAGAAGCAGGCTCCCCCCTGAGCAGGGAGCCCAGTGGGAGACCTGATCCCAGGACCCCAGAATCATGACCTCAGCCAAAGGCAGACACTTAACTGACTGAGTTAAGTGGACACCTGGACACCCAGGTGTCCCAAGGTTTTACATTTTAAATGGAAATAAGTTATTTATGTTGGGGACAAAGACAAGATTAAACGGCATGCTCCTGATAACTTTGAACATACTACAGAGACAGAAAATTTATGGTAAAAATTCTCCACATGTCACTGCCTTGTTGTATGTGGCGATTAGCATGGTAACATGGGATCAGAACAAGCAGGTTAGAAGAGGACCCTTATTTGCTGATGGGGATCACTGCTCATGGGGAGCTTGTGCAAAGCCTCCCTGATTTGTGAGGCAGGCGAAGTGTGTTCCCTGGGTAGGCTTTATCCATGAGTGCTGGGAGCATGGAGAACACCTCATCCTGCCTCCTTCTGCAGACAGCCCACCATGGCTGTCGCAGGCTGGTTAGGTGGCCCCCAGTGATGGGTTCATTCAAGCAACCATATGATTGCCCTCAGAATAATCTGCCCTCTGTGGGTTCTTAGAAGTCACATCTTGGAGTCTGCTGAAATCATCTTTACGGTAATTTGGTTGTCCTACCGGTAGAGGATGTTTTCCTTACCTGACTAGGTACTCCTAGGAAAGTTGAAGTCATTGAAAAACCTGCATTTGTACAAAGATGTAGACAAGCAATTGCTGGGTAAATTTGATTTGCACAAAGATCAAGTGCCGATTTCCAGATGAGAGCTCTGTTTTATCTCAAAGAGTAGTTTTCTTTTTCTTTCTGAGTTATGTGACTATGGTCCCAGTGATGCATTTCACTTCTCTGTTTGTATCCTGCAGACTAATTTAGCTTTAACTGTTCCGAGTGACAAGTATTCCATCATCTACCTATAGAAGTCATTTTGCAGACTAATTTTAGTTCTTGCAGTCACGTATTTGTCTAAATATGTCCTTTCTCATTTTAATTCCATTATTTCTTTATTCTATTATTCTCCTTTGTTATGTTAAACCTTCCTGTAACATTTTAGGAAATTATAATGTTCTCTCGTCAGCATGTTCTGGCATTATAGATTTTCTTCCTCTGAGTTCTGTTCATGATCCACCACCCCAATTTGCAGTGAACGTAGACATTGACCCCACATCTTCTTTCCAATGTAGGCCCATAATAGGGCTGGAGGGGACCCATGCCACACAGAATGTGGGGCTGCAAACCTGGCAGAGAGTCGGCTTCCATGATCACGACTAAACTCTGAGGGCTCAAGGGAAGAATCCCTCCTGGCTTCTTTAAGCTTCTGGTGGCTCCAGGCATTTCTTGCCTTGTGGTTATACTATTCCATTCTCGGCCTCCATCTTTGCATCCTGTGTTTGTGTCTTCCCTTTCCTCCCCTCCTTCCTTCCTTCCTAATATCCTTTCTTCCTCCTCTCCTCCCTCTTCTCCTTTCTTTCTTTTCTTTTTCCTCCTTCCCTCCCTTCCTTTTTTTTTGTTAAACTAGGCTCATGCCCAGCATGGAGTCCAATGCAGGGCTTGAACTCATGACCCCGAGATCAAGACCTGAGCTGAGATCAGCAGTCAGATGCCTAACCAACTGAGCTACCAGGTGCCCTGTGTCTTTTTTTTTTTTTTTTTAAATAAGGACACTTATCATTGGATTTAGGTCTCATTTGAGTAATTCAGGATGATTTCACTCTGAGATCCTAACTTAATCTATGAAGATATAGAAGGTCATCAATTAAGATCACCTTTTCTAAACAAGGTCACATTCACAATTTCTGGGGGTTAGACATGGACATATCTTTTGGGAGGCCATGATTTAACACACTACAGTGGTCATCTCTCTCCCAACTTGCAGTCTTGGCCCCAAATTGCTACCATTTAGAAACATAACTGAAATTTAATCATTATACCTCTAGCAGACCCCTATTAAAAAGTCAGATATCTCTGAGAAAGGTCGTTTGAACATTTAGTGCCCATTAGTACAGGGTAGAGAGCAGGATCCTGGGGGAAGGGGACAGACAAGGCCAATATCAGTAAAGCAATAAGAGGCAAGGATGCTCTGGTACATCGGGTATTATGGGGTAAAGGACCAGACTGTGTTCAGTTGAAGACCTTGTACCCCAGCAGAATGAACCCATGAAAGTGCACTCCCATTGGGAGGCAAAGGCAGAGTTTGACCCTTCCTAATTTTGTCCCAATATGGGACAGTCCCATATCAGTCCCAATATGGGGCCTGAATTCACAATCCAAAGATCAAGACCTGAGCTGAGATCAAGAGTTGGATGCTCAACCGACTGAGCCACTCAGGTGCCTCCTAATTTAGTGTCATATTTATGCTGTGCTCCCCTGCCTGGACTGACCACCTGACCAGGGAAACTGGCCACATTTCTGCCCTCATGTCTTGGTTCCTGGAGCATCCCAGAGCAAGTGGGAAGCCTGCAATGGAACCGAATTGGGTCTTTAAGCAAGAATAGGATGTCAATAGCCATTTAGTCCATCATGAAACATAGGTCTGTGAGTTGAGAATCCAGTGCCTAACTAGTGGAAGAGTCTATGGGCTTCTAACTCCCAGGTGAATGTTTCTCCTACTACCTTTGGTTATCTCTAATGATCTCAGTGAATTTTAGGAATAGGTTTCATGTTTACAAACCTTTCAGTCAGAATTGGGCTTTCTTTCAAAAAACAGTTGACATCACAAAATCCCACATTTGTAGAGATTCCAGTGGTGTACACTACTGCTTGCCCCCCAGGGCTTATGGCTTTGACTTCTCTATTATATTTCAACAAGACATTTCATAGTGAATACATGAATGAAAGAACAAATAAATAATTTACACCAACCTTCTCTTTCAGGATTTTATGTGTTTGCCCCATGTAAGATCCGATGTTAGCAAACAGCCCTGGGGAAGGGACATCTCACTTATGCCTCTTCTTACTGAGAAGTGGGAACCTCAGGTCTACTAAGAGAATTGTCCATGCAGTTTGCTCCATGAGACTGCGTAGAGCAGAGCGGGTAAGTTGTGTTCTGGAACCAGACAGTCTGGGTTCCCATTCTGATTATTCCATTAATTCACTGGGGGGCTTGGGGGCTAATTACTTAATTTCTTTAGAACTCAGTTTTCTTATCTGTAAAAATAGAGAGGAATAATAGTGCTATCTCTTAAGGCTGTCGAGAGAGTTCAAGAAAACTTGGAGAGTGTGTTTTCAGGAAGTTGTTGTTACAGCTTCTTTCAGAAGCAATGCTTTCCATAGAGAGTCAGTCAAGATCAGATGGGTTGGAAAGACAGGAAGTATATGGTCAATACCCTGCCTTCTGGGCTGCGGTAGGGATAAGGAGATGACAATTCTTTATTAAGGGTCCAATTTTGCGAACCTGGCTCTCCCCCTAAACATTTACTCCCTGTACCTCTCCAGGCTCTGAACCTGCCTCGCCGATGATCTGCTCTCCATGGAGCCTTGCTCTATGTGCACTGGTATTACAATGAAATTCATCATTAGAAAGATTTCCTCCAGGCTCCCCAAGCACATGGTGTGGCAAGTTGGTAATTATGTGTGTTGTTTGGAGTGTGAGGTATTCTAAAATGAGAAATGTTGTCAACTTTTTAGAAGTGAGGGCTGGTGTGGAGATTACTCATGACTGTAATGGTTTCCAAATGCAAATTGAACATCTTTCTTTTGATCCTGAATGATGGCAAGAAGTGAACACGGATCTTTGATCCCATGCCAGTGTCTAGAGAAATTATGAGGTCTCTGGGATGGGATAATAGACCCTCATCAAGACTTCTAGCTTTAGGAAATTGTTTAATCTCTATTCTCAGTGGCTACAGCGTTGAGGCAGCTGTGACTACAAGGTCCCAAGTGCTATTGAAAACAGCTCATCAGTTCAGAACAAAGCTGATTATGCAAATTGTGCATTAAGATGCGGCTCCAATTTAATTTTACTCTGTAAATAAATATCCCATTAACACCCATCTGTTGAAAGTCAGGTAAGACACTCTCTAAGACTGTATGGCTAGAGTTCCAGCGAATGCCCTGTAAAAACTGACGGGGGCAGGGGGAGGGATTAAGACATACAAATTCACTATGTAGAACTTCAGTTTTTTTTTTTTTTTTTTTTTTTTTCTTTCAATGGCGAGTCAGCTATAAAATCAATTTAGAGCAAGAAGAAACTCTGATTGGCCAAGAAAGACACTGCATCTATTTCTGGTCCTGCTCTTCCGAGGGCACACGAAAGCTTTCTCTGATTGCTGTCACAGAGATCAATAATAATTATGGCTCACCAATTCCCTCCCAAAATAAAAACATTTCAGCTGATGAGAAGCGAACACTAAATTAGCACCAGCTCTTTTTGCTGCAGGGCAATTTACCCAGCCAGAAACGCCACTTGTAAGAGTTGTCTTTGCTGAATGGGTGCAGCTGGCCTCTTGGAGTCTGGCGTGGTGGAAAAACCCACCCCGCCTCTGGACGGAACCGGAACCGGAACCGGAACTGGAACCGCCAGTGGGATTGCAAGGAAAGAGGCAAGCTGCCTCCCGAGTGCTGCTGTCTTTTCTCTGGTCAGACCGGTAACGAGCCATGGCCCAGCAGCTTTAGGAAGAGCTTTTGGTACTTCTACAGCGGCCTTTTAATATCAGTTGCTCCTCGGGGGCATAATGCTTGGGTATTGTTTGCTAAGATTTTGGTGGGGATGAATTGCCAGTCCGCTGCCTTGAGGTAAGAACCGGTTGTATTTTGGGGCGGTGCTGTTTGGTGGGGGTGATGGTACAGGTAAGAGACAAGGGGTGGGATTGGTAGGAGGTTAAGGACAGTCCAGGTACTGACCCATCATGGCTTATACACTGTGATCCTAAGGTGCTGTTTTCTAAACTATTGGTCATGTTTCCTGTAGAAATGACCATTGCATGTGGCTGGGGGCATCTCTGGAAGGATGTGAAGGGTGTCAAGCAAGGTACTAAGCCCCAGGCCACCAGCATATATGGTGCTTTGCCCATATTGCAAAAAGAACCTCTGAGTAGAAAAATTTCACAAAGGGGTCCCTTCTTTCCAGCTCATGAAGCCCTGAGTCAAGGCCCATAGATTCAGAAGAATAAAGTACATCTCTCCTGTACCTGTCTGTCTAAAATATGCCTCTTCCCCCAAGTATGAGACCTGGGTATCTGCCCCACAATTTGTACCACAGGGATGGGACCGAGGCTAGCTCCTCCCCTTTTCTTCTTACTGTCTTGAAGGTGGGCATGATACTGAAGCTAAGCAGCCATCTTGTAACCATGAGGCAATAACATTTTAACCTGCTTAGGAAGGTGGAAGGAAAGATGGGTGGAGCCTGGGTTCCTCATGACTTTGTTGAGTTGCTACACTAGCTCTAGACTAACTACTTCTGAATTCCTTGTTATATGAGAAAGATAAATCCTTATGTTAAACTGCTGTTAAGTAAATGTTCTGTTATTGCCAAAATAACCATAATGGAAGAAAGGAATGGGGAGCTAGCAGATAGGTGAATGGTGGAAGAGTCTGAATTTCTGATTCTTGGCGAACTCGTCTTCAGAGATCCCACTCAAGTGAATGAGGCATTATGGTGACTGTCAGCCCTAGAAGTAAAATATTAGAGGTGGTTCTGTGGGCAGGAGTGAGGTGAAAACTTGTCAGCATGCATGGGAACTATATAGCCAAACGAACAGCTCCAGCACTGACCACTTCTGCAAGCCATGGTCCTTATGAGACCTGTGGTCTGAAGTGTCAGAAAGGCATAAAAGAACTTCGTATCCTGGCTTCTTCTCTTCCACAGAAACACACACACATACACATACACAAAAATGGTTATAGACAAGGTCATGTTGCAGGAACATTTATTCCTCTGTGTTGCCTTCCTACTATACGTCTTGCCTCACCTTCACCCAGACTGGCTCCTGGTGTCGTCATCCTTCTTCGTTTCTATTAGAATAGACTAGGTCATGCTGTGGTTATTGGTTGCTTACACTAATAAAAGGTTTTCTCTTGCTTATGCAGCAGTGCCTTTGAGGGGAGATGGGGGGCTGTCTCTACATCATAATCATTCTTACCCTAGGCCCTTGACCATCAGAAGTAGCCTTGTCTGGCACATTCCCAGTTGCTACAGCAGAGGGGGAGAAAGCTCTAGGCCAGCACTGTCCAGTAGAAATATGATACAGGCTACCTACATAAGTTCACATTTTCTACTAGCCACATTAAAAGCATAAAAGGAAGGTGATGATGGTGAAGTTAATTTTAATAATGAATTTTATTGATGCCAACATTATAATTTCAACACATAATTAATGTAAGATATATTAGGGCTTTTTGATATATATTTTCCTTTTTGGATACAAGCTCTTTGGGATCCAGTGTGAGTGTTTCACACTTCCTGCACCTCTCAGTTTGGACCAGCCACACTGTAAGTGTTCTGGAAACATCTGTCGTGATTGGCTACCACCCTGGGTAGCAAGCTCTCAGGGTCCCTTTCGACAATTACTTCCTTAATCTAGAAGTGACTAACACACATCTCTTCTGCTCACACCTCACTGGATAAAACTGGTCATGTGGCTCCATGCAACCACAGGGAGCCAGCAGGGGTGATCCTTGTTTGTGCCTTAACACGGAGAGATGGGAATGGTTGACAAAAAGCAGGCATGACCAGCAAACCCTTCTCACAGCCCCTCACTAGGACACCCCGCTGGTTGGTGCCTCTTCTAGTGTCTGTTTTGACTTGACTCCATTGCTTGCTTGGCCACGAAACGAGACAGATAGGCCAAATATCACAGGATAGGACCCAGAAGGTGTGCCATATTATTTTTAGAAATAGAAATTTCTTGGAAGTGTGAGGTAAAATACTGATGAATTCGGATGACTGGGAAGGCCAGAGGCTAAGGTGCGGGAGCAGAGGAAAGGCCCTTATGGAGCAGAAGACATTTTTGTTCATCTTTCTCATTTGCCAATACTGTTAGCTTCCTTGCTGACTGCCTTGTTGCTGGCGTCCCTGAGCTACCCGCCATCTCCCAGGACCCCACAGCTGGGAGCCCAGGAACAGGATGACTGCCCATTATGCCCTATAGAAAATAAGGTGATATTTAGTTGCTAATGTTTTTTATACTGGAAGCTCTTGGAGGTCTGGACAACAACGTACTTCTTCCTGAATTTCTGTTACTATCTGGTTTATAGTAGATGCTGAGTAAATATCTGAATGAATGAATTTTGTGTTAACTTTGACAGAACTGTGTCGTGCACTGTTTGTCTTTTTAATGGCACTGCAACGGAGAGCAGAGCTGGCCTTCATGCCAACTGGATGCTGCTGTTGACGGCACTGGGAAGTCATCGCCATGCCTCCTGGGAAGGACCCTTCAGGTAGTCAGTAGAACATGTACTTTGTAAACATCCATAACGTGTGGATTTATATTGTTTTAAAACATACATTTTATTAATATTTGGGTATGGGGAGGCCAGTAGATGAGGAGATGACCGCCATTGAAAAGATAGCTTACGACTATCTTTTCACGGTTCCAAAGAGGAGGCAGGCGTGCCATGTCATATAGGGAGGGCCACCTGGGAGAACACCACAGTGGGTCAGGCAACAAGAGGGCATGCAGGGAAGATGCGGGCAAAGCATTTTTATCGTGGTTCCTGCAGGAAATGCAAGGCAAGGCACGGTAAGCCGGCTTAGGATTGGCTAGTTTGAATAATTCCAGCTCGTCCTGGGGTGCGGGCGCCATCCTTAGTCATCTGGTATATGGCCGTATGGTGACTGGGACAAGGAGATAGTAAGTAGCCCCGTAGAGAGAGTCAGAGAGGCGGCGGTGGGGGTATGGGCTTAGGATTGGTTGGTTTGCAGATAAAAGACACACCTGCAGAGGAGTCCTTTCCTGCCTCTGAGAATTGGCTAGCCATGGGAGGGACAGTCCCTCTGGGGTCAGCAAAGCCCCAGATGTCAGAGCAACAGAAACACAGAAAATAAAAAGGCATTATTAATACATATATAAATGGCTCTATTGAGTTCAAAGGTGGCATTTCAGTCTCTTAGGGCTTAATAGAAAACTGAAATTATATGCCCTTTTAAGTTTTCTAAAGTGGTTCTGATCACTTGTCTGGATATTTGAAGGGCAAAAATGCAAGTACAGAAGTTAGAGACCTGAGCTTTATTGTGGTTCTAAGTGGATCCCCTGGCATCTCCATCCTTGGAGAAGAAGTTTCTGAATTTTTGGATTAAAAACAACAGAGATGTGTATGCAACTGGAGAAGCTGAGTGGGACAGAGGACGCAGGGAAGATTAGCTGCCTGAACTTTCCAGCATGGATCAGGCTGCCAGTGCTCCACATTTTGAGTATCATGTGATGGCTCCCTAGCACCATGGAGAGTAATTGGAAGGCTAGCAAGGGAAGAGTGGTACTCTTGAAGCCTATGGTATTCGTGAGCACACTGAGCTCCGGGAGTTCCTCCAAAGTGTCATGGGCTTTTGTGACAGTTACTTGGAAAGTCAAGGGGGACTGAGTGTCACCTGAAAAATGTTGATGTGCCATTTGGTGTGCCTTGAGCTTCCCTATTGAGCTTAAACCCATGGTCATTTGATAGAATGGAGCCCCGAGTCCAATCAGAAGTTAAAAATTGTCTCCATTTCAAAATGTCTGAGTGTCTCAATATGTCCTATTGAACTGGGGGCCTTGTATGCTATCCAGCAAGGAGAACTCTTAAAATGATGGTGTCTAGACCAAGAATGATGATAGCCATTCATGGCCAATAACCAATAGCTGATATTGGCTTGTGAATCAGCAAGCACCAGGCAGATGCCTGTGTGCAGCTAGTGGTGACACAGTGCTTTATAGTGAGGTCCTGCCAAGGCATTTTCTTCAGAATGATTATAGCAGAAATGCTAGCAAATTCTTTGGAGCTGGAAGAAAAATGTATCTAACATCTGTATTTTCATTTAAATATATATATTTTTGCAGTTAGGAAAATATTTTATGTGCTAACTCAGACTCACTTATCTAATAAAGAAGATAGTCACTAATAGCTGGAAAAAGGCATTAATAATAATACTAACCATTCATTGCTGATATGACTAACTGATACTTACTATGTGCCAGGCATTGGTCCATGGGACTTATACTGATTTGTTAATTTCTTACAACACCCCTAGGAGACATATTATATCATATTCACTTCACAGAGGAAAGCAACTGAGATTAAACAATTTGCCCATAGGTCATACAGCTAATAAATGGTGGAACCCATGTGGTCTATCCCAACTGCATGCTCATAATCCTAGGACTATCTTAAAGTGGGGAGCGCAGTTGAGAGGACAGCACTATCCTTGCCCCAGCTACTTACTTTTCAGACTATATTGAGGTCTACTGAGCACTTCTTTTATTTTTTTTTAAAGATTTTATTTATTTTATTTGACAGAGATTACAAGTAGGCAGAGAGGCAGGCAGAGAGAGAGAGAGGAGGAAGCAGGCTCCCTGCTGAGCAGAGAGCCAGATACGGGACTTGATCCCAGGACCCTGGGATCATGACCTGAGCCGAAGGCAGAGGCTTTAACCCACTGAGCCACCCAGGCACCCCTCTACTGAGCACTTCTAAAGACAGATTTATTTATTTATTTATTTGAGAGTGAGCTGGGGGAGGGGCAGAGAGGGAGAGGAAGACAAGCAGACTCCTCACTGAGCAGGGAGCCCGGTGCAGGGTTGGATCCCAGGTCATGACCCAAGTCAAAGGTAGATGCTTAACTGACTGAGCCGCCTGGGCTTCCCAGACCTAGTGCTCTGTAATTTCCTCTTAATTCCTGCAAAGCCTTCCTACAATTTCAAAGCTTCATTTCCTTGATTGTTCCTGGTTTAAAAGCTTTGTTTCTGAATCAGTCAGGATAGGCCACCATGTGTTTCATAACAAACATAGTATGTTGTATAGTATAACATTTTATAACAAAGGCTTTTCATGATACTTGCCCCTGGGTCCTAGGTGTGTAGAGAGATGCTTGCATGTTACATGCCTATCCCAGGTTCCCAAGTGGTCTCTGCTCATAAAAGTCCTTCAAGGACCTAGGATGACAGAGCAGCTGCCATTTTAAAGATGGCAGTAGCTATACCATAGGAAAGAATGCCCTGAAAGCTCTTATACCTGCAATTAAAGGTTCTGCCTTGAAGAAACACATAATTCATGGGCCAAAACTGGTCTCGTGGCCTCATCCAACCATAGGAGATCTGGAAGTGCAGTCCTTACATGTGCCCAAAGAGGGGAGAACAAGCCATAGTTGGCAAACAGCATTAATGACCTCCACATGGCTCAGTGTGCACAACTATGAGAAAGAGGATTTTGGAAAGCTTGCAAGGTACTAATCAGAATCCATGGAGATCTTGGTAGTACACTGAACTGGGATCAGTGCCAAGCTTCATCGAGTCTGACTTAAATGCATTAGATTAGAGAGCACTCAATTGAGCTGGTTGTTTTCCTGGTTTCAGTGACTGCTCCATCCATTTTCTCCTGCATGCCTCCTCCTCTCATCCCCCATCCACCTGCCAGTTCCCAGGATTGTAATAGCGATGCTGTTCAGTTGGCATGAGGCAAGGCTTCAGGACAGCTTTCATTCATCGTGATTTCAAAGGTTGAATGAAAGTGGGATCACAAAGGGTAAAGAATAAGAACATATGTGTAAACATTTTATGCACCTCCCACTGATGTTGTGTTCACAGATGGGGCTCCAGGAGACTCCCTCCCCACCCCTCGTGCAATAGAACTGTCTCTACTGTTTTTCGTGTGTGTTCAATACAGGTTTTCACCCTGTAGGGACTCACCATCAAATTTGACTCTGGACTGACCTAGAGCAGAGGAGGTTTGAGACCTGTCACTATGTCTCGGTTTGACTGATTGTAGGGAAAAGGCTGAACTGCAAACGTGGTAGATCTTGGTAGGTTTTCCACAGGGAAAAAGAGGAAAGGGAATTGATTCTGAAGTCCTACCAACTGAGTTCAGATGTTAGCAGCACAGTGTATTAGCCTGTGATCTTGGACAGACCTGTTTCTTCATCCTTTGTAAACTATCAAAACTCAGTGCCAACAGCTGCTTCAGAAATTTGTCTCTTTATTTATTTTTTTTTTTATATTTTATTTATTTATTTGTCAGAGAGAGAGAGCGAGCACAGGCAGAGTGGCAGGCAGAGTCAGAGGGAGAGGCAGGCTCCCTGCGGAGCAAGGAACCGGATGTGGGACTCGATCCCAGGACGCAGGGATCATGACCTGAGCCGAAGGCAGCTGCTTAACCAACTGAGCCACCCAGGCGTCCCAGAAATTTGTCTCTTTAAACAGACATAAAATAAGGAAAGCAGTAGGCTGCCATGACCTTGTCTCTCATTCTCACATGTTAGGAACTATATAGTAGCATTATCATGGCAATGAACCGATGAGGCTCTTCTTAGGTCCCATTCAGGAAGCCCAGAAGACACATGTCTACATGAACTTGTCACCCTCTCTCCTTCCAAGAAACATAGTTAAATATTTCAGTGTGTGTTTCACACTGAGGGGATCAATAAGTAGAGATTTTTTTTACACTAGTAAGAACACCTTTGGAGAAGAGATATATCAAAATAGCCCAGGGTGGGGCAGGGAGGGGGTGCTGATATTGTCATGTTATTGACTAGAAGTAGCCTGACCTTTAAAATTACAACATCCAAATACATCAAAACAAGAAGGGAGAGAATTGAAGTAAAGGGGTTACTTTTATTGCTTCCTTATCCAGCAGGGTTGGGTGAATATCCTCTATTGTGTTTTCCAGAAAATAGATTTAAACCATATTTCTTGTTTTCTGTTTCATTAGAGTGAGCAGTAGGATGATGATATGTGGTCAAAACAGAGACCCATGAATTCTGCAGTAAATCAGTAAATCACGGAGAATCACAGACTTTTACCAAAACAAAGACCCCTTACGTTCTGCTGATGGCCCTCTTCCCAAGTCTCATTCTGGGGGAACTGCCCGGTTTCCCTCTCATTCCCCTTGTGGCTGCAGTGATGGGTGAGTAAGCCTAGAAGCCCCTGACTAAAATTAACTTACTGAATCAAAATCCCTAGGGATGCAGTCCAGGACTCTTCATTTTTACAAGTTCTCAGAACACCAATGTTTGAAAACCACTGGCTGACCGTCCATATATGAAATGATTCCTGAACTCCATTATTAGCCCAGAGGAGCCTCACACCTTTTAAGGATTATAAAAACTGGAGAAGGAGTGTTCTAGAGCCTAACCATGGGCAGAGAGCTTCTTGAAACCTGAGTAGTTACTGGCTTCTCCCAATTTTATACTCAAATCCCCAGTAAGCATGCTGAGTAGAATGCCATTTGCTGGGGATTTTCCTACTTTTTTTTTTTTTTTAAATTAGTGACTTTCTTAAGATTTCTCCTTAAGTTTTCACAGCTTATGTTTTGCCCCTTTGACTACAGATGACTCTCTTGGTTGTGTCTTGGTACTTTTTGTTTCCTTTGCACCCAGCACATCTTCTGTATTCATTGATTTGGTGTGGCTCGAACAGTTCAAAGTTGAAAGATATCTTGAAAGAAACCTCTGTGTTTGAGGCTCCTGCTCCATTCCTCGTGCCTGTACAGTGTTGTTACGTGGCTGGGGCCCGGAAAATGCCTGCTAATTGACTGAGTGACCTTAGGCTTACTCTCCATTTTGACCAATGCCTTCATATCTTTAGGAAAATCTGCTCCTGCCGGCAGTTCCCTGTGAACATCCAGCGATCATTCCAGAAATGGCCGCTTCTCAGGTGGTTCCTCTAGAAGTTAATGCTAACACGCACTACCTGCCTACTTGACATCTCCTCTTAGCTGTCTGGCGGACATCTCTAACTTCACATACCTCTCTCCATTCTCATTCTTCACCATCTTGTGCAATGGCCACCCCATGCTTCCAGATGTTCAGGTCCAAAACTCTGGAGTCACCTTTCTTTCCACTCTTCCTCTTGCATCCCATATCCCATCTTCAGTAAATTCCGTTCATGCTATCTTCAAAATAGATCCAGAGTATGACTGCATCTCAGCACCTGCACTCACCCCTACCTGCACTTAGCCACCATCCTCTGTCTCCTGCAGTGTTCTCCCCCTGTAATGGTCTCCTTGGTTCCCTCCTCATCTTCCTCTAGTTTACTTTCAATACAGCAGCCAGGGTAACCTCTGGAGAGTTAAGTTAGATTATGTGACTCTGCTGCTAAAACCCCTATAATTCCTTCTCCTTCCATTTTGCCAAGAATAAAAGCCCAAATCCATAACTGGGCCGTCTCATATCTCTGTGACCTCATTTGTGACTCCCATCTTGCTCAGTCAGCTTCAGGGACGTTGCGTGTCCCAGTCATGCCAGGCACCCCCCACCCCTCCCCAGGAGGTGGCCATTCTCTCTGAAAGGGCCCCACAGAGAACCACCCCCTGCTTCATCCTCATCTTTGCTCAAGTGCCATCTTCACAGTGATTCCACACTCGCCCCGGCCACTGAATTTAAAACTCTACCATCTCATGCCACACATAATCTTTTTGCCCAGCTCTAATTTTCTTGTAGTGTTTACCACACTTTCTCACAAGGTATATGTTACTTGTTGATAGTGCTTACTGGTCATATATTTTCCCAACCAGAATGGAACCTAGGCAGAGGCTTTGGTCTGTTCACTTCACTGATGTTTTCCCAGTGCCTAGACTGTCTAGTAAACTGTTAAGGAAGGAAGAAGAGAGGGAAGAAGGAAAGAAAGATAAGAGGGGGGAGGGGAGAAAGAAGGAAGGACTCCCATTTTGTTGGAAGCCCTCAATATTACAACCAAAGTTATTACGGCGAAAGCAACATAAATCCACGCTGAGTGGAGAGAAGAGCACCACGTTTGTGAGAACCAGTAAAGGAGGCATTTCTCACATGTCAATTGTTTCTGACTGAACTCTGTATGAGTGGTCTGCAGCATCTGCTCAGACTGATTAAATGGCTTCCTGTCTAATCAACTCTGCATCAGTTATCATCTCTGGTGCTCACCTGTCAGCCATATCGAATGGTGAATGGCTCCCTCTGGCTCCTGGTCAGGCTTTCACAGGTGGGGGGTTTGTGAGATAAAGTTCTGAGGAGAATGGAAGAAGACCCGCATCTAAGTAGAGGTGGACAGAATCTCCCTGTTGGTAGCCAAAGGTCCCCTCTGTAAGTGTCCCTTGGAAACCAAGGCTTTTGTGGGGATTCCTACTTAGGCGAGCCTGAAGTGAAGCTTTTATCCCTTGCACCTCATCTAGGAGCCACTGCTGCCTGTGGTGAGGAGGCAGATCCAAGAAAGATGTGGATAGGTTGAAAGCTATTTCTGCATCAGTAGTATCCTCCGCATTAGCATTTGACAGCAGCACCGGGTGTTATTGGGGGTGGATCTGAGGTCATATCAATTCCGTGGTTCCCTACACATGTGGTCCTTAGGGCGTTCCCACAGGGTGCATTGGAGGTGAGCTCATCCTCTGATATCTCCTAGCCACTCAGGAACTCACCCTTCTGGGTGTGGACTCAGTATACCTGTGTTGTGCTGGTTGAGGTCCTGGTGGGTTGGGTCATCGAATGGTTTCTCTGTGCTTCCCAAAGGCCAGGACTACATGTGGCTGGTCCTTCGGGGTAAGAGTGATTGTGGTGGTTTTAAAATGTGCTCCCCAGTTCTTTGACATATCTTGCATGGAGAGGTTGGGGTCTACGTCCCTTCTTCGGTCTGGGTGGGTTCTGTGATTACTGTGCACCAAGAGAGGAAGGGGAAGCGATGTAAGGTACGTGTCTTCCAAGGTTAGGTCATTGATTGTCATGTAGCTCCTGTGCTGTTTGTGGAAACCCTCTCCCAGAGTCCTGATCCACCAGGTACAGAGTCTGATGATTGGAGACCATCACGCTGGAGAGGCCCCAGGGAGGTGCTCCAAGGGAAAGTCCCATCTGACTAAACTCAACCTTAAGTCCTCCTACCCAGCCACCAGGCCCATGAGTAATGGAGCCCCTTTGAGAGGGGATCCTTCAGGCACTGTGGAGCCGCGGTGCCCTTTCCACATTTCTGACCTATAGAAGCTTTGAGCATAGACAGATGGGTATTGTTTTATGCCTCTGAGTTTTGGGATACTTTCACATCAGCACATAACTGGACCAACGGGATATGGGGAAATACCAGTTTTGGAGTCAGTTGTAGGTCAGTTCGAATGTCAGCTCCTACTTGGCTGGCTTGGTGACATGGGGCAGGGTCTGATAAATCTTTCAAGTAGGGAAGCTATCCTGTGTGTTTCAGGTTGATGTAAAGGGTCAATGAGGTAGTAGATGTACAAGGCTTAATCATGTTTTAGGGATCTGAAAAAAATCTTAGTCTCCCTTGTCTTCCCTTTCCTTCTACCACAGAAAAAAAGAAAATAGTAGCCTGGCTGTGGCCATGCTGGAACCGTGAGTATGGCTGGTGTCTCTTGTGATCTCAGGGTGGGCTACTCTATATTTGAGCTGTATTTGAATTCTTGCAGTGCCTGCCCCCACCCGCTGCCTCCTCTGCTCCTTTAGGCAGGCTGTCTATAAGCTTAGAGCTTAATAACAGGTCTGGTCCACGATAGTTGCTCCATAAATGTTGTCAAATAAATGTGTTAAGATATGTATGCAAGCAGAGATCTGAACCTGCAAGTGTGGCTTCATAATGGGTTAGGGGTATACAGAGAACTCTATTTCTAAGAATTAAACCTGATTTTTAAAAAGTTAGCTGTTAAAGAGATCCAGATTCTGGCATTTAACTGCCAAGGGTAAAATCCTGGCTCTATTCCTTATTGGCTGTGTGACCTTAGGCAAGGTACATAACCTCTCTGTGCCCACATTTCTCCACCTACAAAAGGGGAGAAAAATAATGGCACGTAAGGAAGGCAGAAAATGTGTATCACAGTGCCTCGCTTGTGATAACCTTGTCGTTTCTCCAAGTATGGTGTATGGGACCAGGAACATTCATGTCACCTATGAATTTGGTATCTCTGCAGGACTCTCAGGCCACACCCCAGGCCAATCAGATCAGAATCTGCATTTTACCAAGATCCACAGGTGATGCATATGCCTGTTAAAACTTGAGAAAGACCACTCTCATAAACTTTGGTGATAATTATGGTGTAGAGGAGAATTGTCTTGTGTTTGGAAAAACTTCTTTTAAAATTTTGTGCAGCCCCAACATGCAAGGGTTTATAAAATGGGATGGCCTTGGGATTAGGCCCATGACAGACAGTGCTGGGGGCCGCCATACACCTGCGGACAGCAGCCTCCTCTTCTCCTCCCGCTATGCTCTGTCCCCAGAATTTCCTCTCTTCTTACCTGTAGGCTAATGCACGCCTTGCCAGGGGGCTCCTACTTTTTTCCTGGACTTGAGCATTCTCGGGGGCTCAAGTACAGCTTATTGTCCAGTGCTCACTCTGGGTAAAGCGAAACAGTGTTATCTGCGGTATCCCATGCCATGGAAATCAGCTTGACATTTGTCAAAGGCTTCCTCTTTTGTTATGTGTGTAAGTGCACCTGTAATTTTATCTCAGATGAAGGCAACATTAACAAAATGTATTCCTTTGTGTAAAGCCTTAGACAGCCTCTCAGTTAACACCCTCCACCACTCTTATGCAAAAATAACCATTGTGGCCTATTTGTGGCCTGGTTTTGTTAGTAATAGATACCTCTCTAACTTCGTGCATCACTGTGGAGATGGTTACTCAAAATGGTTTTTGGAATGAAGATAATCATTACTTTTAAAATTACTGCAATCTGACTTCTCATTAAAATTTCATTAATGCCTTTCCCGAGTGTGTCAAATGGGATACTTTAAAAAGCGTATTGCTCTATTATATTTCCATTAATACTGTCCACTATTTTAATAGCCCTGGAAGGTTTTAATACCTTTGTGCACTTAATGCAAGAAAAAAGCCTTGGAGAATGACTGAACTAAAGTAAACATCCTGACGCTGTGTTCGGCACAGCCTTGTCCCATTCCCGCAGCTCTCTAGGACAACCTCTGTAGAACTCAGCAATAAAAGTGACAATTCTCTTGGGGGGAGCCTGGGTGGCTCAGTTGGTTAATCATCTGCCTCCAGCTCAGGTCATGATCCAGCGAGCCCCAAGTCAGGCTCCCTGGGCAGTGGGGGGTCTGCTTTTCCTTCTGTCCTACTCCACATGCTCTAATAAATAAAATATGGGGGAAAAAAATAAGAGTAGCCATTCTGGGACACTATCAGGAAATCGGTGGGTTCTGCTTTAGGAGTCTTTGCTGTGTTGTCATTTGACTGATAAGAGCCACCCAGGGCTGGGAATGCCAGTGTTTTCGATGGTGCGCTGGCGACAGCTCCGGTCTCCTCCTCCTGCCTAGGCTGTGGCCACCACTCAGCTCTCTGGACCATGTGACCAGGTCGGGGGGCATCTTCTACTCCTGCTTGGAGGAGGGGCTCCAGTGCCTCCCCGCTCCATGGAGTCCACCTTGCCCCCTCTGCCTTCAATGGCCATAGCCTCCTAAGACACTGCAGATGCCAGAGATGAAATGGTTTGGAACAAAAAAGGAAAGGAAGAAGCCACCACCTCACCGCCTCACCCAGGCACCTGCCTTCGTGCTGCCTCCTCTTCCTGCTATGGTTTAATGATTCAGTTGTGGGCAAAGAAAGCTGCATGTTTTTATGTCCCCAAAGGGAGTCATTCACATTTGCAAAGCCTCCTTCCCAGCCTGCAGGAGTCCTAAGGTTTTCTGGACCAAATGATCTCTCCCAGTACAGATGTTATTGTTTTAATATAATGAAAAATGCAGTGACATCAAGGGCTCACAATAGCCCCCATCATTCATCCTTCCAAGCCATGCAAGTGTATTTAGTAAACGGATAGAGTAATCAGGGAGCACAAGGCAGGCTGATCTATTATTCAGGTTATTACAGAATCAGCAATGTTTACTTTCTTATTATAGTTTTCCAATTAGTGGGAGAGCAATGACAATAACCCAGCTTGGGGTCTCCAGGGAGATGCCTGAAATTTAACATGCAACTTAAAGGGATAGAAGAAGTTATCAGGGCTGGGACACAGGCTAATCTTCCCTTTTCACCAAGGGATTAGGCAGAGAGTTATAGATTTGCAGTTTTCATCAGAGGAGCTGCTGGAACTTTCATCATGGCCTCTGAATGATGCCAGTGGCCCCTTCCATCTCTGATGGAGCAGGTCACTGGATCCTTTGTGTGCAGGATCTAGGATTATTAGGGTTTTTTGGAGTTGGCAGCTGTGTGGTCAGCTCTTTCCGGTTCTGAGCACAACGAAACTTCCCTCCACTCCTGGCTCTGTGCTCCCGTGTCCCTTGGCCACGAGTGTGGTTGAGGATGCCATACTTCGCTGGGCATTTCTCCTGCTCCAGCCAGACTGGCCACTTGCACTGCCTGTGCCCATGGCCTTTCCTGGAATGCTCTCCTCCCTTCTCATGGGCCACCATTCTTGGCTGGCTTTTTCAGCCCTGAGGACAGCATTCCCTGCCCATTTCCTTCCTCTCAGGGCTCGACTGGTCTGTAAATAAGCCCTTGTTTCTTAAAAAATATATATACTACGCTAAGATCTAAGAGCAATTCATTTTAGAAAATGGTGGTAATAAAGAATATAATGTAAACTAGCATATAATCCCACTGCCCCTCAAGGTAATCACGTTTAGCTCTTTAGCAATGGTTTTTATACGTACATATTCAGTTACTTTCGTCACTTGACCGTATGCCAGGAGCTTGTTCTCACATCATTAACCATTTTCTAACAGCATCATTTTAAAGGGCAGAATGGTATTTTATTATACAGGGATCTTGTTATTGTTTTAAAATCAATTCCTTATTTTGGGGCCATTTAAGTGGCTTCGAAAATTTCTCTCGTGCAAACTGGGCAATGATGAATGTCTTTGTGCACATCTGTTATTATTGCCTCCAGATAAATTCCTAGAAGTGGAATTGCTGATTTAAAGTGCCTGCCTATTTGAAGGGTTTGACCGATGTTGACATTTTATTCTCCATAATTATTGCGCCAACTTCTGTCGGCCCAGCAAGCAACTGTGTTGTTAACAACTCTTTCCTTGTTTCAGCGGGGCAAATGGGTGAGTTCCTGAAGGGTAGGAGTCCTCTTTCCTCATTTTGTCTCTATACCAAATATGGGAGACTGTCTCTTATCCATGTCCAGCTAATCAAGGCTGGATCCAGTGGGTAGCTCGCACTCAGCGTTGTGCAAAGTGCAAGGTCAGAGCTGGTGTCTATTTATAATTCTGATTATTTTTCTTCATGGATTTTTTTTTGGCATCAATTTTTAAAAATACTGCATTAAAGTATTTATTCGTTATTGATTTGGGGGCACCTTCTTAAATTTGGCACCTGAAGTAAACATCTCATGGTCCTCACCCTATTCCTTGTCCTGTGCCAGAGAGGTCTTCTCTAACCCACTGCTACCTGCCTTGCAGGGCCTGGTCCCTGTGGTCCAGCCTGGGCTGACCAGCTGCTGGGCACTCGGGCTCAGCCGTGTCTCTCTGGTTCTCTTCCCACGACAATAAATGCATCCCAGTCCTTGCTGATGCTTGGGAGGACAACGGTGGCTCTGAGGTTGAGGTGAACCTTTGCCCACGTGTTGCTTTTGCTGGGGGTCAGTTGCTGGAGGAGGAGGAATAAGAGATTCAGGGCAAGAGAATGGGGCTGGGGGGCAATGAGTCTCAGGACTTTGCGTCAACAGAGATTTAATTCTGGCCAGATCCTCCCCCCTCTTCCCGCTTTCTAAACCCCATGGGTTTCCTGCCTCGTGGTCTTAACAATTTAATGGTCATAATAATAGACCCGTTATCAGACCCTTAGTGGATGCTCAGGAGAACACAGCCAGGAGGAGATAGAGTCCTACTTACACTCATGCCACCCAGCCATAGCAAAGTAGTCACAGACTACTTTGGCTCTGCGTTCAGCCCTACTGCATTCAAAATCTAATTTGGCCGTTTTCAAACTGGGTGACTGGGCCCGTTACTTCAGCCTCCTTAAGGAAGCCTGGGTTTCTTCAGCTGTGACATGGGACTGACAGGAATGCCCATTTTATAGCGAGTGCTCTGCTACCTCATGCTTTGCATGTAGAAAGTGGGAAGCCCAGTGCTCAGCATGTGTCAAGTGAAGCTTCCGTGTTTGTGTGGCAGAGAGAGTAGCTTTTCCTGCAGAAGCTGTTCTGTCCTTCTCATGTGGCACCCAGAGCTCCCGGTTTTTCTGGGCATGTGGCCATACAAGCAAGGACTCTTCTTCCCAGTGGGGCGAACCAAAGAGCTAGGATGGTTGAATTGTACCAAGGTCACACATGCCAATCCTCAAATCTGCTGACAGGGACCCAGTGTCAGAAAGGCCAGGAGGGGAGTCATGTGGAATTCTCTTTGCAGCATTTGCTAAAGTCACATTGCTCTTTGCTTTCTGTATTTCTCTGGACTTACCTTTTGGACTTACCTTTTACCTTGAAATTCAGCATTATCAAAAGTAGCAAACGCTAATTGAGCTCCTACTAGATGGTGGGCTACGTGCGAGGGCTAAAGAAGTGGTGGTCCGTGCCTTGCTGTTAATGAGGGCTGGAGACAGAGATATCTGTGAATGACAGGAAAGGAAGAGCAGTGGGATGGAGCTGTGATGCGCTGCAGCGGTGACAGGAGAGGAGTCCGGCGTGGGGGGGGGGCACACGTCTGGGCTCTCCACCAAAAGGTCATACTTCCTCCCAGCTACAGTTGCCCTCATTTTGTGATTCCCCCATATTGGGTGATCATGGGCATCAAGGGAATTAGATCTTATGTAACTTTGACAACCTAAAGAGGTTAATGAAGAAAGGGAGGAGTATAACTTTTTCAGAAACGTCACTGGTGGAAGTAATCATATTCTATTTTCATCTGTCTCTCTCTTAACATCCATCTCCTTCCACTGTAATATAAGGCCCTTGACAACAGGGATTCTGCCGTCTTGTTCACCCTGTTCAGGGCTGTTTTCCAACACTCTGGGAACAGTGTCAGGCACGTGGCAGATACATGTCAGGCATGTGGCATGCGGCAGAAAAATGCAGACTCACCCAGGCAGGCAACTCATTTCAGTGCAGCGAAGAGTTATGTTACTTTTTCTCTTGTGTGCCAGACCCTGTGTCAGGCCCTGGGGTACTACGGTGAACAGACAAATCCAGGAAGAGACACAAGAAGGTACTGGCAGAGTAATGAGTGTTATGTGGCTGGAGGATTTAAAGCAGTGTGAGCCTGGAGGGTGCCTGGGTGGCTCAGTCGATCAAGGGTCTTGGTTTCGGCTCAGGTCATGATCTCAGGGTCGTGAGATCAAACTCCGTGCTGGGTGGGGAGTCTGAGAATCTCCATCTCCCTCTGTCCCTCTCCCCCATATGCTCTCTCTCTAAAATAAATCTTGAAACAAACAAACAAACAAACAAACCTGTGGGAGCTGTATGTTAAAACAGAGACGGCAAGTGTAACCCCCCCCCCACCCCCCTGAGGGGACAAGAAGGAGTGAGAATTATTCAGATAAATGTGGCTGGGGTGGGGTGCAGGAGGGAGAGCATTCCAGACAGAGGCAAGAGTATGAGGACCCTGAAGATAGAGTATGTCATACACGTCCAAGGACCCGAAGGTTGTGGGGGAACAGAGCCAGGGAAGGCGGATGAGTGGGGCTGGTGGAGAGAGCTGGATCGGCGCAGGTCAGGCGGACAGAGCGGGCAGACAGAAGGGAGCGTAGACTGGGGACCTGCACTGGGAAGGATTCAGGTGGGGGTCAGGTGACCGTGGGTGGAGGCACACAGGTGAATGGCAGTGTGCATCATTACTGGTTAGAGCTGACTGTGGGAAGCATTTTCCCCATGGGCACTGGCCTGAAGCCCACTGCTGAATGACTTCTGTGGACCCCACTTGAAGCCAGAAGAACATTGGCAGTAGAGTCCCCCGGACTCTGACAGCACCCCTGGGAGGGACATCCAGGGCAGAAATGGGGGTGGTGGGGGGGTTGCTCTGAAGCCGAGCTCTGGAAGTCGAATTGGCATTACAATATGGCCTCTCAGGAGAGTGCTGCATTTTTTCCTCCCTCGTTTTATTGACATGTGCTTTTAATTTCTGTTAAAATAACAGGATAGAAATGTCTGAGGCCTTTCCTGGGGGAACTCTAAGCCCTGAATTTAGCTCCATTAATAGGGCTATCAAGACTTCCCTTCCCTCAGGCTCGCCCAACTGGTCTTTCTCCAGAAATATTTTGAGCATAGCAGGATTGGCTGTCTCCACTCAACTCAGGAAGCATTTCTTGAGCAGGAACTATGTCAAAGTGCTAGGCATGGAGGGAGACCCAGAAATGAATGGGACGGTCTTGGCTCACTCCGAAGACACACCCGTGAGGGGAGAGGTGTGTAAACAACTCAGCTGTGGTGCAAGGAGGGATGAAGTGGGCCCTCGAATGGGGCTTAAGTAAAGCATTCACGGAGAGTAGGGGATCTGGGAGCAGGGAGGCATCACTGAGGGGTGACTGTCATCTGGAAGTTTAGACACTTGATAGGAGAGAAGGGGAGCTCGAGGGGAGGGAGCAGCATAAGCAAAGGCCTGGAGGAGTAAGATCATCCCAGGTATTGATGGGTAGCGCGTGGTGGGACACAGCCTGAAAGGTAGCAGAGACCCATTGTGATGGCTATACATGCCACACTCGAGAGTTAGAGTCGCCTCAGAACAGTGGGATGCCAGGACAGGCACTAAAGGAGCGACGTGGTCTGATAGGCGCTGGGTAAAGATCATCTTTCTGGTAGCGTAAAGGGCAGACTGGAGACACCAGCAGCTGGACACACAGGGAACGGGGTAGGGGCGGATGATAGTATTAGGATCCAGAGAAGAACCTGGAAAGAAGTGGTGGGCCTGGGAAGGAAACATCAAATACGAGCTGTAAGCCAGCAGTATTTATCAACCCCATCTGAAATGAAGTTCATGGATAGCATAACCAACCGACCCTCGTAACTTCAGAAAGTATCATGCACTAAGGGTAATATAAAGATGAAACAGCAAGGAAGTTATTTACAGTCAATCAACATGCATTTCCACATAAACTAGTCAGATCCTTTCACCCATACTAAGATCACTGTGAAGGTGCCACCTTGCAAATCTAACATGATATCCTGTGGGGTGTCTTAGGTGGGGATTTGCATACCTTGAGTGATACCGCCATTTGTGATAGAATTTTTTGAGATGTGGGACCAGACTTGGGGAGCCCAGTGGGGTAAGAGAAGGATCAAGAGGATGATCCTCAATCCTTGATCCTTGGAGAAGCCCGCAGAGGAAAAGGGAAGGGTTTTAAGATGCCTCTAGGGCTTCTAGTCCAGGCAGCCGAGAGGAAGAGTGCCGCCTTTCCCAGGGCAGGGAACTCAAGAAGAACGCAACGTTTGCTGCGGTTGCCCCCCACGGCAGGTAGAGGCAGGTCCGTGCTGACCTGGGTAAACTGTGTTTGAAGTGTCTAGAGGAGCTCCGTGTATGGTGTTTAGGAATTTCCTGGAAATCATGAACATCCATGGCGTCAAATGTGGCAGAGAGTTTGGGTACAACGAAGTTGGAAAGAGGCGAATGTATTTGGCAGGAAAGTGGTAGCTTGTGACTTGGAAGCCGAGAACTGTAGTTGTGAGGGATGACATTGGAACGCAGAAAGGAAGACATCGGAAGTTAATGAAGTAGAAGTGACAGATTTTAAGAGTCTGGATCCTTGGAAAGAGTGGGGAGTGGGAAAGGAGCGCGCGAACAGAATGTGTGCGTTCTCACGCTACTGCGCAGGCGCACATATTGGTGGGGAGCCGAGCTAGGGATAGAAAATGACAATTCATGTGACTTAATTTCTATTTAGAACTTGTTGAATTAATTAAAAAAAAAAAAGGAATTTTTTTTTCCTTAAGAAATTTAAAAGGCGTCTAGCCCAGTGTTCTTGGTCCACAGCATTGATGCTTTATTATTGTCGGTTAAATCTAGTCCTTGGTTGGTCTTGCAGTTAAATGGAGCTAACCTAGTTAAAGGATTCAGTGGCAATTTAATTATTGTTTTCCAGTGACTAGGCCAAAGGGTCTCTTGGTGGCTGAGGAGGCCTCTCTTGGGCTAAAGGCTTCTCAAGGAGGCAGTGGACAGATGATAGAAATCATTTTTCCATTTGAATATGGACAAAGAAAAATATGTATGGTTTTGTTTTTTTGTTTGTTTGTTTAAGAAAATGGTCCATCACAGAGTACAAGCATTGAAATCCCTGTGGGGCTGGGCCCTGAAATTAGAATACTTGTAGGCTCAGGTTGAGAGCTCATCCCCCACCCCCACAACACAGTCCCCCAGTCCCCCTCTCCAAGCCCACACAGGCAAGGGGGGGGGTGTGTGGGGATGGGGTGGGGGGTGGGTGGGCAGTGGATTCGTCTGATTCCATTTTACATCTTTGACCTGCTGAGCTTATATTACCTTGCCTTTCTCCCGTTCAGCCAATTGGTTTGTACAACTGAATCAAGCTGACATTTTGATAGTAAGCTCCAAGATGGGGCAAGTTTTCAAATTTGGTGTCTTTTCCCCTAATATGGTTTTCATTGATTCGGAGAGTTACTCTCTTACAATTCCCAGGCAGGGGCAGAGACAGAGCCATTCTTCCCCGAGAGCAGGTGTGGAGAACACTCTCTTTGTACAAAGATGGCTTAGATTTCTTCCCAGCTTCCTCTCCTGCAGCAGCTCAGGAAGCATAAAGGGGTTGGGGGGATGGGACGTGTGTCGAAGGTAACTAATTTCAAAGCAACCAAACAAAATAGATCCTTCAGAATGATTTTATTTTCTGTGGAGACATAGTTGTGGGCACAAAATCTCCTCCTTTTCTTTAACCTGCGTCTGTAGCCTTTTGCATTACCTCGTCACTAGCAGAAAATAGGATTTCTCACCTACAGATGGTGAAGAGAGAAGAGGCTAGCCTGAACATTAGGTAGAAATTACTTGTCAAGTTTGATCAATTCAGAGAAAATCCAAATCCCCTTTGAAAAGGCACAGTTGATATTCCGAGATTAGTGGGGATGTCCTTATAGATCCATTGTTTGGCTAAATTGTCTGCATATGCAGCGTGTTTGCTAAATGAATGATACATTTGCATCTAAATGGTCCATAAATAATTTGATTCTGCTCCAGACAGGGTAATAAACAAGCCCCCTCCCACCGTTGGACTTGTGAGTTGTGTGTGAGTGTGGACTCCTCTCTCATTGCTTTGACTGTGCTATTATTTGACAAGGCACTGGGGAAAGGAGTACATGAATCTATTAACGAGAACCAATCTCCATTATGAGCTGAGGTCTGAGTGAGCTGGCAGAGAAATCTTTCATAATGCACCGCTTTTGGCCTCCAGCTCTCTGGGCAGAAATTTTTAAAAGGAAATCAGAGATCCGGGTTGCTGCCACTATAGAAATCCTGCTTTGTGTGTTGGGGACAGGGGGAGGCATTAATTAGCATCTGCATGCTGCTTTTTATGAAAACATTAAGTATTGATGTCTCCCATCCCGAACGTTGGTATTTATGGTGCACATGTGGGGCCCGAGATCTGCATGAGAGTTGGTACTCCCAAGGATTTTAGCTGCTGAGTGGACACGGTATTAGAGTCACGCAGAGCTTTCCTTCTATGTCCAAGCTGATGACTTCCAGCTCTTAATTTGGAAGGCAGGGAGCTGACAATGGCATTGACAGTTGCCAGTTTCCATCTGCAGTTATGTCATGACTGTTATGTCAAAACTGTGACTTTTTATGGTCTCCTTTCATGAGATTTGTGATGTTCTGTTCTTTTAAAGGCTCCAAGGGGATGGTATACCTTGATTTAAGAAAGCTCAATATATTCAATCTCACTTCACGTGAAAGAAATATAGAAGCGTGGTTATTCACTTTGCAAAAAGATTCACAATGGGATTCTTTCAGTAATAAATATTATATGTGGCACTTAGAATGTGATTTCGTTCATTGTTTCAGGAATAGATCTATTGGCAAAATGCAGTCTACTTAAAGGGTTTTGGTGCTTCTTAGGGCAGATTATTAATCCCTTGATCCCCAGGGCTCCACCAGCATGGGAACAGTCCAGAATTCAGAAGACCATTCCAGTGCTGCTGCGTAACACCAGTTTTGTTCCTGAAGCTCTGTCCTTCTTTACTGTGGCATCTTTGGCTGATTTGCTTAGTGCAGACACCAGTCCCCTTTCAGGTTGCCTTCTTGACCAAATCTGAGTCTGAAAGCTAAGACCTCTCCTTTGTAGCTTTCCGGGCATTTAGGGCTCTTTTTATTGTTTAGGGATTTGATCTTTAAGCAGGCATGGAGGAAGGGACATCTGACTCTTGCAGGGGGAGGAGGAATCATTTTCCCTCTGCCCGTCTGAGTTCTTAGCCGAGACCCTTGGAATAAAAGATGAACAAGAGAAAAGCAGTTCATTAATTTGTACACCTCATGTCTCTCTGGGAGATACTCAGGAGGTATGAGTAAGCTGAAGAGGTGGCTTTAGAATTTAGGGTTAAATACCATCTTCATAGGGAAAGGAAAGGAGGGACTTAGGCCTCTTAGGAAAAGGGAATGACTTCTCATAAAGATGAACAGGCTTTTAGAAAAGGAATAGGGAGGAGGTACAGTCAGTGGTATAGTCAGTAAAAGTCCAACCCTTGGTTTTGGCTCAGGTCGTGATGTCAGGGTCAGCAGATTGAGTGTTGCCTCTGGCTCTGCCCTCAGCTGGGAATCTGCTTACGACTCTAACCCCGAACCCTCTTGCCCTCCCCTGTCCACGTTCTCTCCCCCTCTCTCTCTAAACTAATACATAAATCTTTAAAAAGTAGTATGGAGTTATTATAGTTTGTGATGAAGTTTGTCTGAGTGTGGTGTTAAATTGAAGTCTCCTCTCCATGGTAAGAGTCAGTCTTCTCCCATTGTTGAAGCTCTCGGGGAGGACATTTACGACAACAGAGTTCATTTTGGAGGACCTGTAAGGGAGTTCAGAGAAAGCCTCTCCCTGCATTTCATGTTTTTTAACCACCCACAGCTCAAAATATCAGTATACCAGGGTGATATTTTAGGGTGGCATGTCCTCAGCTCCTATAGGCATATTTTGGAGTGGCTTGTTCTGCTCCTCTTCCCTCTTTTAGGGCAGCTGTGACAGAGTTTCTGAGTCTAGTATTTGGTCCCTAGCATCAAGGTGTCAAGCAGCAGAAGGCTACACCAGTGGTATTTCTGCTAGAAGAATTCTGTACTGTAGCCAAGAGTTTTCTCTGGCTCTGTTTCTGACTGTGTGACTCCCTCTGAACCTTCTGTGAATTTCCTGCTTATTCTTCCTGCTTAAACTAGCTAAACTAGATTCTACTGTCTGCAACTTGGCTGATATACCCTCTCCTTTCCTGTGTGTCCTGCATGGTTCACACTCAAGGCTGCTGTGTACAGCTGTTGAGATTGTACACCGCACAACTATGAAGGACACCATTCAAATAGGTTCCTTACAAATTGCTGTCTTCTTGAAAGCCTCTTGGCTATCACTCAGCTCTGCTGCTCCTACTACCTTGTTTGGTTCTCACTCCTCAATCTGTACATGAACCATCCATGTGTGAAGGGAGAATGTTCTACAAAGATTACAACTCTTTCAGCCCCCATGACCTTCTCTAAGAGATTACAGCTCTTTTAGGATGTACTTTCTTCTCTACAGACCCTTAGAAGAAAGTTGTCCAGGGGCTGGGCATATTAATCATGTTTTTATTTTTTGCGGTTTAGGATGATTTGATACATTGAGGTCTTTAGCACCTGGGGAGGTGAATGCCCCTCCCAAAGTCAGCTAATTCCTAGAGATAGCAAACAACTAGCCAATGAACATTCCCTCAGCATTCAAACCAACCAATCCTGAATCCACATCCCATCCCTATTTCTTTTATCAGGCTTTTCAAGTCTGAGACTATCTCCCTGTCCCAAATCACCCCAGTACGAAATACCAGATAAATTCTAGAGACCGATTTCCTAGAGCTCACTGAAATGATTGAAACTACGCAATCTTAAACCTGCTCAGATGTTTACTTTGCCACATCTATTCCTTCCTATAAAAAACCCACATTCAAAACTCTTGCTCATGCTTTTCCATGACTCCTGTGTTCCAGTCAGCCCTGGGGCTACCTTGTATGGCCCTGCATGGCATGCATGGTGTGTCTCCTTCTCTTGGAAATTATAAGCAGTACATTTTTCTTTCAAAGGCAGTTGTCTCCAAGCCTGTCATTTCACCACACGTGATTAAAACAAATCCTGGTACCTCTTTAAAAATTGGGAAAGGAGGTATTTGAGCAGTATTACATGCTGTCATATTCCAAAGCCTTTATGAGGAACTGGATTTCCCACAAGAGAACCTTTGTATCTTGACTGGTTTCTGCCTCAGGGAAGTTACTTGCAGAATTATCCATCATCGTATTTCCCCTTATTGTTAGGATGAAGCTTAATCTCAGTGTTAGGGACAGGCCACTGACCATCAGATTCAAAGTCCCCTTCATAACTTATTTCAGGGGACCCAGTAGCTCTCATAGGAGCAAGGCTGCCTGAGCCCATCTAGAATCTTCTGGTTCTTCTAAAATATTGGAGATGAATACATAAAAATTCTAACAGCACTCTAACTTCATCTTTACATTTGAGAGAAAGCGCTCACTATGCCTATATAGTCTGTAGTTATTCTACCAAATCCTTAAACAATTACGGAATTTCAGAGCGATAAAGAACTCCCAGAAGTCACCTAGTCTGGGTATTTCCTCTTACTCTTTTCCTTATTCAGTGCTTTATCCAACTCTCCTCCCCTTGAATAAATCCCTTCCACCATTTCTAACTGATCATCCACTGCGTCTGTTTGAGTGTTCATTGTGTATTCTAGTTTAGAAGTTGACAAACTATAGTCCATGGGACAAAATCATTCTGCTGTGTGTGTTTTTGTAAATAAAGCTTTATTGGAACACAGCCACATTTATTTAGGTACTGTCTGCAGCTGCTTTCACATCACAATGACAGAGTTGAATAGTTGTAATATAGGGTATACGGTCTGCAAAACCTGGAATATTTATCGTCTGGCTCTTTATATAAAGAGTTTGCCAACCATTTTTCTGATGGATGAAAGAGGTTTGCAGTCTTGGATATTATCTGTAAGTTCTTCAAGGACAATTTCAAGTTCCTCTTTTTCTGTGAAGCATCCCCCCCCCCCAAGGTTTTATTTATTTATTTGAGAGAGAGAGAGAGCAAGCGAGAGAGAAAGAGAGAGAGCGAGCACATACGACTCATGGGAGGGGCAGAGGGAGAAGGAGAGACTCCCAGGCAAGCTCTGTACTGAGTGCAGAGCCTGATGCAGGCCTCGAGATCATGACCTGAGCCGAAACTGAGAATTTGATGCTTAACGAACAGAGCCACCCAAGCACCAATTTTTTTTTTTTGAAGTTTTTTTTGTTTGCTTGTTTGTTTTTTTTAACTTGACAGAGAAAGACACAGCGAGAGAGAGAACACAAGCAGGGGGAGTAGGAGAGGGAGAAGCAGGCTTCCTGCTGAGCCGGGAGCCCGATGTGGGGCTCAATGCCAGGCCTCTGAGATCATGACCCAAGCCGAAGGCAGCCGCCTAACAACTGAGCCACCCAGCCAGTCCCCAAACACCACTTCCTGAAACATTTTTAATCATATTGGTTGCCGTCAAGCTCCTCCTCAAACCACATTGTAAAGTTTTAATCATCTGATTGACTCTTCATTATATAAGGCTCTGTGTTGCTGTTGGCAGACAACTGTTCATGAATATCTCATGTTTTTACAAGTTGAGGCATGAACAGCCAGTTTGCTCCAGAACTCTTTTTAGGAATGTCAATAGAAGCTTGGAGGCACTAACTCCTCCTAGAGCAAATTTATTTACATTCCTGGATAGTGAAGAGGGATGCATTCCCTTCTCAGAGCGATTTGCTTACATTCGAGGCTAATAACAATAATCTCTCGCTCCAGAAGGGAGAACAGGCAGGTTTGCTGGCAACCCCGTATAAGATTAGAGTCTCCTAATCTCAGGGTTTTATATAATGTACCCCCAACTTAGCAGGCAACACCTGACCCTCACCATAGCCTCCTGTTAGGATTAGGGCTCAAGGAACCTGGACCAAAATGTTCTTATTGCTGCAAATAATAAACTGTCTAAGCCCATTTGGGCTCATTGCCTCCTTATGGCCGAATCTATGGAGGGCTGCACACCAGCCCCACCGCCGCTCTTCCTGCCCAGCTGCCTGGGAGCTGCAGGGCTGCTGCACCGTTGTTTGATGCAAGCATAAGTGTATTTGTTTTGTTGCTTCAAGTGCACTGAGAAGTTCCTCAAGGGCAAGGCCCACATCTTCTCTTCCCTTGGTATCCTCCAGCAAGCCCTGCATACAGTAGGCATTCAACAGGATTTTGTTGTTCAAGCTAAAGATACCTCTACTTTGCATCCTGAAACACTCTTCTTAGTGGGACACAAAGACTGGGAACTATTTCTAAATTGCCATGGCTTCTCTCTGCTCGGGGGTGTCTGAGACTTGGAGATCTGAATCCAACTGGTCTTGTTAAGAAGCAGATTGCAGTTTCCCTCCACCAAAGTGCCCCTAGAGAGCAAACCGCCATGGATGTGGCAGCAGGGTCTTAGAAGCACAGTCTGCGGCCCTGTGGCCGGAGAGAGTTGTCCACATCCCTGGCTTCTCAGATTAGGGGCCAAGTTGTAAGGCGGGGGGAACCCTCCCTCCCTTAGGGCCTGCTCTGGATAGTAACCTGTTCTCTCAGTAAAATGAAGGTCCTTAATGGACTCTTTCCCTCCTAGGTTTGCCAGATTTAGCAAATAAAAATACAGGACACCCAGTTAAATTCACATTTCAGATAAACAATGAATACTTTTTTAGTATAAGTATGTATATTACGTAGTGTAGGTATTGCAAAAGATATACTAAATTTTTTTTGTTGCTGCTGTTTATCTGAAATTCAAATTTAACTGGGTGTCCTCTGCTTTGTTACACAGCCCCGTTCACTGCTGTCTCCCCACTGGAGCCCATTCTGCAACTGAGCCTCCTCCTCCAGGCATGACTCCTACTCTAAACCTGCCCCACGATAAGGGTTTTTCCAATTCTCCTTGTCTATAGAAGCAAAGCTGGGTGTTTAGGGAAAGCTCGAGCCTTTGAGGAGAATTTCCTTGAGTTTTGCCCGGCAGTCTAGATCTCTGTCGTTGTATGCCGAAAGCAGGACCATGAGGTGGCAAGCTGAGTTTGGCTTTTGAAGGATCTAGAAGCATTTTGATGTTTTGGGGGAGCTTGATTTCCTGTTTGAGTGTTTCATTATTTTTAAAGATTTTACTTATTGGTTTGTTAGAGGAAGATCACAAACGGTGGGGGAAGTCGCTGGCAGAGGGAGAAGCAGGCTCTACACTGAGCAGGGATCCTGATGTGGGACTAAATCCCAGGAGCTTAGGATCATGATCTGAGCCAAAGGCAGACGCTTTACCAACTGAGCCACACAGGCGCCTCTGTTCTATTTTTTTTTTTTTTTTTCATATCTGTAATTCTCAGAATTGTCTGTTAGGTCCAGTGTAAAAACTCAAAAATTGTCTATCTCTTCTGTATTAAAGAAAGTGGACCCAGAGCCCAGGAGGAGGAGAGAATGGAAGAGGTAGTTGCCTCCCACGTGGTTGGTAATCCATGCCCCTGATTTAGATCCTTAATAGACGTGTTTCCCATTGGCCCCTCTGCAGAGGGTATCTTGTCTTCCTCCAGGCTATTAAGAAAGCAGTTCAGTGATTTCCTTTTCTCTCACCCGTAGGCAGGGCTTACATGGAGCTTGGGTCTGAGCTGCCTCAGAAAGTGTGCTGATAATTCTACATTCCCCAAGGAGGGCCTTGAGATGGTGACCCTGCTCAGGCATCCTGGTGAGATTTGCAGGATAAATAAATGCCTCCCTGGGGATTTGCTAGGTAACTCCCTGTCAGCGCTGGGGGCAGAGATTTAAATATGAATTATCATTCCAACTTGGCAGGGACTTAGAGATGAGCCCCTTCTGTGCTCCTGGGAAGATTTACACAGTCCTTTCTCGAGGGCACCAAGCTGCAGGGGTTGTCCCTGGGTGACACACGATACTGGGACTTGTCCTGGGCTGGCCTCCCTCAGCTAGCCCTGGGTCACGGGTCGTTGCTGATGAGCTCTGGCATCCTGCCCACACAGACTTCTCTGCCCACACAGACACTTCTCCTGCTCCTCGGTCCGTCGGCCCTCCATGTCGGTCCCCACAGCCTTCCGTGTCTACCCCTGAATGATGCAAGAATAGTCCCTTCTACTATTTGCTTATAGGGAACCCCTACTGAATTCCCTTCTTAGATCCTTTCTGATCTCTATTTAAGTGGTTACTGCTTCTCCATCAGAATGAAATGTCAGCCACTTCCCCGTCACCTCTTTTCTTGCCTTCCTCGCTCTTATGGAAGGACCAGCTCTTTTCCTCGGGAATCTTTATCGTCTCCTTGGTTTCCTGTGGTTTTGTCGCCAGTGAGCTCAGCTCTGGATCTGAAAATTTAATGGTTAGCCAGACCCTTAGCAAAATTCCAGAGACGAGAGTGTTAAAAATCAGAATCTTGGGTCTCACTCTGGACCTCTTTAATTAGAGATCTTTGGCTCTGGGGCCCCAAAATTAAGCTCTGATATTTCTTAAGAACGCTTAAGTCTGGGAATGAAAATCCCAGATCCCAGAGTGGGGCCGGGGCAGGGCTTCCCTCTCTGGTCACACTCAGGCAGGTCAGCTTCTCCCTCCTTTTAGTGGAGTCTCCTTCTAGCACTAAACAACCTTCGTGCATGGCTTTGAAGGTCTTTGGAGGGAAGTGGCAGCTACCTGGAACAGCCCGGGATGCAGAATTGTCCCCAGAGAGACCAGGGCCTGAGAAGTCACCTGGCTCATGAATATTCATGCCAGCCATGTGGTCAGTGTGATCACTCAGATCAATTCAAGGCCATGTCTGTAAAGCTTTGTGAGAGCGTATAACAGGTTCTGGGAATAAGGAGGTAGGGAAGAAGATAGAGGTTAACGTGAATTGACAGGCAATAGGATTAGCACTCTTGCTCAATCCCAATCTTGCGAGTAACTAACAGTGGCCTGAAATTAAAGAATTAAACCATGAAGGCTCCCTTGACAACTGATCTGATAGGTCCAGAAGTAAATTTCAGGGACACTGTTGTCAGGCAGAAGGAGGGGAGAGCCGAGATAAGAGGTCCAGGAAGGAAGGAAGGAAAGAAGGAAGGGGAGCAAATGCCTCTCCCTTTCTTTGCAATCCAGTGAGAGCGGCTTTGGTCCCCCTGGGGCTGAACCACGCACTGAGCTAGAGTTGCCAAGGCTTTTATTCACCTCTATAGCACTCTCTTCCTTACATCCAATTACGACTTTAAAATAGAGGCAAAAATGAAAAGGGGAGGAAGATAATGAAACATAAGTCAAATATGGCAGCTGGCGAATTTCTGATAATTGCTTTCCCTTGTAACATTTTATTTCTGTTCCCGCATGTTGTACCGTAGCCTGTAGGGAGACAATAAAAAAAAAAAACAAAAAACAAAAAGCAAAAAACACTACCACCACCAAAAAACAACTCCAAAGTGTTCAGGAAAACAATATCAATTGCACTTTAATAACACTCTTCATGGGAGACAGAATAGAGGTAAAGTAGCATTCTACGTTTGCAAACATCGTAAGAAAGCCTAGAAAAGTATATATACATCAATTCAGGGTAAATAAAATGATTCTCAGTTTCCTTTCTCTTTCTTATGTCAATACCCTAAAAAAAGGTTAAAAAAAAAGGGGGGGGTGTTTACAGTACTCAAGGTAAAATATTTTCATACAATACTGGAAAAGACAAACTCGAACTCATGTAGGTAACCCACGTGATAGCCTGATTTGGGGGAAAAGGATCGATGCTTATCTACAATAGATCTCTTGGATCTCTTTTTGGTGAGGTTTTTCTTGGGTGGCCATTCCCTAGGTTAGCCCAACAGAGAACTCACTAGTTCTTGATGGAAATTTTCAGAACAAATCATTTGAAGGTCTAACAATCTACTGGGAGACGCTATTTTCAATGTCATTTGTAGCTAAACTTTCAATCGAAGTGTAGTTTTGTGATGTCCAGTCCACAGTCCCTTCTCCTTTCACCAGAAATTAGATCTAAGTGGAAGCTTCAGCAAGCCTCACTCCTTCCATCCCTCACAATGAAACCACTGGGGTCAGAGTAACTGATTTTGCTGTTGACCTTGAGATTCTGCCTACTTCCAAACACAGCCCAGAGTTTCCTGTGACTTTTACCCTAGTGGGAACCATGCCCTTCATTTAGAAAGAGTATTGGTGAGACTCAGCTATAGATTATGAACAGGATCCTTTGTTGGGTTACAGTGGAGTGAAGGAGCCAGAGTAGGAAAATGAGGTACTGGGCTTTGTTCTTTACATGATGTTCCTTGACTCATTACCTTTTCTGTACCTCAGCTTTGTGCAGTGTAAGGGTCCTACTTCAGTGGTAACACATTTTCTGTGATGCTTGACACCACTGTTCATGGTGCCCTTTCCAGATGTGGGATACTTCCAGTCACTAATTTCCAAGTTAAATATTTTTTTTCTTCTTTCCAAAGTGAAATATTTCTTTAGATGGGGTTTTGGTCTACATGTAGAGATAAGAAAGTTGACCTATAAGAACAAGTAACAGTATCATCCACTCCTGTAGAACTTGATTTTACTTTCTGGACTGGGATGGCCAATAAGTTGGTTTTGTAGAACTGTGACTTTTGCATGAAAGTCATCAGATAGAACTTCTTGCACTAACAGCAATCGAACTGGGTACAGGGTTGGGCAAGGAATGCCCTTGAAGCTGCCTAGAGGCCCCAGACTCCTTTCTACAGAACAGACTGTGATTTCCCTGTAATTTGCTGTTCCACTAGCTTGGCTGTAATCTGTGTCTCTGTCAGTGTGGCCAACAGAATTTTACTTCTCCTCCCAACGTCCTCTGTCCTCTACACTCTGTGTGTAAAAGAGATGTCTTGATAAACATTTAACAGCTAGTTCTCCAAAGAGGAAAGCCCTGGCTTATCATGTTTGCCTATTTCCAGGAGTGTAAACACTACTACCACAGCCAGTTTTAAGCTTTTGCTGTGACATCATCCAATATGGAGTCCATGGGGCATCACTGTGCGGTGTTGCCATACAGTTATGGTAAATGTAAGTTGTCTCAAGAGCACAGAAAATAAGGGAATAGTGATACAATTAGGAAGTGAGGCGTTTTGAATAGTTGTTACCCTTGTTTTCATTATAACTAATTGTACATTTATATAACTTAATTTTTAGTGATGGCTGTGCTTAGTCAGCTTGTAGAATTCCTAAAAGGTTTGGCAACTGGTATACATACCAGCTATAGCCCAGCAGCCTGGTCTTGGGCTGAGAGAAGAGTGGGGAAACAGGAGAAACAAAAGGGCACAGTTAGCCCCAAAAGGCCTCTATACCATTCAGGGTCCACAAATTCATAGAAATAGCACAAGGTGGTATCAGTCAGGAGCCTGGGACTGCGGGGTTAGACATGTGGGTTCCAGACCCACCTCTACTCTTTGCTGGCGGTGTGACCTTAAACAAGGTCCAAACTCTCTCAGTTCAAATTTCTCACTGGTACAATAAAAGTACCTGTTTCATAAGGTTGTTATGGGGATGAAATGAGAATAATATATTCAAAGCAATCAACCTACTGTGTTACACATTAAACTTTCAATAAATGGGAGCCACGAGTACTGTTACTATTATTAACCTGGCCCATTTCTAAAATGTCCAAAGTAGCCACGGAGAGTGATGGGATCTATTTCAGATGCAGGTTCATGCCAAGACCATTCAAGACAACCTTCTTTGTATGGGCCGACCTCCATCTCAGCAACGACTGTTTATGTAGACACAGCCTCCAAGGAGGACTATCCATACCTCCTGAAAAGAATCATTCTCACAGATGCCTGGAATTTAAGCACTGGTGACTCACCCTCTCTTGCTCTAAGTGGGGCTCTCGTCCTAGGTCTACTTTTAAAATCCAGATACCCCTCAGAGGGTGAGTCATTAAGTCAGCACCTGGGTATGAATGAGGTCATGAGATCCCAGAGCTCTTCACCAATAGACTCCAGACTCTGGGAAATCTAAGAATGAGGATCCTGGAGCCCGAGGGCATGGAAGACTCCACAGCCATTACCCGCTCCCAACACCCCACCCTCTGCTTCTAGGTTGATCAGTTCTTCCAGCAGAGCTGCCTTTAAGAGCAAATGCGCTCCAGTCTCTCTCTCTCCCTGATCCCTCAGGTATCCCAGAACAAAGACCAGGTTGACCCTTGGGACCATTAGTCCACTGAGGAGGTGGGAGGGAACACTGCTGAATATTTGGGGTCAGTCTTCCTTTTCCAAGAACACCAAATTTGTAGTCATTTGGTCAGGTTCTAATCGTGGCCCTAACCACTTGGTGTGTGACCTTGGGAAGGTCATTTCGTGTCTCTGAATCTCTGTTTTTTCTAGTAAATTAAGGATGCTGCCAAGGATTTACTTAACCCGAGATTGGAATGTGGGAGCCATTGATAGCGGTAAAGCTCACCACAACACGCTGTTGGTGCTGTTTTCTCTTCTCTCGTCATTGTTTTTGGTTTGCTCTTTTTTCTTTAATTCCTCACTTGTGGCTACGGAGAGGGAGGCCTTCTGGGGAACATCATAGATGGATGAAAAGGAAACATTCCTACCCTTTATTCTAAACATTCCTAAGTACCCAAAATACAAGTTCCTGTCTGGGGTCCCCCATTCATAATCCAGTCTTCTGTGCAATAATAACCTGAAGTTATTCCCAGTTTGGCTCAGGTAACAGCACAAGAAGAAGGCAGAGGTGGTGTCTGCAGGAATTCTAAGGCCCTGTGGACTGTAATTATATTCTCGTTGAGGTTTTGTCTGTTGGTTTGTCTGGGGCATCTGTGATGCTACAGAAATGTTTCAGGGTTGCTGAGTATCAGGAACCAGGGGTGGAACTGTGGCTTCTTGAAGTATGACTTACAGGCAAGGAGATCTGAGGTTTTGGGGAAGGGCCTGTGGGTAAAGGAAGGAACCAAGTGAGCCCGTCTCTCCTGTGCTGGCCAGCCAGCCTCAGCTTGTTCCTGGGCGTCTGTGTGGTTCAAGGGCAGAGCTGGTACCCTGGTAGGATGTTCTGACAGAGTGAGCAGATTCCAGCTCCTTCCTTGCGACGGTGACCTGATGTTGGCCTCAGGCAGTGATACGATGTTTATGGGCCCCCTCGGGGCTCTAACCTGACCAAAGTTTGGCCCCACGATTTGGCCTCAGCGATTGCTGTGTGACTAGAAGGGGCTGGTTTAGGGAATCTTCTACTGACTGCCACCACCCTTCTGGTGCTTGGGGTGTGGATTGGCAGCAGAGGTGACTGGAGGATGATCTAATATGGGGGGGGGGTGTTGTGTTTCGGGATCAATTATTTTTAGTGGGGAAAAGACTGCTGATGGTGAACCAGGGCAAGTTGCCTGAAACTAAGTACTCACTTGGAGGGCTGCCCAGACGCAGCCGAGATAGCTGGGGTGAGGGAACGGGCCAGAGAGCCACATCTGCATGGCAGAAGGCTCACTCAATTCTGCTGAGTGTTGTGTGGGGTTTGGTGCCATGCTCTTCAACGACCAAAGCGTAGCCAAAGAAAACACAAACATTAGGAGGGAGAAGAGGGTATACTGGGAAGGCTGAACAGTGTTCACCTTTAAACAGAAGAGACAAAGTCCATTTAAACATGCTTACTCTCTTCAAATACACGAGAGAAACTTCTACAAGAAGGTATTGAATTGTTCTGACAAGCAAACATGAGGAAGCAGTCTATGTAGAGGCAAGATGGATTTTTGTCACCTTTCCATTCACACTGCAACAGGAAGCTGGCAATAGCTGACCAGGGACAATGTTTGTGTGCTGTAAGAGAAAGAAAGAGGATCTCCTCTCCCCTGCCCCAGGTGTATGAGTCACCTCTGACCTCCAGAGGTCAGAGGTCCTGGCACACCCTCCCCATTCCTTGGGTCTGATGCCGAGTTATGATTCTGCTATACAGGATATCAAGAGTAAAGTGGGTTTCTTCGCGTGTTACGGAAGAGTTCCGCCCCAGTGAAAGGATTGATGTTTTTTACAATTTGATAATAAAACCTCCGAGGAGAGAATGCCCTCCCAGAGGTGGGAGATTAATTTATCTTTCTTCTCAGCGGCTTCTCATCCCCTGCATCTTGCCTGTTCTTTTCTCCTACTTGCTCAACAGAGGGCAAAGAGGTTTTCAGGAGAGCACCATAAACATGAGGGCTTTGACCCAGTGCAGGGAAGGACAGCCCAAGCTGATGGCAAGCCCCTGGCAGCCTGCCAACAGAGGTCCCCCTGGCAGCCTCATGATGGGATGTCCCCGGCAGTCTGGTGCCCTGGCCTTCAGAGGAGACCCCGTCTCCTCACATCCAGGCAGCTTAGCTCTGACCCTAAGGTTCCTGGGAAGGTGTCAGAGTTGTGTCTGGCTGGTCTGAAACCATAACTCTGAGCTGGCCAGGTCGCCCTCCCCAACCTGCTGTCCTCACACCTCAGAGGTAGCTCGGTTGGAAATAGACGAAGAGAGAAGGAAGAAAGGATTCAGACGCTAAACCTCCTCTCAACCCCAACAGTCCTCTTCGTGGTCTCAGTGGCTTTTGCTTATGTGGGAAGCAGTGGAGAAGGGCACTGGGGGTGCGGGAACTCACCATTCTGATCGCATCGGGTTACAAATGCTCTGTGAAGCTATACGGACAAATCAGGACGGGCCTCACACCAAGATCGTGAATCACAGGCTGTTTACCTACTCTAATGCCCACGGAGGACAAATACTAAATACCACAAAGTACCTGAGACAAAAAAAGAAAGGAAGGAAGGAAGGCGGGAAGGAGGGAGAAGAATAAAAAGAAGCCTGGGGTCTCGGCCTCCGGAGATTCCCAGGGACACAGGTAGAGCGTCTGGGGGCAGGTGGCTGTGCCTGAACGTCCAGTGGCCTCCGGCTTCACGTCTCGGCTTCTGACGGGCAGACCTCTGCAGCCGTGATGGCGATCCCAATGGCCAGGCTGCCGTTGTCGGTGAAGAGCTGGGCCAGCGAGGTGTTGAGGACGAGGCAGTCCCCGTCAGTGATCACTGAGTCCACGCACTCGAGAACAGACCGGGGGGTGGCCTCCCATTTCAGACGCCGATGGTTTCTGTTGAGCTCCAGGCGATAGGTGAAGCAGTCGGCCTGGGTGGGGGTCCCGATCAGCATCATGGTGGCAAAGAACTGGGGGTGCCCTGCGTGCCTCTCCTGCTTCCTAAGCACCAGCAGAAAGTGGTGGCCCAGGCAGGAGTGCATGATGATCCAGTCGGCTGGTGCGGGCAGGTGCATGTCTGTGGCCAGGAAGACGATCTCCGCTCCCTGGAGGATGTCGACCCTGTGCATCTGCCGTAGATGGGGCACCACCACCTCCAGGTGGCCTTCCCACTGGCAGGAGAACAGGGGGCACATGCAGGGCGTCACCTGGGCAGTGTGCAGCCCTGCCTCCTGGTGGTGGAGGTGGTGCGGGCGAGCGTGGTGGCGGAGGTGATGGTGGGGACGGTGATGGCGGTGGTGGTGGGTGAGGTGGTGTGGGGGGAAGCTGCCTTGCTCTGGCGCGCTCTGAGCGATGGCACGGCAGCTGGACACATACTGTGGGAGAGAGAGCAGAGGGTCAGCGGCTGAGGCCAGTCTCTTGGCATCGCCGAGGCTCCCCAGGTATGCCAAGGGTTAAAAACAGACGTCCCAGGGCAGGTAGAGAAAGCTTGCTTGCTTTCCCTCCCTCTCACCCTCCCCTCCTCCCTCCCTCCCTGCCTCCCCCCTTCCTCCCGCCCCCCCCCCACCCTTCCTTCCTCCCCCCTCCCTTCCTTCCTTCTATAGAAAGGGGAAGGCAAAGGGAGAGGGAGAAAGTGCATCTTCAGCACCCTCCGTGCTGAATGTAGAGGCTGACCTGGGGCTCAGTCTCACGACCCTGAGATCACAACCTGAGTAGAGATCAAGAGTCCGATGCTTAGTCAACTGAGCCCCCCAGGTGCCCAGAGAAAGCTTTATTTCTTAAAAAAGGAGGGAACTGCCAGAGTGGTTTCCAAAGCGACGGCACCATTTCATGCTCTTGTCAGCCATGTAAGAGGACTCCAGTTTCTCTACGTCCTTGCCAACACTCGTGATTATCTGATTTGACAAGTGCTTTTATGAGACACAATTAATTGTTTTGAGTGTTTTTCCAGATTTAGATACTGAGACATTGTAAAATCTTCTCCATGATATTTCATTTTGGTATAGAATCTAGATTTTTTTCTTCCAATTAAAAAAAAATAGAAGTTCCTATAGAAGATTCTTCCTGAAAAAAAGAGATTTTCCAAATATAATAGTATATTAAAAAAAAAATTGAGGTAGGTGCCCTGGGTAGCTGCGATTCTGAACATTCAGTCCAAGAAAATACAATATTTATGTCTTGGTGATTCTTTAACAAGATATGGAAACAAATAGGCAATGTCCCCCTCAACATACATTATGATGGTCACTAGTCATAAAGAACAACGACAAAAAAAAAGCAAAAAAAAATATATATATTTTTTGTTTTCGATACTGTTAATATTTTTGCACAGGCATTGAGGGTCAGGGGAATTTCTGCCTCCCTTTCTTGTCATTGTTATTATTTTTATTTTTTACATTTTTTACAAGATTTTATTTATTTATTTGACAGAGATCACAAGTAGACAGAGAGACAGGCAGAGAGAGAGGGGAGAAGCAGGCTTCCCGCTGAGCAGAGAGCCCGATGAGGGGCTCGATCCCAGGACCCTGGGATCATGGCCTGAGCTGAAGGCAGAGGCTTTAACCCACTGAGCCACCCAGGCACCCCATCATTGTTATAATTTTTAGAACAAAATTTCGGTAAGTGCCCATTTGTCCTTCCCTTGCAGCCGGGGGCTTGGGTGCCCTTCTCTCAGGCCCTGAGGTGCAGAGCTGATTAGGTGCAACAGGGCTGCCGTTCCCAGGGAGGGAGCCTCACTCTGATTCCTGGGACTTCACCTCACCACCACATTCTGCCCTGTTTCAAGCTCACAGCCCCAGAGCAGCTTCCTGGGGGCTCAATGCAAGGAGCCCTCCACCCTCAGACTCTCTTGACCTGCTCCTCATGGCGGTGTGTCCACAAATGCCCTCATAAACATGAGGAGCTGAGAGGGCTCCTTCGGATTGGGCATCAGTAGACATTTATGGAATACCTTCTATGGCCAGACCAGAGGGTGCTAGAGGTACAGCTGTGAGCAAAACAAACCATGTTTCTGGCTGGGGGGGCACAGACATTAGGGTGCATATCATTAACTGTGATTTTCGTGAGGGTCCTCCTTGTGATTCGAGGACTATGATTCATAGATTTCAGCTGAAGAAACAGGTTCCCGTAGTAATAGTCCCAAAGTCCCAAGGCTCATAAGTGAAAGACTGGCATCCATGTGCACACCTCCTGACTCGGCACACAGCAGCTCTGTCCCCGCTTCCCCTCCCTGTGGTTATCTCTGCCTCCAGCCCAGTTCCCTTCTGCTCTAGCGCTCCACGCACTTTTCAGAAGAATGACAGGTATCTTTGGGCCCTTGCCTCCTCCCCTCACTTCCTTCCCTCTCTAGCCTGTAGAGGGTGAGGGTGAAGGCCTGCCCGGGTTTATAGCTGCCTGGGCTCCAGGGATGGCTGATGGTGGAGACCTGGCTAGCTTCTCCTTCTTTAGGGCATCAGGGGCTCCCCCCGTCCATGGCAGTCACACACCCACACGGTGCACCAGGCTGGTCCCCGTGGGGCCGAGGTGATCTGGAGGTAGGTGGGGGTCAAGCTAGTTCTGCTCCTGGAGTGGTCAGCTCCAGCTCTGCTTCCATGCTCTGCCCCAGGGAATGCAGCAGAGCTCCTCCTGGACTGGGAGCTCCTGGGGCCCTTTCGGGAGTTCTCTCCCAGTTTCTGGACAGAAGCTAATGGGCAGCCTGCTGTCACCTATCCTGCACGCCTACCAGGGCCATGGAGGATGAGGCTGTGTTCTAGAATCCTGCTAGTGATGAATCTGACTTACCTTTAGGGTTAAATATAGGAAGGGAACTAACTAGGTTATAGCCACTACTAAGAATTAGGCAACAAAAATTTGGTGTTTTTTAAATTAATTGTTTCATTTAGTTTTTAATTTCTTAAAAAAAAAAATTAAATCTGGCTTAGTTCCTACCTGCCTGCTGGTGGCATGTACCATTTAATCGGTGAGTGAGGAGGAGTTCCTCCCATCCCTTGGGGTTGTACAAAGCCCAGGGCTGACAAACTCTGTCAGCCAGGGGCCAGCCCCTGCCCAGATCCTTCTATCAGACTCAGGCTTGGCAGCTAGGCTCAAGGTGGCCTGGTCTCAGCCTCTCATGGAAAGCCCCAAGCTCTGTCCCCTCTTCCAGCCTTTAAAAAGTTCCTCTTTCTCACTTTGTCTTTACAACAATCACTAGAGAAACATACTACATTTGTCTTAGCAATGAAGAAACAGAGGTTATATCACTTGCCCAAAGTCTAGGGCTCATAAGGCGAGCAGCCAGGAATACAGCCCATATCAGTCAAAGGTGACACAGATCACAGACTGGAAAGATCACAGGCTGGATGTCAGCCGACTTTGGTCTCTTTAGCTGTTTACTTGTCCAGCAGGCCTGATTAAGTCAGTTTCCCTATCAACAAAATAGTTCTCTCCACGGGTGGTTTGGGGATCAAATGAAATAATGCCTGTGACACAGCTTTAATAAGGACATCAAGATGGCATTTCCATTTAGATGTGGTTTGGGGTGATTACTCTGGTGGCCTTCTGTCTTGGTCCGTGCCTGCCTCTCTCTGCCCTGGTCCACTGATCCTTGCACTTGGGGAGCACTCTGGGCTGAGCCCAGGCCAACATAAGGGCTCAGAGACCCCAGCATCAGCTTGCCCTGAGGTCTCCTGTCACAAGCCCGACCCATGACAACAGACCATCCGGAAATTCCTCTCTCACAAATGGGTCTCTGAGCTCATTATTCTCTATAAGCCCTTCTCCTCATCCGTTTTCCATTTCCTGTGTCCTGCTCTGTGCAGCTAATATCAGATACATGAACTCAGAGTAGGGAGAGGGTAAGGAAGAAAGACCCTGGTGTCCCTTTCTTCCCTCCTTCCAAACTCCTGCCAGCACCTCCCAATGGCCAAAGCCAATCAGAGACCTACCAGAAGGGAGCCCAGAGATGCACTCAACAAGGACCGGCTCCCTTTGGAAAGGGTGCTGGGTGAGATGCACAGGTGAAGAGGGAAGGCCCACCTGTACGAGAATGTCTCTGTTCCCTCCTCTGTGGTATTTGCTGATCTGACCAGGCTGGGCCTCCTGGGCTAAAATTTGATGAGGCTGATAGAGGGGGGAGATGGTTGCATGCCTACAATTCATTTAAGCATTTGGTAAAAATGTACGCAGCCCCTAATATGCACAAGGGGCTGAGAATTCCTGACAGAGTAAGACCCATGCTCCTGCCTCGGTAGCTCACTCTGAGTTTGTATAATATGGAATGCAAAGCTGCAGGACACGGGGGTGGGGGTGGGGGTGGGGCTCTGAGTACAAAGTAGGGGAGGTAGCTGTTCCAGTCAGGGAGAAATGACATTTACGGTGGTCAAGGTGTAGAGTGGATGCCCTAACAAAATAGGTCAAAAGTTGGCTGATGAGGCAAACAGCAGAGATGACATGTCCCAAGTGGCTGGGTAGATGGGGGCTGGTAGAGATGGAGCAGAGGCGGCCCGAGTGCTGGAGAGCAGTTGAGAAACCAAGATGGCACCAGTGCTCAGAGGAAGGCATTAGGGGGGCCCGGGAGACACAGCTTCATGCCTCAGAGCTCTCCTGTGCACTCAGGATGGGGCCAGTGGTAAAACCCCATACTTCTCCAACCAGTGAACGGCAATGGCCGTTCCACACGGACTCTCTGTTACTTCCTTTTGGCCTCATCTTCCACTAGGCTATTTTCATTTTTTAATTGCTGCAGGGAGACAAAGCTGGGGGCGTCATCCAAAGCGACTGAAGTGAATGACCGTGCAAATAGAGCACGACATTATAAACTCAGCGAGCCCGGGCACTTGCTGTGCCCTAAGAAGGCCCTGAGAATAAACACTGCCTTAATTCTTCACTTTGTCCTGCTCCATTTTCTGATGTAAAATATGTTTCATTGAAACGATCCTTGGGTGACTGAGGTCACAGGGCTCCTGGCAGGGAGAAAAGGATTCTTTTAATTGGCAAAATGCTAATCGTTTTGGAAAATGAATTCTAATCTTCCCATCTAATACAGTGGATGTGTGAGTAATTACTTTTCTTCACTAAACTGTTAATGCAACATTAGTGATTACACTAATTAAAACTAATGAACTCTTACAGACTGATAAACTCCTCAGTCAGTCAGCAGACGCCTTCCTCCCATTGGCTGTATTTAACTTCCCGTTTGGAAGAGAGATCTTGAATTAACCTTTAGAATAATGTACAAAATTGGGTTTAGAAGTGTTAGGCTTTATGGACTGGGTATAATTCTTTCCCCAAGCATTAGTGAGGCCATTTCCACTGAGGGTGTAATTGAATTTAAAAAACGCCTGCCTTAATTTGATCAGCCACACTTCCATGGTTGGTAATGGCTATCCCTCCAAATCCTGGCCTCCAAAGAGGAAAGCTGCCCCTGGAAAATCGCGTGACCCTGTCCCTAGCATCTGCTCTCTCTGAGCAGCAAGGCTTGCTATGGTGTTTCAGCTGAAGGAGGGTTTGTACCCAGTTTCAAATGACAGGCATTTGCTCTGTGTTTGCTCGTGCCCTCATTTGTGAGAATACCTTAACCAGGGACTCTGGTGCTTAAGCAAAGGGGCAGAGGCAGTGACGTTATCCCTAGAGGTGCATTTCACACATAGGAAGAGCAGATGGGGGAGGGCGTAACATTTCCAGGCAGGTATCAGAGTTTGGGGATAAGATCAAGACCCAAATCAAGTCCAGAATCAGGTCTGCTAAGATGAGGGAATGATTATAACTACTCCCAGGTCCCACTCTGTAGTGCTTACAAATTTTCATTGTTGCCGGGAAGGACAGTCTAGGTGGAAGGCTGAGTGTTGCCTATTCCATTTTCCTGGGACGCCCTGGCTCTTTACCTCTTTTCCTCAAAACCTAGACTGACTGTACACGTGCCCACAAAACACAGAAGGACTCTGGAATGCCTTCCAAACTGTTAAAAAAAAAAAACAAAACACAAGTTCAGCTGAGATAGAAAACAACGGTGGGGCTTTTGTCACCTAGGTGGGGACATCTTCATTAGCAAATGTGTGTCATGATCCGTTTCCCCCTGACTTAGTTACACTTGGTCCACAGATGGATGGGATCTTCCTAGGGACAGCATGATAATGTCTGTAATCTTCTCTGAAGTCCTTCAGAGGAGGGAATGTGATAGGAATGTATACCTTTTTTAACCTGCACTCCAGGGGGCTGTCAGTTCCCTAATCAGGAATTCACACTTTGAGGGGATCATCCAGCATTTTATCAGGAAGGCCACACTCCAGAGATAATGACTCCAACTGCCTCAATTAGTATCCATATTTCTGATCTACACCAGATGCTGCTAATTAACATTTCGCAGAGGTTTTCATTGGCAAAATTAGTAGTGAGTTAATCAGAATAATAAATGCTAGAAATGGACTCGCCTTGATGAAATTTGTGGCTTTCAAGCCATGAAGATGGGTTTAAATGCTTCAGAGGGATTCTTTACTTTAGGAATGGGCCTGGAAGTTTATTCCCTAAATATTCCTGTGTTTGGCTGCCAAACCTCAAAGACTGTCTCTGAGAGATTATAGTTACTTGCCTCTGTTATACCACTGCATACACAGTTTCTTCCTTCCTTTCTTTCTTTCCTTTCTTTCTTTCTTTCTTTCTTTCTTTCTTTCTTTCTTTCTTTCTTCTTTCTTTCTCTTTCTTTCTTTCTTCTTTCTTTCTCTTTCTTCCTTTCTTCCTTTCTTTCTTTCTTTTAAATATTCTACTTATTTATTTGACAGAGAGATCACAAGTAGGCAGAGAGGCAAGCAGAGAGAGGGGAAGCAGGCTTCCTGCCAAGCAGAGAGCCTGATGCGGGGCTCGATCCCAGGACTCTGGAATCATGACCTGAGCCGCAGGCAGAGGCTTTAACCCACTGGGCCACCCAGGCGCCCCGCAGTTTCTTGACTGATGATCAACATTATGTTTAAGTTGAGCAAGGAGATATCAGTTATCAAGTGCACAAAAGCCTCAGGTCTTGGGATATGTATGACATTCACCAGTTAGAAAAGAGGAACGTGACAATTTTGGTGGACAAAACTATTTAAAACCAAGGTCCAAGGGCAGAGAGCAACGAGAGGGGTCCATATGGATGTCTACACAGATACCATTGCTATGACTTCAAAAACCTCTTGACCAGCCTGGTCATCGTATAAATACAGTACAGTATCACTCGTGAGGGGCTGGGAAGGGTTATAGGGGTGACATTTTGAACACAAAAGATATGACTCAGTCCTTGAGCTCTCAGGGACCATTTTTAGTTCCTAGATCCTGGCCTTTGGCTGCCCAGGGTCCGGTGATTTGCAGCTAAATAGTTTCCTGCCTTTTGAAGCCTTCAGGGTGGGGACTTTCTGCTCACATGTCCTCGCAGCTAACACGGCACCTGACATGCAACAGGTCTGGCTACATATTTGTCATGCCCATTGATGCCTTAGTGATAGCTTCACATTGAGGAGCGTGCTGGTCCTTGTCCTTTAAATCCTTTGTATGGGTCAGCCACCGTCCCAACAGGTGCTGTCTGTGGGAGACCCATCAGCCTCTGTGAGATGGATGCCATCATTCTCCCTGCCCAGTGAATTCAAGCAGCAGCGAAGACTTCCTGAAGCTCACACTGAAAATCACTAGCTCGTGGCCTTCTCTCTTCAACTCGGTTGCACGCCATTGAGGGCAAGGCGCTGTGATTAGTTTCCCCCACACCTAGTCCAGCAATGGGCAAATCTGGCACTTTGCCATGTGTGGCATCTAGTAGACTCTCAATAAAATCTTGTTGCTGGAGTGAATGAATGCATGCGTGACTTATAAATGGAACCTTGTTCTGGACCCTATCCATGGGAAAGCTGTTTGTTTTCAATTGGAGGCTTTGTCCTCTACTTTCTATTCTCGGGTCCTACAGAAATGCCTGGGGTGAGTGTGGGTGTTTGTGTCCATGTGCATCCACAGCTGTGGGCATGTCAGAAAGGTCTCCTGGGGGCTCCTCGCCTAGAACCCAACAGCGATGGGACATAGAGTGTGCACTGGGCTCTGGCTAGGAGGAGGGCAATGAGGTGTGCTTAGCTGTCATCATAGGAAGTAAAATGAAAGCGTCGAACATACTTTTCATGTCAGAGAGGTACTTTATTTGCATTTACTCTTTATGAAGATTACTCTGAGCTTCAGGCATTCTTTTTATCGACAGCAGATTGCTTTTTACACGTTGTTTGGAGGGACGGTCTGCTGGATCAGCCCAGGAAATCTGCTTATCTGCTAGACAGATCTAGACCCACTTTCCCCTCCCATGCCTCGGTGGGACTGCTGACTTAACAAAAGGCTGAATGCACCCATACTTCCTTATTAGTTATTTTCTGCTTGCAGTCACCAGGAAGTAACTTCAGTCCAGCCAAAGCTTGTTGGCCCTCCTCCAGCTGTACCCCTCCTCATGAGATGAGATACTAATGGGTTGTGCCTACCCAGAGCCTCTGAACTGGGTCTTGTAACCCACACTCCAGACATCTGGGATCCTGGAGTTCTCTACCCAATAGCTCTAGGTCAGCTTCCTACGGCTAAGTTATTCCTGGGATCCAACATCCAGAAGGTGGACCGTTAAACTTGAGATGTGGCCAATGGGTGATTTTTGGGGGGATATTTTGGGAGGATATACATAGACCTTGGATGTGTGGCCGGTGGGCCTCCCATGCCTTTGCCTGAGACCTCTCACAGTGCAGGATTAAGCCTCATTAGGAAGAAAGTGAGACAGGTCATTGGCTGGGCACTGTGGCCGTGCAGATAGCTATGAAGGCACAATTATTACAGTGGGAGGGTGGAACATGTTTGAAGAGTCTCTTATCCTGATTTTTACTTGTAAGTATCTGGACTTGTCAGGATGTGGACCTCCATTTGCACTTTTGCCTTGAACCCTGCAAATGTTAGGGGCGGGACTGCGGTCCAAAAACGGAGTCTTCATTGATTCTTGGACTCTGCCTTTCATCTGCGAGATTTGGGGCCTGCTAATTAGTGTTACGAGTCATGTAGATGAAAGACTTTTTTCTTAAAAGCAACTTTTTGTGTCATCAGATTTTTCTATCTGCAACTGGTGAGTGAAACCTGGTGCTCATGTGAGCAGTTTAAAGGTGAAAAATAAATGAATTGGAGCCCTGGTGCCGTGAGCATGTCCACTGGATGTCTCTAAGACAGAGGGAGGGATGTGAGGGGACTGTGCCTAACCTACTGGGAGCACCGCTTCTGGTGGCATGGACAAGCGCAGGTTGGGGTGGCGGGGCTGCTCATGCACGCTAGGAGCCCTGCGAGGAGTCCACGCCATCACCCTGGAGAGCGTGCAGGTGGTTACAATTGGCTACATTTACAAATGGAAACTTCAAAGCTGTGAGGGGGCAGAGGCATGTCCTGGGTGAGACATTCTGACCACCAGACTACTCCAAGGCCATATGCCATCCATGTTTTTTGTTTTTTTAAGACATCATGACCAGGAACTGCAAATTCTGCCCTCTCTGCCAGAGCTCTGTACCTTCCCCATCCCCGACCCCTAGAGTAGCCTTTGGTACCTAGCCTATGACTGCTGGGACCGTGGAATTTCTAGTATCTTTAGGGATCCCGGGAGGCGATGCCAGGAGGTGTTCCTTCATGGGTGTCTCTGATCCTGGCTGTATCTTTGAACTCTTTATTTGCTGATTCAGAATCGAATGTAGTAGAAGCATTCCTGAGTTCACTCTGACTAGAATTTCAAAGTGGACCAGGGCTTAGGGTCAGGCCTCACTTACTGTATATAATATTAGGCCTGTCCTCTAGGACTTTACAGTCTGTCCATCCTGGCTCCCAGTCTCCAAGTTTTCCACACTGATGAATTTATGCTCGCACACTGTCCTCCTCCTTCATGGCCGGGCTCTGAGAGAAACCACTTGGACCCCCTGTTAGGATCCTGGTTTCCTGCCTGAGGACTTGCCTCTTTCCTGGATGATTAAGACTGGGGATGGCTTCACTGTCAGCAAACACTGTGTCTGCACACAGGCACGGATGTGGCCTCTAGTCCATCCAGAATGGTTATCAACTCACAACCCGATACTAACACGAGAAAGGCCCAAATCTACAGCAGAGGACGAGGTCATTTCACACAAAGGACCATCTTTCAACAGCAAGCTAAATTCCCAAATAATTTTCTTCAGCAAATTAAGCCTTCCTATAAGCTTGTCCTTAAAATAGAAACTGTGTCATTCGATGAAGCATAGATGGAAAGAGAGGGCTACAGAGGAGACAGAAAACCTATTTGAAGTCACACAAACTTGGAAATGAATCCTGGCTTTGCTACTAAAAACTGTGAGACTGTGGATTCATTAATTAACCTGTCGAAGTTTTCATTTCTTTATAAAGTGGGAATTATTTTATTAGGGTGGAAGCGAGGGCTGAATGAGATATAAAGCACGTCGTGTGGTACCTAGCCCAGAGTAAGAAGATATTATTACCATTATTGTTGTGTTCACTACTACTGTCTTTCTTGTTGACCAGCTAGTTGATTGGGAAGTAGGCTAAGGCAATTCACCCAATATAATTTCTAGGCTCATACTGGAATTAGATGAAATCATAAAAACACCAAAGCCTTTCCAAATCTCCCTTAAAGCTCCCTGACAAGTCTCACTCAAGACCAATGTTTTCGCTAGCAAAGGCTTTTTTATGGACTGGTTCCATCTCATCCCTGGCCAATGGAGAGTGGTTGCAATGTACAGAGTGGTTTAATATAGGTAAAGAGCCTAGCTTAGGGCTCAGAACATAGTTAGTACTCAGTAAGTGATGGCTATCACCTTCATCATCGTTCATTTTCAGCATCCTTCCCCAGCATTTTGGCCAGCGTGGTGCGGCTAGAAAGTTTAGGCAATCCTCTGAGCAGGTCAGGTCATTGGCCCACCCACGTTCCCCACCTGCACACCCCTTTTTCCTCTTTGAGGCCCCTCAGCCATGGTGGCGAGCCTGGAGAGCATTGGATAGGTAGTACCTTCCCTTGAGACCAGCTGCTCTGCTTAGGAACTACCTCGTACTTTCTATACCTTTAATGCATGTTTCCTGAGAGAAGTTTGCTCTGTGTGTCTGTCTGCTTCCCTAGAGCCTCTGATCTATACTGTCCACAGCAGTGGTTTTCATAATGATTTGAACCATCATTGTCAATAACGTTTTAGCAGCCCTGCTTTGTGGAAGCAGAAACAACAAACAAACAAACAAAAACGGGAGGTATGGTCACATCAGGATGACTTAAATGAAACAGATCAGCAACACTAAGTGTGGGCAAGGAGGTGGAGTGACTGAAACTCTCATACACTGCTCTTCGGAGTGCACATTGATACAATCACTTTGGGAAATTTTCTTTTTTGGCAGTATCTGTGGAAGCTACATATTCGCCAGCCCCTTTGACTCAGCAGTTCCACTCCTGGGCATACAGTTGTTGGGAAGCAAATCTCATTGATCTCTTGCAATTTTTTGCACATCTTGCAAGCATGGCCCTCAAATGTCCTTTATTCCAGACCATGTTTTCAAGGATGTTTTTGTAATGAACAGCCTTGAATAGAGAGAGAGTTTCTCTGGAGCAAAGGAAAGGTTTGCTTATAGCCTTGGGACACAGACACCATATCTTCCTTTGGAGTGAAGGGCAGGCACACTTACTGTACATTAGAAGAGGTTTGGGTCTCTAAGCTTTTGTAATGCAACCTACTGTGGGTGCAGACATCATCTGCCCTCTCTACACTACCCTGTGGGAATTGGGTTTCAAGGAACTTGAGTCAAAAGGCAAATACCCTAGTGGTTCTATTGCTGGGGCTAAGAAACTGCCCTGCATCTCTGACCCAAGAGTCTTGTGTCTTCCACCAACATCTGTGAAACTGGGACAGGCTGCTTTGTGAGCCTACAAGTGGAATAAAACCTCAGACCCTTAATGGCAATATTCAACACTTGACAGAAATGAGCATTATGTGGGGAAAAAAACATACACATGAATATTTATAGAAGGATCAATTTGTAATAGCTCCAAATCTAAAAACCACTCAAATGTCCTTTAAATGGATACATTGTGGTAAATTCCCACAATGCAATGCTACACAGCTGTAACAAGAGAATGAACCCTCCTACACACAGCAATGTGCTCAACTTCAAAAATGTGTTGAATAAAGAAAAGCTAGACACAGAGGAGTATATACTTACTAATTCTATTTCTGTGAAGTTCAAAAACTTGTGAAACTGATCTATGCTGACAGAGACTTTGTGGGGGGAGGCATATTGACTGGGAGTGGACCTGAGGGACACTTTGGGGGCTGGACATATTTTAACTCTTGATCTAGGTAATGGTTTTATGGACACACACACACACACACGTGTAAGTCCATAGAAATACTGTTACGCTCTATGTTCCTGTCAGCTCTATATGAACAAAGGAAAGAAGGGGAGTGGCATATGTGGCCACTGTCTCTAGGTCACTATTAAATGAGCACATTGTGCAAAGATCTGGTTGCCTGTGATGCTAATACCTAGGGGACTGGAGTTTGGGGAGGAGGATTACAGCAGGGACAAATTCTGGTTACATAAGAGTCCTGTGGGCTGACACTCCCAGGGAGATGCGGGGCCTGGAACCAGGTGGAAAGGCAGTAGAGGGGGGGAATTCCCAGTCATGTGTGGAGTGGGGTAGCCAGCCCATTTATTCTAGGGGTGGCAGTCACTCTCTGAGATGAGATTAGCACCTGAGGACTGAAACTAATACCAGTGCATGTCAGCGGGTTAGAGGAGGCTAACTGTAACTTTGGGCTGAGTGCCTGGCTGAATAAAAGCTTCCTCCTTCTCTGCAGGGGGGACCCCCCTCGCCGCAGTCGAGGACGGAGGACCAGTACCACCATGGGAAGTGGCTGGCTCCAAGTAAATCCCTATAAGTGAAGAAGGGGCAGGTGTTTTATTGACTCTAAAGCTCTCCCAGTAGCTGGGCACATATTTAATAAAAAATCTTAGGCTTCGGGGGAAAGCCTAGGAAGGCAGAAGGGAGAAGAGCTGCCCTCCTGGGCTTGGGAGGTTAGCGGTCTGGCCAGTCCCTAATAACTCATTCATCCAATATTCATCTTTGAGTTATTACAGTCACCGTGTGTCTCTAAGGAACAGCGTTTATTAGTGTCCGCTAAGATAATTAGCCCAATGTACTTCAAGGCAATTGAAATTGTTCCCATAAGTGCATTTCCTTCCAGAATTCACCATGGCTACCTTTCAGTGTTGGGCCCGTTTTGTTCACATATCCCCCGTGCCCCAGCGGAGGGTGCTCACTTTCTACTGGTGTTCCAGGCCCTCCAGCCGGCCCAAGGGGAAGCAGATTGGGTCCCCATCTGCAGGCCAGGATTGCTGCAGTATGCACCAACCACGCCTGCTGCTTGGCTTCTAGGATCACCCCAAGGGCTCGGCTTGCTTCCTGTCTGTCTGCTTTTCCCCATGCCCTGGGGAATGTTTAGAAGGAAAGGTGTATGTAAAGCTCAGAATAATCCAAAGCACCTGGTTTTGTGTCTTGCACTTGCATAAATCCCATAATGTCCCCTGTATTATATCACAAGCTGCAAAACTCCTCTTACTGCTGGACAGAAAGCGGGTCAGCCAGGCACGCCGCAAATCTGGCAGTGTGCCCATGAGTGCCCCGGACATCTGGGGCAAGTGCAGACTCTGGGTCAGCTGGCCTGGGCTGGGGCTGAGGCTCTGCATTCCTCACCAACCTCTCCACGGTCTGAGCTGCGGGGTCACGAACTGCACTTGGAGGAGGAGGAGGAGGAGCTTGTCCTCCTCCCGTCTAATTACAGCCTGCCCTACAGCCCTTCTGCCATCAGACAGAGGATTCTTAGAGATCTCAGACATTCCTCTTCACTCTCTGGTTCTTTAACAACCCCTGGTCCTTCAGGTTCAAAAGTACCTCTGTAACACAGGCAGTAGGGCTGCCTGATTCACAAGGCACCCCGTAATTTGTCAGTCCTCAGAGCCCCCATGGCCAGACAGAACTTGGAACATAAACTTGACTTCACAGGAGGGGCAGGAGGGAAGCATAACTCTGAGGGAATTTTTTTAAGCACAGAATGGCAAGTTGCTTTAGTTTCTGAATTCTTTTCAAAAGTGTTGAAATTCACTCTTTCAGAAAGCTTAGCTTTAATTAATAAATTCTTCATTGTTTTAAAAGATTTTATTTATTTATTTGACAGACAGAGATCATAGTAGGCAGAGAGGCAGGCAGAGAGAGAGGGGGACACAGGCTCCCTGCTGAGCAGAGAGCCCGATGCGGAGCTCAATCCCAGGACCTTGGGATCATGACCTGAGCAGAGGCTTTAACCCACTGAACCACCCAGATGCCCCAATAAATTCCTCATTTTTATGATTGCCTGCAATTTGCTATTTAGTTTAATTGGATTTTCATGTTCAGAAATTAGAAGCAGCTTCCTTCTCTTGGTGGTTTTTCTTTTTCTTTTCTTCTTTTTTTTTTTTTTTTTTAAGATTTATTTATGTGTTTCAGAGAGAGAGAGAGCCTGAGCATGCAAGTGAGAGTGTGTGTGTTGGGCGGGGGGCAGGCTCCCTGCCAAGCACAGAGCCCAGCGCAGGGCTCAATCCCAGGACTGTGAGATCATGACCTGAGCCAAACCCACTGACCCCCAGGCGCCCCCTCCTCTCCATTTTCAGTAGTACCGCATAAACAAACAGCACTTTCCTCAACAGCATCCAATGATTTCCACACTGCTCTGCTGCTCTATAATGAATTCATTCATTCATTTGTCCACTCATTCATTCATTTAACAAATGTATGTTGAGCAGTTACTAGGTATGGGGCACAAACTGGTGGACGAAGCAAACATGGTCCCTATTGTCACAAAGCGGGGTTTTCTGATGAGGGTGGCAGAGGCGGTCAGAGGTCAGGGAGGGGTTTCTAGGAGAATGGTCAGGGCAGCATCCTGCCCCGTTTCATGTAGAGGGTTGAATGCAAGTTGCCCCGTCTTTTTTCATTTTCTCTTCTCTTAATGCTGAACCTAATGGGAGGAGAGGGAAGGTAAGAGAGAAAAGAAGGAAGTGTTGGATGGGAGGCAACAAAGGAGCTAATGGACTTTAAGGGTCTGGAAAGTGATTGATTTCTGTATGAACTACCTGTAAAGGAAGGGGAGTTTGGAAGGATATTATTATCTTCCTCCCCATGCTTTCCCCCACTCCACCACTGCCAAAAAATTCTTCCATGAAACCAATATTGGAGAATATTTCAGAAGGAAGATAAATTGCTAATGGCACTGAAGCCTTCCTCCATAAAACGCAGAAATGACAAGTCCTCAGTCCTAGCCCTTCTAACGTACCAGCCTCATGTCCAGGAGCCAGAAGGAACGGAAGTCTCTTCAGTTTCTCCCCATTACTAGACTTGGGCATTTGCATTGCATTTGATCTTGGCCAAGCACTTAACAGTAATTGCCTGGCTCATCTTTCCATGTCTTGATGAAACCTACATCTCCGTGTGTTGGCTAAGAAAGGGAGGAGAGACATAGATTCTGGGCAGTGGCAGGGCAGGGCAAAGCCAGCTCGCAGAGAACTGAGATGTGGTCTCCGTCCTTTCACTCCCTACAAAACCAAGAGCAACTCTTTTCACTTTTCCAGGCCTTCGTTTTTATAACTGTAAAATGAGAGTGATGAAATCGGCCTCCCTTCCTCGAGGACACGAGGAATATGTTAAAATGTGTTATAAATAGTGAAATTCATTTGGAAGGAGGTACTGTATGGACACAAATCATGGCAGGGTGTGCCCAACACACAGTCGATCTAGGTGACACCTGCCGAGGGCCCATGCTAAATGCATTACACGCCTCCTCTCATTTAATCCTCCTCTGGGCTCTGGGAGGTGGAGACTGTCATCACTAGCAGTCTGCAAATGAAGAAACAAGAAATGAGAGCACAGAAAGGCTAAGGGGCTTTCCTAAGACCTCGAGGTTCATAGTAGCGGAACTCGGTTTTGAGCGTCAGGAGTCTGGCTTTCGACCGTGGGGGCTGAGCCCCCCAGAGCTGAACCCACAGAGCTGAGCCCCCCAGAGCTGAGCCCCCCAGAGCATCCCACCCCTCTCTGTGTCTGCAGCCAACGCTCACTTAAGTGCCTGTGGATTATCTGCAGCTCATATTTCTTTTCATTCCAAGCTGACTTTTCCAGCCATATAGTTCAGCTCATTAGTTGGCAAGGGAGCTCAGGGACTTAGAACTAATCCTAATATTAAGTAAAGAGCAAAGCATAATTAGGAAGATAAATCTTCTGGGGGAAAAAATGTATGTAACAGATTCAAAGTCAAGCATGGGTGATTTTTCCCATCTTCTAGATGATCTACATCGCTGTTCTCTTTTTGTAGCAGATAACTAAGGGAGGATGGTAGATTTAAAAAAAAATAACACATGCACACAACACTTTTTTTTTTCTGATTAGAAGGGCAAGTATTCTCATCACACAGATTTTTAGAAAATTCTGCATAGTATGAAGAAGAGAACAGAAAACTCAGAATGCCACCGTCCTGACAAATGTCACTATTAACATTTTGGTGGGACCTTTTTTCAAGGCCTTTTAAACATCAATAACTTAACACTACATGCAAATTCTTATAAGCTGGTTTTTTTTTTTTCCATTTAATGTCTTATGGAACAATACATGTAAAAAATGTTGATAAACACCACCCTTTTAAGTGGCTCCATCTGGCCCTAGAGAACTCACAAACTCATAGGGATGTGACCTAACTGGTTTTGTTTCGATCTGGCTAAGAGAGACCCATTTGCTGCATATATCCTCTCATTTACTAGTTTGTTCATTCAGCAAATCTGCCAGATATTGGGCTAACAAGAAAAATAAGATTCCATTCAGATCCTTGAAGAGTTCATTGGCTTGTGTCAGAGACTCTGCATCCGTGTTTTTCACTGGCCCAATTTCATTATCTTCGGCTGTCCCCTCCCCCTTGTCTACACAGTCCAAGAAGTAGCTTCATGGCTGCAAGTGGTCAGGCCTTATTTGCTGCCCCTCCCCCACTCCCAATCCCTTCCCCTTTTTTGCCTCTGGGTTTAACAGTAGCATAAAACTAATTTATAGCTCTTGCCAGGAAGAGGACAAATTTTCATCTTCAACCCGTCATGTGAAAAGCACTAGTACAAATGAATAATTGTTGACCCATGCTACCTATTAGAGATTGTGCTGGGGTCACCTCATTTGTTGTTTTAACACAAGAAATTAAGGGCCCTGGTGAGGGTTTCCACGGGGACTGAATTGGTAATGAGATCAAACATCGTCTTTGTGGGTGACCTCACCTGGCGCCATGTTCATGGCAGACGGAGGGAGAGGGCCCCACTCCCATGACTATTCCCCTATCCCATGATAAGGGCAGATTCTGCTGTGTCCACTTCTGATTGTAGGTTCAGAGCCATTTTCTCTCAAAGTCTCTAACAATTAGCATATGCCTGTGGAGCACTTAGAATATACCGGATGCTGTGTGATGTTTTGAGGAGACGTGGCCATTGACATTGTTGTTTTGGCCATCAGGGAGCTCACCAGCGCCTGTCATATGTGAAGCCCTATGTTTCTGCAGTGTGAAAGTTCATGGAGTGAAGCAGGCTGTGCTCTCTTCAGTATCGAATGGCTTGAGCTGTAGGAAAAGCCTTGTGCCGGCGGAGACTCCAGAAATGGGCCAGAAACAATAGATGAGGGCTGGGTGGTGGCAGGATGAGGGGAGAGCACTGCTGGAGGAAGGGGAACCACTTGAGCAGACAGGAGCTGGGCTTACCTGACTGGGGAGGCCTCAGCCCAGGACCAAGAACCGAGGCTGGGTGGGAACGGGACACCCTGATTACTGAGAGCTTTGAAAACAGGACCGGGTGCTGGGGCCAGGAGTGGTGGGAGAGGGCTTCCCAACACTTCTGATCTGTTCCATATCCTGGATCTATGACCATGACACAAAGGCTCTGTTCAATGCTTCCTAATATGAGTGACTAAAAATTATGACAAATTGTCATCATTGTTACATGGGTGTGTATAGAGCCTTTCACACAGCAGGGGCTCCACAGGTATTTAATAACATGTTACATTATTGATTCTTCCGCCATCTTTCCAGGCAAGAACTATTGCCGTGAACCACCACTAGCATTTTAAAAAGCGTTTTCATATCTAGTGTTTCAGGTAATCCTGAATATAGGTAAGGTCACCCAGCCGCCCAGTTGATAACATTTGCTGTGGGTGTTCCCTACATTCCAGGCATTGGTCTTGGCCAGTAGATGAAAACATTAAGGAGCAGTGAGTCTGAGTGTTGGTAGAGATGGTGCCTATCCGTGCTGACTCTGGGAGATACAGGTAGCAGGAGGGGAAAATGCTTTGTCTAGGGACTGGGATATTATGCAGGAGAATCCACCAGAAAAGTAGTACAAAGAGTAAGAAAATTCAATAAAGTGTCAGGGCAACAGGAGTATAGTTTTTTCTAGCCATTGGGTCCCAAACTGATGATGACAGGGTCCTAGGATTAGGTAGGGTGAGGCAGGGAAAGAGCTATTGAATTAATCCTTCTTTTGGACCTTGGAGTGTAGCCCCTGGGCAAAAAGAACAGGGAGAAAGCTTCTGGATCATTATGATCATTCTCAACAAATGTATTCACACACTAGCCAGGGAAGCCATGTTTGCTGTTACTAGGTGCCACAGTTCATGTCTTGCAATAGGCCAGGGGGAGATGCTGAGGGATAATGCAATATTCTAAATCAGAGATCAGAGGCCTTGGTGAAACTCATGAAAGCGCCCGGGTACTTTAAGTTCTGCATTCAGCACGGCGTCATCCCAAAGAACAACTTGAGCCATTGTTAAAGGCCAATGTGAAAATATGAGATGAGAATCAGCACAGAGAGGAAGTTTGTAGAAATTATAAAACTGAATTTTGCTTTAGTCTATATGAATATATGTATACTTTCTCTAAAAAAAAAAAAATGAATGAACAAAAGTACTCCCAGGAAATATAGAAAATCTAAACACATCAGTTGCTAAGAAGTAAGAGACAGTTGGCGTTCCTCTCCTATAGCTCTTCCAAGATGCAACCACCAGTCCAGATGGTTTCAGAGGGGTTCTTTACCAAATAAATGATCTACTTAAATAAAATAATAAAATTTAATGAGAAAAGAAAGCTATAGGTTAATCTAACTTATGAATATCATTGTAAAATTCTAAACAAAATGGTAGCAAATGGAGTACAGCAGCAACATATGGAAAGATTTATATCCCTTGTCTAGAAAGGGTTCATATCAGAAATCTAAGAATGTTTCAGTATTTAGAAAGCTATTAATAAGATTCACCATTTAAATAGATCAAAAAGATCTTCCTTGGTGTTGAAAAATATTTGATAAAGTGAAAAGTGAGAGAAAATATCCATCTGATAAGGGACTTATATCCGGAATATATAAAGAACTCATACAACTCATCAACAAAAAGACAAGTAACCCAATTTAAAAATGGATTAAAGGAGGAGTGTTGAATCACTATATTGTACACCTGAAACTACTATAACGCAGAATGTTAACGAAGCAGAATTTAAATGAAAACTTAAAAAAAAAATAAAAAGGGACAAGGATTTGAGAATGTATTTCTCAAAAGAAGCTGTGTAAATGGCCAATAAGCCCATAAAAAAATGCTCTGTATCACTAGTTCTGAGGGAAATGCAATTCAAAGCCCCAGTAAGAAACCACCCCCTCCCCACAGGATGGCTAAAATTAAAAAAAAAAAGACAGATAACAAGTGTTGGTGAGAGTCTGGAGAAATTTGAACCCTCATACACTGCTGGCGGAGATATAAAATGGTACAATGGCTCTGGATAACATTCCAGCAGGTCCTCAGAAGGTTCAAACATAGAGTTGCCATATAATCCACTCCACGTACATACCCTAGAGAAGTAAAAACTGATGTTCACCCCAAAAATGCTTATAGCAGTATTACTTATCATAGCCAAAACCTGAAAAAAAGCAAATGCCTATCAAATGACAAATGAATAAACGAACTATATATATCCACTCAAGGAATATTGCTTGGCAACAAAAGGAATGAGGTATTAATACACATTATAACATAGATAAACCTTGAAAACATTATCCTAAGTGAAAGATTTCATTCCCAAAAGACACAACTTGTGTGATTCCATATTTATGAAATATCCAGAACAGGCAAAGTCCTATAAAGTAGATTCCGGCTGCCAGCGGCTGGGGGGAGGAGAGAATGGGGTTGGTTTTGGAGGAGTATGGGTTTCTTTTGGGGGTGATGAGAACTTTCTAAAATTATTTAGTGGTAAAATTTTTGTGCAACTTTGTGAAGGTACAAAAACCAATGGAATTATATACATTAGAAGGCATTTGAATTATCTTTCAATAAGACTTACTAACAATAGGACAAGATAGAAACTTTCTGAACAAGTAGGCAGGCATTATTTATAATGGGTAAACTTTGGAAGTATCACCAAAATCAAGAACAAATCAAGAACGCTCATTGTACTGCTATTATTTAAGATTCCACAGGAAGTAGCCAATGCAATTTGATAGGAGAAAGCAATAAGAGGTGAAAGATTTGGAAAAGAAGAGGCATAACTGGAAAATTATTATAAATATTAAAGAACTCAGTAAAACCTAGGTTTAATAAATATAAGTTAATAATTATGTTCAAACACAAACTAGTTATACGCATTAAAAACAATGCCTAGGAATAAATTTTACTGGAAATATTCACAAGCTATAAGAAAAAAAAAAGTTTAAAATTTTACCAAAGAACACAAAGAATTGAATAAGTAAAAAGTACAATCTATTCACGAAATAAGGCGGTTCAATATTATAAATATGTCGACGTGCCAGAAATTTAACAAGATCATCACAAATATGCCCATAGGTCAAAGAACACAACCAAGCAAGTTGATTTAAAAAGTTTATATTAAAAAAAAAAAACCCATGCAAGTATAGTTAGGATATTGCTGAAAGTGAGTAGTAGTTAAAGAGACTAGTCGACCAACTTATAAAACACAGAATGGGTTACAGTATTTAAAATAGTACGATTCTGCCTCATGAAAAAGCAAGCAGACCAATGGAACAGCACAGAGTCTAAAAGTAAATTTAAATAGGTATGGGTCTTTTTAGTACTTTTAGTGGATCAGAAAGCATTGCATCTCATTAGAAGATTCTCCAGCCATTCTAATAAGTTTTAAAATCTGCATCTCCGTTTATCCATAGAAGTGAACTGAGAGGGAGCTTATGGACTTGGAGAAGACTGTGTGTAGAGAAATCAGGACATAGCCGTGACCTGCTTAGAGCAATGACCGGAAGCCAGATGGCAGCGAGAATTCTTAGGTAGGTGTCATTATGGAGAGATGACAATAGCTAGAAAGAATGCCCACCAGGTCCAACCACTGGACAGTGCACAGGACCTGCATGTATCAGCTCACAAGAGCTAATTATGAAACTTTCAGGAATTTTGTGAGCTGATTGTTGAATATAGCCATTGTTAAAATTATGTAAATTGACAATTAGATAAATTATATTAAGAACAAAGGTAATAAATATCCCAAACTCATCACTTCCTAATTATTTTACTATTACGTATATTCTTGAGGTTATTTACATATCTATAAATCTGTATTTGTATCTGTATGGTGGAAGTACTAAATAATGGTAAGCATCTCCTCCCAACTTCAAGAGCAATGTGATGTTGGTAGCTTGACATTATTAGCTATGGGGAGAGCATTTACACCATGGAAATTGACAAATGCTGGGAATCAGGGCTTAATTTCTTGTTTTGTTTTGTTTTGTTTTGTTTTGTTTTGTTTACTATCTAGAGTAGACTGAAAAAGCAATGGAGAAAATGCTAGTAAGGCAATTAAAAGTGTGTTGTGTGTGGGCATCTGAGTAGCTTGATGGGTTAAGCATCTGCCCTTGGCTGGGGTCCTGGGATTGGGCCCCAGGGAGGGCTCCCTGCTCAGCAGGGTGCCTGCTTCTCCCTCTCCCTGCCCTCTCCTCGAGCTCTTTGATGCGCATGCGCTCTCTCTCTCTCCTCTCAAATAAAATAAAAAAAAAAAGAAAAAAAAAGCGTGTCATTTGGGTAGCTGTTACTTTGTGTTAGATAGCACACAGTATTGATGGAATATTCTTTTAGTATTCGACAGTTATTACCCTGTTCAGCCAAGATGTTATTCACATCATCCATGAGTGAGTGATATTCTGACATTTACCTCTGTTGTTTCATTTGTATCTTGTTAACATAAAAGAAAGTATCAACCAACATTCATATGGAAATCACACACATTCATCAGTGATGTGTTGTTGTAATCTGATTCTGTTAAATAATGGCTGAATTACAACTATAGGTTGCCTAGGGGTATAAGAATTCAGCAAAAACCAGTGAAGGCATTCTGCGGGGCTGTGTGGAATTCAAAATGAAAGACGTTGCATATTTTATTATTATTTGAACAAACTATAGAAATGATCCCTGAAAGTATAGTCTTTATTATTACTCTAAAATCGTGTCACACATCCTTTATGTCAGTAAAATCTAAAATAAACCTATGTATGTCTATGTAAGCATACCTTCTCGCTTCCCACCCCCACCCACCAGAGCTGATTGTCAAACATCTACCAGAATATCACTTCATTGGGCCCTCCATACTTGGACACAACTCTGGGCAAAAACAGGGAATCTTCAAGTTGGCTAAGATAAACTTCCCACTCTGGATGGAATGGGAACCTAAAATATGTACTAAATTCAGTTACAGTTAATGCAAAGCTGATTGTCAAACATCTACCAGAATATCACTTCATTGGGCCCTCCAAACTTGGACACAACTCTGGGCAAAAACGGGGAATCTTCAAGTTGGCTCAGATAAACTTCCCACTCTGGATGGAATGGGAACCTAAAATATGTACTAAATTCAGTTACAGTTAATGCATACCTCAAATTATTAATGTTTAAGATTTATACCCATTTCTCGTCTGAAGCCAGAGTGCCTTGTTTCTGGCTTCGGTGGGAAATGAGTGGGCATCCAACCCAGTTGTAACAATATTGATGGTTCCTTCCTGGTCCTGACTCATAAAAGAAGTCGATGAGGGTCAATGAGTCCTGAAGTGGACATAAATCCAGAGGAGGCCCTGTATGACCTTTGACCTTTCAGCAGTTGTTGCCTTAAGGTAATTGACTGAGCTGCTAGGAGTTAAGGCAGGGAATGAGCTTGTTGGAGGCTCCACAGAACCAAGACCTTTAAATGGACTCCATCGTTTTCATTTCATGCTTAAGGCTACATTGGAAATTCATAGACTGTGGTTTGGAAATACTGTAAGTACTGGACATGTTTTTTGCGTGTGTAGATCTGGGAAATGAGTATCTCTGGACGTGGTGACAAATACTCCGGGTAAATGGTATGTGCCCGCTGGACGTGGAGAGCTGGGCTTCGCGTACAGAAGTCTGGGCATGGCTCCGGACCACGGGTAGGGTCAGCGGCTTCCTGACTGCAAGGGGACACTCAGCTTGGAGTGTCAGTGATTCGGCCCATGTTCCCCTGGCCTGGCAGAGTCAGGAAATATAGGGCTAAAAAGAGCCCAAAGTGCTTACACCAGAAGGTCCTACCTTTGTTCTGACCTTATAAAGTGTTTATGATATGTTATTTTTAAAAAACCAGGTAAGACTGTATAGGCATATCACTATTTAATTCTCTTCTTATAGAAAAATACAATCAAATATATTACATTAAAAATGGTGCTGGAAGTACAAATACCAGATTTTTTTTTTAAGATTTTATTTATTTGAGACAGAGTGTACACCAAGTGCAGGGAAGGGCAGAGAGAGAGAGAAGCAGGCTCCCCACTGAGTGGGGAACCCAGGACGCTGGGCTCATGCCCTGAGCCAAAGGCTGAACGAACTGAGCCACCCGGGTGCCCCAAATTACCGAAATGTTAATTGTGGCTCTCTCTGGGTGGGAGTACAGGCAGGGTTTTATTAGTGGTTTTCTATATATACTGTTTTTTTTTTTTCTTCTAAGATTTATTTGTTTATTTATTTGAGAGAGAGAAAGGGAGAGAATGTGCCCACACATGAGCTTGAGTGGGAGGGGTAGAGAGACAGAACCCCAAGCCGACTCCCTGCTGAGCGTGCATGACCTGAGCTGAAACCAAAAATTCGACGCTCAACCCGCTGAGCCACCCAGGCGCCCCTATATGCACTGGTTTTGTGATTAGAAAAATGTTATTTTTAAAAAACATGCTGGGGGACAGGGAGAGATTAGGAAGGAGAGGAAACAGAGCATAAACAAAACCTCAAACCCTTTTATTTAGAACTTCTGTCCATAGTGCAAGCTCAGAGCTGCCGCTGGTTCCCTCCTTGAGATCGTCCGGACCCAGGGCACCCAAACTCCTAAGCCAGGGAGGGGGCCGTGGCCAGGTGAGCAGAGCAACCTTCAGCTTAGCCCACAGTGGCCACTATTTTGTTCTGGACTTTCCCAGCAAACGGAGTTCTACGCCTTCCCCTAGGAGATGCCAGGGTCCTCCACCTGCTCAGCCCAGCCTGCACCTCCTGGTGAAGGTGGGGGGCAAACAGGCCCAGTCCTGTCTCATGTGCATCAGGGTTGCTCTATAATGGCTAGTCGGCTGAATGGATGGATGAACTGCTTGGCACCAGAGTGAGCCTTTGCATGGCGCCTGGGTGAGGAATGGTTTGCACCAGGAGCTCACATATATCTCGACTCTTGCGTGCGTTATCGAGCTGATGTAGTGCTGCCACAAAACACTCTGGATACTTGAAATCTGGGAGGCATTTTTCAAACACTGCTACCAGCAGCTGGTGTTTAGTGGCTTAGACGTGGGGTATTGATGTGTCCTGGAATCAGAGCAAATCGCCTTCTGGAAATAGAAAAATGCTCAGACACTGGCCAACGAAGGACTGGGCCAACCAAGGGCTGGAATTTTAGCCCGGCAGGTGCCTGCCTGGAGCTGGTTGAATTCAACAGTCTTAAGTTTGAAGTCAGAGGCAACCCCCTTAGAGAAATACTATGCTGCTACACTCTGCCACTGTTGGGAGTCTAAAATTGATACTCTGTGAGAATGATACCTTGGAACAAATTCTCCTGCTAAAATTTGTTTGTGAGTTATTTACTGACTCAGTTGCAGGCAGCTCTGGAGACAAGAGGCCACAAATTTCCTCAGGAACCACTGGTTCATTGTCTCCATGGAACTTTTAGTTAAAACGAGGGTCCACACATTCGGGACCTAAAAGGGCCTGGGACAGAGTTTCCAGCTATCAGGCACAGAGTCATAAAGACAATACACAGCTTGCATGCCCGTATCCTTCTGGTTGGCTTCCATGAGAACACAGCCAAGGAACTATTCTCTTCTTCCCAAGAGAAATAAATAGGGAAGAAGCTAATAGCATAGGTTTGGGGGACCTAGGTTTGAGTCCCAGGGCAGCCGCTCATATGCTGTGCCATCTGGGGAAAGTTACTCAACCTCTCTGAGCTTCACCTGTAAAATTAGGACGATGAGAGACTTTCTGTCATAGGGTAATTTCAAGAATTAAAAGGGAGAGTCATATACCTTGGTACATTTCTGGTACAGAGTAGTGACTGCTCAGTGCTGTGATAGTGATGACGATGATTCTCTGAACCTAGTGAAGCAGGACCAGTGGGAGAGGATGAAGGACGCTAGCAGCTGGTGCTCTGGCCACGGCGGCAGCATTGATGTTTCTCTCTCTCTCTTTTTTTTTTAGTCTTTTTAATTTTTTTTTTTTTAGAAATTTTACTTATTTGAGAGAGAGCGAATGAGAGAGAGAGAGAGAGAGAGAGAGAGAGAGAGCATGAGAAGGGGGAGCATCAGAGGGAGAAGCAGACTCCTCACTGAGCAGGGAGCCTGATGTAGGACTCAATTCCAGAATTCCAGGATCATTACCTGAGCCAAAGACAGTTACTTAACCAACTGAGCCACCCAGGTGCCCATAGATGGACATTTCTTAAGGGAAATGGATGTTTTCAGCCTAATTAGATTTTAAAAACTGGCAACCAGGCTTTGTTGATAGGAAAAATAGATATTTTGGAAAAGTACCTTTCATGTCCTCTAAGTGAAACCTTAAGGCTGATGTTTTCTTTGTGTGTCAGGAAACCACTTCTGGATCTTAGGGTTGTGAGGTTCTGGTGTGGGACAGGAGATGACTGCTTTTGTTGTCTCCTGATCCAGTTTTTCTTTCCAGGAGTTCCCAAGCTTGTCCTCTCTGGGAGCTGGCTGCTTTGGGGTTTCACGTCTGCTCCTCACGTGTATCAACCTCTATTGACCTAGGGCTCAGAAGTCGCTGTGGAGAAAGTCTTCCAAAGGGAAGGTGGTTCTGCCTCTGGGAAGCCAGAGAAGGTGTAGCCTGGTCCTGCTGGGAGAGTCTTCAGGGCCTGAGCACTACACCACACTGGAAACCTGTGGAAAGGTACTCCATGGGTTTTCAGGGTCCTTAGCTATCGACTGGGGAGGGAAGGACATATCACCCAGGCATGGGGGCTGAGGACGTATCCGTGAATAGAGCTAGACTATCCCCATGTGCTCTTTTTTGGCCAAAGCCACTCATCCAAAGGACACCTCCCAGCACCCATGGAGGTGGAAAGAAAGTACGTCACCTTTGAACAAACATAGGGATTTCTGAGAAAGAGCTGTCAGTGGATCCCCAAGCTGGCTGATGCAGAAACTTGGCCCGAGAGTTGATAATGCTACTTTTCATAGGCTGTTCACTCACTTGATGTTTTTGTCCTCCCCAATCCCCAGAGAAAGGACAGACAAGCCCTGTGTGCCCATTTTATGGATGAGGAAACAGAGTCAGAGAGGGTCTAACTGGCCTAAGGCCCCCCAACTAAGGCATGACGGGGCAGTGGGCAGGACGGAGCTCCGTTCCTAGTTGATATTTTCTTCCCCATCTGAAAGAAGTTCTGAGTGCCTGCTAAAGAGCTCTCCCCAAGGGCTCGTGGCACTTTACTAAGCGTTCCATTAATCCTGACAGGCGCTCTGGAGCAGCGGGTGGCTAACACTATAATGATTATAATGATCGTTATCATGACACAGGATCACTAGGGGCCCATGGCACGCCTTCCTTAATGTCATGCTTCTTCGTGACACACATGGGTGTGTATATACAAACACACACACACACATACACACACACACACCTGCACCAAAGAGCAACGTGGTGAGGCAGCTGAGTGCTAAGAACATGGTCTGAGGTCCCAGGACTAGAAAGCAGTCATGCCCTAGGATTTTCTGAGGCTCAAGTGACACAAAAGCCTTTGCAGGTGACACACAAACACACAGGGTGTGAACACAATTAGAGCAAGTCTGGGGTGTCTTCACAGGCTGAAGCGCAGGCAGCAAATGAAGGTGCTGAGCCTCTCCTGGGCTGGAAAGGTGAGGCTACTGTCTGTTCTCAGGAGCAGAAGCAAGCTTGTGGGCGGAGGCCCCCTCATGCCTTCTAGGCTCCTGCAGGGGTTGCTGGGGAGGGAGAACAGTCCCTGGCCTTTGTATGAGCACCGTCCACGCTAAAGTCGGTGGGCTGGCCCCAGATGGAGCCCGTGAGCCCGCCCTGGGACCAGGTCCTCGCACACTGCCGGCCTCAGCTCCACATGGTGATACTGTCGTGCAGCTGAGGAGGGGAGAGGTCGAGTGTGGGGTCCCATGGTGTAGGAAGGAAAAAAAAAACCCCAGACCTGGGGCCAGGGAATGCAGATGTTTTCGTTTCATTCCCTCCAAATTCATATGTTGAAATCGCAATGCCCGACATGATATTAAGAGGTGGCGTGTTTGGGAGGTGTTTAAGTCGTGAGAGCGGAGCCATCAGGTGTGGGATTACTGCCTTATTCAAGAGTCTCTGAAGAGCTCCCCGGCCCCTTCTGCCATGTGCCATGAAGACATTCGATCACACTGGCACCTGACTTGGCCTCCAGCCTCCAGATCTAGGAGTAATAAATTCCTGCTGCTTATGACATGCCCAGTCTGTGGTACTTTGTCATCAAAGTCCGAATTGACAAAGGCCTGGAGAACATCATTCCTGTGGTCTTGCTTCTGAGACCCCCTCCAGCCAGCGCTGTAACAACAAGCCTTTCTACTCAGCCTGACAAGTCATTCCTTCTCCCATTTGCTTTTCTTTCTTGGTTAGTTCAGGCAGCTGTGACAGAATGCAGGAAACTGGCGGCTTAAACAATTTGTTTCTCACAGTTCTGGGATAGTCCAAGGCCCCTTCCCACAGACTGGGGATCAAGATTCAAGATCAAGGTGCAGCAGGACTGGTGTCTGGTGAGAGCCCTCCTCCTGGTTTGCAGATGGCCATCTTCTTGTTGTATCCTCACACGGCAGAGGGGGCGCTAGATTCCCGCTTCTTGTGAGGACCCGAATCCCATAGTGGGGGCTCCGCCCTGACAGCCTCATCGAAATGTAATTACCCGCCAAAGATTACGACTCCCGATTTCACCCCACTGGAGGTTAGGTTTCAGTGTGTAAGTCTTGGGGGTTGGGTACAACCACGCAGTCCGTAACACACATCCATCCATGCAGGAAATGTTTTAGGAGCATAGTCCCCAAGACACTGAGAATTCAGTCGGAGTAGGGCCCCTGGGTGGCTCAGGGGGTTAAGTGTCTGACTTGATTTGGGCCCAGGTTGTGAGAGCTGGCCAGACGTTGGGCTCTGTGCTGAGTATGGAGCCTGCTCAAGATTCTTAAGATTCTCTTTCTCCCTTTCCCTCTCCTCTCTCTGCAAATGCCCGGGTGCACGCTTACTGGCTCACTCACTCTCTCTGAAAACAACAGAAAGAATTCAGAGGGAGAAACTGACAAGTTGTTAAGCAATTATGTACACAGCGGAGGTGCCCTGGCCTGGGGGAAGTGCTGGGGGCCAGAGGATTTTAACGGGAAAACCAACATCCTCTCCGGGCATCGGGGAAGGCTTCCGGGAGAAAATGACCTCTGGGAAGAGAAGGAGCAGGAAGTGGGCAAGCAGGAAGAAACAGGGGAGCAGACTTGCTGGTGTGAGGAAAAGTGCTTAAAAGGTAGTGCTTTAGTCTGTGGGCTTCCTTCTCTCTCACCTACCCAGATCTCGGCTCGCCCCACAGCACCAGGCTGCTCAGATTGCTCTAGACAACTGGAGGAAGTTTCACGTTTATTTGTTCATAAAGATCTAGCAGAAGTGGGTGCTTGCTGGGGAGCAGTCACATTGAGGGATTTCATCTTTTTGAATATGATAGTTGATTGTAGGTGTCAACTCGGCTAGTCCCAAGTACTCAGATATTTGGTCAAACACCAGTCCAGATATTGCTGGGAAAGTATTTTTTGGGGTGGGGCAATTAAGATGAACATTTATTTATTTATTTGAGAGAGAGGGGAGGGGAAGAGAGAGAATCTTAAGCAGGTTCCATGCTCATTGTGCAGCTGGACACCGGGCTCAGTCTCACAATCCTGAGGTCATGACCCGAACTGAAATCGAGTCTGATGCTTAACTAACTGAGCCACCCAGGCGCCTCTGCGTAAGATTAACATTTAAATCTTAAACCTTGAGTAGAGAATTAGACCCAGAATTAAACCTTGAGTAGAGCAGATTACACTTGATAACATGGGTGGGCCTCATCCAGTCAGTTGAAGGCCTTAAATGAGAGCAGACTGACCTCCTTGTGAAGAGGAGGGAATTCTGCCTGCAGACTGTCTTCATATTCCAACTACAGCATCAACTCTTTCTGGGTCTCAGCCTTCCACCTGCCTTGCAGACTTGGGACTTGACAGGTCTCACGGTCACATGAACAAATTGCTTATAATAAATCTCTCTCTTTCTCTTTTGGTAAATAGATACTATTGGTTCTGTTCTCCAGAGAACTCTGACTAACCCACTGGTCAAGCCCTGGCACCTTTGGGTTGCCTGATTCATTTCAAAGCATTCCATTTTATCCACCAGGAAAGACTAGCCTTTCCGGTTTTTCCCACTGATTACAAGTATTGACACTATGATCTCAAAGGATGTAGAAGAAACACCCCTGAATTCCATTCTTGCCCCAGTCTGTAGTGAGACTTAGACAAGTTGATTAACTTCCTAGGCGTCTTTTCTGCATTTGTCACACGGCCCACAGAGACTGCGATGGTGACATGGCCATATGGGGGATGCTTATAATAAAAATGACAACAGATACTATTTACACAACATTTTCCAAAAACCAAAAGTCACATTAAGCATGTTACAAGCATCATTTCACAGCAAAGCCATGTGTTAGGAATTATCATCAATCCCACTCTAGAGATAAAAAAACTGAGGCACGGAGCAGCTCAGCTCACAGAACCTTCCTGCCCAGGTTCTTAGGAAGCTGAGGCAGCCCTTCTGCTTCCCCGCTCTGCTAGGCCTGGGTTGAGATCAGAAGGAGCCCAAGCTGGAGCTCCATCCCATGTGTGTTTCTGTTCTGTGAGGCAACGCTGTACCACTGCCAGGGGCCCTCCCCTCCTTTCACAAACCTACAAGGACTGGTGCCCTGCAGTCCGTCAGACTGGAGGCCAGGCTTCTGCAGGCCTCTTGGCGTCAGGATCCTGAGGGCTAGACTAAATAAACACGGCACAGCCGGCTTGAGCCGGTGCCACCCGTTACTGCCCCAGCTGGAGAAGAAGAAACGCATCTCTAGCCTCTTATTCTCACTGACCTGGGGACTGGAAAACTCTGCAGATGCATCTATCTTTACAAGTCTCATTAGGCATTAGAACCTTGAGTTCTAAAAGCCGAGAGGGCTAATGGTCATCTGAGTGTCAATATCAACACAGCCCTCATGGTCATCTGAGTGTCAATATCAACACAGCCCTCACGACAGCAGCGCTTTAGGGCCTCACGACATTTGCTCGAGGCGGGGCCTCAAGGGGGCGCTCCGATCACCTTCACCTGCCTGGCCTCCAAGGCTGTGAAGGCCCATGGGACCGCTCTGATGTCCCTTGGGTTCAGCAGGGGGCTCAGACAATCCAGCGTGGCTGGAAGAGAGCCCTCAGGGAACATCTGTGGTCACCACACGTGCCTCTGGGTTGCAGCCATAAACAATAATGACAGCAACGACTGCAGTAATAATACTATTTTGAGAGCTTATTACCAACCAAGTAGTTATTACCCCAAGTCAGGTAATATTATTTCATTGAAAGCAGGTGATCCTACATCATGATTAGGAATTTGCACTAGACCAACCAAATCCCCTCTCTGCGAATTGCTAGCTGGTGCCTCAGTTTCCTCATAGGCAAATAGGAATAAGAAGACCACAAGCCTATTAGTGTTACTTAGGATTAAATGAGTCATTTGTATAAGATACTTAGGATAGCATCTGGATCACTGTAAGCATTATAATAAATATCATGTGTATTCATACTTTATACATAGTTTTATATTTATATGTGTTTTTCACTCCTCCCAAGTATCTCACGAGTCCGGCAGCATTGCTATTCCCATTTTACAGATGAGACTGTGAAGTGAGGTCTGCCTGAGCCCTGAGACCCTGCGGTCACATGCTGTGCCCGGTGGCCACCTCCTGCACGTGTGTGGGGAGGACCGCCTGTTTGTTACCCACCCCCGCATCCCCAGGCCACCCACGTGTCCCTAGCATGCCAGTGCCTCATCCTGCAAGTGTCTGTGACTCGGCCCCAAGGGGCAGCCATTGCCACATGATGACCAGAAATTGGGGGAAAATACCCAGATTCCTCCTTCTTAAGGGGAGAACTCTGAGGTGTGTCCCACATCTCCCACTGGGTTCCCAGGGCAACTGTGTCCCAGGTGCCCACGGTGGTAGCGAGCTCACACACGCATCTCACGTGGCTGTCTTCCATTTGTGTCTTATGGTCTCACTCCCCTACTGGCATTTCCTCAGTTTACCTGCCAGATAAGCCACCTATGTTCATGTCCTTGTCTCAGAGTTTGCTACTGGAGAGCCCAAACTAAGATGCATATACAGACATCCATGTATTTGTTGTGTTTATATATGTGGTTGTGTTAAGTGATGATGCTTTAAGTGGTAAATAAAGATGGTATTTTCCTAGGGCTGCTGTGACAAATTTAAACCACCATAAACTCGATATTCTTTCACTGTTCTAGAGGTCAGAAATCTGAGATTTGAAGCATTGGGCCGAAATCTGGGTGTCAGGAGGGCGTGTGTCTGTCCAAAGGCTCTGGGGGAGAATCCTTCCTCGCCTGTCCTGGCTTCTGGGGGCCACCCGTGTCTCTCAGGTTCGGTCTTCAAAGCCAGCATGCTCAGTTCTCTCCCCACTCTGCCTTCATATGACTTCTCCTCTGTGCGCCTGTGCCAAATCTCTCCCTGCCTCTGTCTTATGAAGATACATGCCATTGCAGTTAGGGCCAGGTAATGCAGGACAACCTCTCCACCTTAAGATCCTTAACTCAATCACATGGGCAGAGACTTTGCCATATAAGGCAGCATTCACAGAATCTGGGGATTAGGACGTGGACATCTCTGGGGTCCACTATTAGTCTACCACAATGAAATAGTAATTCATGCAAAGGAACTTTACTCTTAGCCCTGTTAGATGCTGGAAGGCTGGGGACACAGGGATGAATAAAGCAGTCTTTGTCCCCTAGGTGCTCATTTGTTGAGGAGAGATGGACAAGAAACCATACCTTTACCAGGTACTAACTAGCTGCTGAACCAGAGTCATGAAGAGGGCACTGAGAGATCAAAGAGAAGGGCACATATCTGAGCCTGTGCAAGGCGAGGAGGGCTTTCTGGAGGAAGTGCCCCTTGAGTCAAACCTGAAGACTGGTGCTAGCAGAACAGAAACTGCAGTGACCACTCAGCATCCAGTGTCCCTGTCTTCCCCCAGAAGTGGGCCTGAGTTTTATTGGGGGTCATAATGGGCTTGGCCAGGTGGTACATTTTTCCTGCCTGCCATATAGATGGGGGTGGCCATAGAAATGTATGTGGAGGCTATTGGTTGGACTTTCTGGAAAGCTCCTGAAGGGAAAGCAGGCTCAGTGAGTGTGCCCTTAACCCTTGTCCTTTCTCCTCCTTATGGCCAGGAGGATGTGATGGTCCAGATGGCCAGGGACAGCTGTTGACCATTTGCAACATGGAGAAAGGAAGCAAGAGAGGCCAGTGTAGACAGACCAAGAGCCCAGGGCCCTAATGGCCTGTGTGGTCACCAACCCCCATAGGGCTGCCTATCTGCCTCTAGCCTGCTTTCATGTAGCAACACAGCAAATCCCATGTGAGCCACTGTTTTGTTGTTGTTATTTGCTGTGGAACTTGATTTCTAGCAGATACAGGATGGGAAGAGCATGTGAGGAAGAAAGGAAGGGCAGTAGGCCCCAGTTCACAGAGGCAGGAGGATGTGGGTGCATCCGAGGGCCACCCAGCATCAGGCATGGCTGGACTGCGGGTGTTTGCAGGGAGCAGGGGTCATTGAGGAAGAATCAGATCACCAAGGGCCTCTATAGAAATCAGAAATTCTAAATTAAAAAAAAAATAGCAAAGAGGAAGTCAGACTTTGGAGGGGAGGACTGAGGGAAATTAGAAAAGAGACGTTCTCAGAAGTTGGTATTCAGAAGAAAGCGATTTCTTAGGAAGCCACACAATTAGCTGTTTTGTGTTCAGGGGTAAAATAGGCCTTTGGTTCAGTCAGCAGAGCCCTTGAACCTGCCCCTCTGACCTGCGTGGCTGTGCCGGTACACGGGGCAAAGAATCCATAGTGCCTGTGCCAGGCACGGCCTCTTCCCGAGGATGGATAGACCAAGCCAGCATGGGACGTGCCCAAAGCCAAAGGGTGGTCAAGAGGCTCCGTTTGTGGGGGCAGAGGGTCTAGTTTTCCAGGCGACCGACCCCTCCCTCTGCCCTTCCTCTTTTCCTCCTGGAACTCTCCACCAGCTCTGCTGCCCCACCTCTGTGATCGCCTCTCTGCTTTGTAAATATGGACGGGTGCCATCATGGATTGAATTGTGTCCCTGAAAAAGATACTGAAATACTAACTCCCAGTACCTGTGAAGGGGATCTTATTTGGAAACAGGCTCCTAGCAGGTGATCAAGCTAAGTGAGGTCATGAAGGGGCGCCCTAATCCTGTAGGACTGCTGTCCTTATAAAAAGGGGAATTTTGGACCCAGAGACAGACCTATTAAGGGAGAAAGATGGTGTGAAGACACAGGGAGAACTCCATCAACAAGCCAAGGAACTCCCAAGCCCCCAGAAACTAAGAGAGAGGCATGGGACAGATTCCCTCTCGGCCCTGAGGAGAAACCAACCCTGTAGCCATTTTGATCTGGGACGTCTAGCCTCCAGAACTGTGTGACAACAGATTTCTGAGGCTCAAGCTGCCCACTTTGTTGCGCTTTGTAATGGCGGCCCCAGGAAGCAAGCACAGGTTAGCCCAAGCACAGTGGGTCACATTGAAGTGGTTTCTTGTCTCTCCATCTAAAAGGTCAGTTTCTCTGGGGGGAGGGGGGGCGGGCACACTATATTGCCCAGGACCTAGTACATATATAGTAGGCCACCAAAAAAAGGTTGGTACTATAAGAATAATTAGACTGCAGAGTGCAAATTTAACTGTCATCCTCATTTACTGTAACCTAGATGCAAATTATGAGCAATTGTTATTTAAATGACTCTGTGGCCCTCCTGTCTCACCACCTAGTGATGGCCTATTGGTTTGCTAATCCATGAGGGCGGGGCAGAGAGAGCCCCCATTCCCCAGTGAGATACCCCAAGGTTCTTTCTCCTGCACCAAATGGATTTTCCTTGTCTCTCCGCACCACCCTCCAGGAAGTGGGGTTGAGGGCCTGGGGACCAGCCAGGAGTGATTGATGGGGCCCTCAGCAGCGGTTACAGGGAATTCATCATCCCTGCGTGTTCCTGGCTCAGACTACAGGCCTTGGCTCTTGGGGCGCGTGTTCCACGCTGTAAGTGACTAGTGGGACCCAGGGCGTCTCAGAGAAAGAAGCCCGGCTCCCAGAGCTAACAGTCCGATGAGCGGTGGCCCTCTCTGAGGACACTGGGGCCTCAGACCTGTAACTAGCCCACTCTCATGACCTGGGGGCAATGAGCAGGCAAACTGCAGTCTTTCAGGGATGTGATCTGGGGACTTGTTCTTGGGCTCCAAGATAACTTTCTTAGAGGTTAATGTATTTCCCATTAATTCATGATTTTTTAAAAAGTGTAGCAGGCAGCATATTGGATCATGTGAAAACACTGCGCTAAAAGGAATTACCTCATAGTCAAATAAACTGCATTTGAATTGGAATCTTTTTTTGCTGGAAGCTTCTGCTCTGGATTATCACTCAAGAGGGTTCAGTGCTATCAGAAAGTGGGCTTCAATTTTCATTACCCAAGACCCGTATGAGAACTGGGACAAAAGGCAAAAATAGCATTAATATTAATAATGACTGCCCCTGGACAGTGGATTATGGGTGATTTAAAGTTTTCAGGGTTTTCATTCCCAAATTTTGAAAATGAACATGTATTTTTAATGCACAGAAAAATCATACTTTTAAAAGAGTCAGAATCTGCAGCACAAGTGACAAATATTTATAGTGTGAGTCGGGTGTGCAGCAGCTCTGGAAGATAGACACTCATCCTCACTCTAGAAGAGATTTTAATGTGGGAACTGATTTTAAAGCTGCTGTGTTCCCACCCTCCACCTCCTGCCCCCATCGTCTCCAGCCCCAGCCTTAACGATTACCTGTGTGCGGTTCTATTTATTATTTCTTTTATTAAAGAACAGATGAAGACTAGAGGTCATGGCTCTCCGCGGCAGTCTACACTTGGGTCACCCTGGAGAGAGGCGAGCAGTAGGAATTCTCTTATTACCCCTCTGGATGTCAGCTCCTTAGGCTGGTCCCTTTTGCTATCGATTAAAGCTCTTAGTTCTATTTATGTATGTATGTATGTATGTATGTATTTATTTATTTGACAGACAGAGATCACAAGCAGGCAGAGCGAGAGAGAAAGGGAAGCAGGCTCCCTGCCGAGCAGAGAGCCCGACGTGGGACTCGATCCCAGGACCCTGAGATCATGACCTGAGCCGAAGGCAGCGGCTTAACCCACTGAGCCACCCAGGCGCCCCAAAGCTCTTAGTTCTTATTTGAACCTCAGCAGAAGGTGGGAACCTTATTCCGTGATAGTCCTGGATCCACTTGCATAATAACAGAGCTGTAACTCATATTTGCATGATGCTTCCAACCACAGGTTCTTAGCTCCAACTGCCTGAATGAATTGGTCCAGGAGATTTTACTGCCGGCCTTCCCCCACAGAGCACCACTTCATTGGTCTGGGGTGGGGTTCCGCTCCCGCTCCGAGGGTCTTGTCCAAGCTCCCTTCGTGACGCTAATGTGCCGCCAGAGCTGAGAACCACTGCTTCCGACTTATCTTTTAAAGCTCTTGTCCACCGTTTCAGCCCATGCTTAGGGCTGCTGTCGGGTGAGGCGAGTCTGCCCTAGTTTCCCTGGCAAGTCTTTTTATAGGCACTACTTTAGAAACCTTAAATCTCATTCTACCTCTGGAGTTTCTCCAATTTTCTCTCTCTCTCTCTCTCTCTCTCTCTCTCTTTTCTGTGAAAGCTACAATTGATATGCCTTCCAGCTTTAAAATTCTTCAATTATCTGAATGTAAACTCTCAACTCTCGAGAGCCTGGTCTATTCTGTGATTTCCCAAGCCCCGGAAACATTTTGGTCTCGAAACTGCAGTGATCCAGAAACAACAGAAAGCCTTTCCAGCCTCTCTCCACCCAGAAATTGTCCCACCTTCCTTTTTAGGCAGAGGCCAAAAGACGTGAATGCCTCCTGGGCAAGCAAGTAGCTGTGAAATTGTCCATCTGGTGCCTTCATCCTATTACAGACCCTACGGTGCAGTGAGTGGGGTGAATCCCATCCGAAGGAGGGTCTGTCCCACCGAAGGCCTGACCTTGGGCAAATAGCTTGCTGGTTTTGAGCTTCAGTATTCTTCCCCGTTGCATCACTGGGATGATGTTTTATGGGTCCACAGAGCAGAGCTTGCAAAGTTCAAAGATAGACTTTCTTCCATTTGATCTTTACACAACCTAACTTATGGCAAATCTTTACATCCTGTTTTACGAACCAGGCAGAAAAGGGGTTTAAGTGACTTGTTCAAAATCATACAAATGGCAACTGACAGAACTTGGTTTTGGAGTCAGTTCTTCTTGGCTCCAAACCCTTTGCTTGTCTCTCTAGGCCATATTAAGTTCCCTAAAAGTGTCAATAAGTGTCCCCTGGGTCAAAAGGTTATGAGTAGGACTGAAGGCGGTGAGGCCTGGCACTGGTCATTTTGTCAATAATCTGTTGGATGATTAAACACAGAGTCACTCCAGCAAAACCCCCTCCCAGCAGTGTCTTACCATATTCCTCCTCCTTTCTCTGTCATGTAAATTTTGACAGTTTTTGTTTTATTTAGTTTTGTTTTTGTATTTTGTAATGTAAGCACCTGACTTAAGCTTTGAGGGCCTAAGCATCCACTTCAAAGACGCCTGTTTCCGATACCCTCTCCCCTAGATCCCCCCCCAAAACAGCTGGGTAAAGAGCCAGGCCGCCTCCCCCTCTGAGGTCTCTTCGTTTTAGAAATCTTGGTTGAGGGGCGCCTGGGTGGCTCAGTGGGTTGGGCCTCTGCCTTCGGCTCAGGTTGTGATCTCAGGGTCCTGGGATCGAGCCCCGCATCAGGCTCCCTGCTCTGTGGGGAGCCTGCTTCCCCCACTCTCTCTCTACTGGTGATCTCTCTCTGTCAAAAAAATAAATAAAATCTTAAAAAATAAAAGAAATCTTGGTTGATGTTGATGACTGACCATTTGGGCCACTTGTTTCTCTTCCCTTGCTTTCAATTCCTGCTTTTATGTTTTAAAATCACCAATAAAGAGTGAAGTCCTCAACCTCGATAAAAGCAGAGCCCAGGCCATTGGCCTGGCGGGCGTCTCTCTCTCTCTCACTCACTGTCCCGGCTCCTCCCTCCCTCCCTCTACATGGGACCTGCTGTGTGGTCACTGTACCCGCCTGGAGTAATTTCCAGGCCCTCTAAGTGATAACCCTTTAGTTTCTCAGTTTCCTGATGGTTATGGCTGCAGGCATCTTGCAGTCATGGTAAGCCTGCAAAGACCTGCCAGATCGCAGCATTGGTTGTTGTAAGCCTGAGATGGGCCCACAGCACTCTCCCATACTCTGAAAATCAGAGGGTCTGGGCCTGCCCTCATCCAATCAAAGCAGAATCTCTGGGAGAGGGACCCAGGCTCAGCATTTTCGGCTTTTTTTTTTTTTTTTTAAATCTTCCCAAATGAGCTTCTTTTTTTTTTTTTTTTTTTTTTTTTAAGATTTTATTTATTATTTATTTATTTGACAGAGAGAAATCACAAGTAGGCAGAGAGGCAGGCAGAGAGAGAGAGAGGGAAGCAGGCTCTCTGCTGAGCAGAGAGCCCGATGCGGGACTCGATCCCAGGACTCTGAGATCATGACCTGAGCCGAAGGCAGCGGCTTAACCCACTAAGCCACCCAGGCGCCCCCAAATGAGCTTCTCATGCAGGCAGAGTTAAGACCCACTCGGCTCCGCCCGACCATGCCACACACAACCTAAAGAAAGAACCTAAAGAAACCTAAAGAACCTAAAGAAAGTTCTGTGATGGGATTGGAAGACCCAGACTTAAGTTCACTGACTAGAGATAGGAATGTATTTTTTCTGAGCCTTGAATTCTTCCTTCATTAAGAAACAAACATAGAGGGGCACCTGGGTGACTGGGTTGGTTAAGCGTCTGCCTTTGGCTCAGATCATGGGATCGATCCTGCATCAGGCTCCCTGCTCTGTGGGGAGCCTGCTTCTCCCTTTCCCTCTGCCTGATGCTTGGCATATTTGCGCTCTGTATCCCTCTCTGTCTCTGTCAAATAAATAAAAAAGGAAAAAAACTTAAAAAAAATTTTTAAAAAATAAATAAAAAAGAAAGAAAAAGAAACAAATGTAGAAAAAACAGGTTGACCTGTACTGGGTCAGGGCTGGGCTGAGAAGCGAGGAAGAGAGCTACCGTGTTCACAGGGGTGAACGCCGGCGCGTCGTACAGACGTAAGGAGCTATGACGCCATGATAGGCGCCTAATAAATACTTATTGATTTTCATGGGCTCTTACTCACCCATCTTTTCTTCACCCTTAAATATGAAGCCGGGGGAAATAAAGAAGAAATATAATTGCACCACACACTTCAGGCCTCCCCCGCTCCCCGCATCTCAGGTTAATAGGCCTCTTCAGCTGTCCTCTAAGTGCTATAATTCCTGGGCGTTTTGATGGTAGCACTTTCTCCCAGAGATGAATTGACCCCAGCTAAGAGCCCAGCTCCTTCCCAGATCTCATTACAATCAGCCTTGATGGCAGACAGGCTTCAGAATGTAACAAAATTAGAGCTTTTAAATCATTATCTCGACTCTGGGAGCATCACACTAATAAACGGGAATGAAGAGGCTAGAGGGAAGGCAGGGAAGGGACTATGGCCTCCACACCAGAGTTTCCTTCCCCGTCCACTTCTCACCACAACACGTGGCAAGGGAAACCCCTTGTCACCCAAGCTGGAGTCAGAAAGCCCGGATCTGTCATGAACCGTCTTGGTGAGCGGGAGGTGACACAGAAGGCAGCCCTTTCTGTCGCTGCCTCTGCTCTCCCTGGCTTCCCAGTTGCCTTGTCCGTTGTTCCTTCCACAGACATGAGTATGCACCTGCCGTGGGTAAGGCCCTGCCGAATGGGGGGCCCTGCAGAGTGACCAAAGACGGAAGCCTGGTCATCTCTGTGTTTCTCACCACCTAGCCCCCTCCACAGTGCAAGCCCTGGTAATTTCTGGATATTGTGACACCTCTCACGGGTCTCCCATCCAACCCTTCCTCAACCCGGTTCCGGCTGCCAACACACTGAAGGTATCTCTCCTACTCACACCCGCACGGGGGGAGCTCCCGAGGGTTGAGGGCAGGGACCTTCTCCTTCCCCCATATCACACCTGCTGCAGCCACACACAACCTCTGGGCCTTTGTCATGATCTCTTTTTGGCTGCAGGATGGCCTTTCTTCCTCCCTCCTTGCTACCTGGATTCATGCTCTAAGAGTTGTTCTTCTTCCAGAGGCTCATGCACTCATAGATGAAGCCCAGGAACCTCAGCTCTCAGGGGTCCCTGCCTTCCTCCCTCTGGCCTTCAGTACCCTACCCCTGCAGCTTTGTTTCTTGGTTTCTCCTATTTCTCATTAACCTCTGCCCAGAAAGTGTTTTCCCTTGAGCCTTGAAGGGTTCATCCTAGGAACATTCTTTTCCTTCAGATTCTAGGTCGCATGTCCCTTTCTTTTAGAGAAGGCTTTCCTAGATGACCCAGTCCACAGAAGCTTGTTTTAAGTCTCTGTAATATTAAATACTTTATTTTGGGTTTTTGTCTTCCTCCCTGGACTAGACTGAGATCAACTCCATGAGATCGGGGACCTGTTTATCTCATTCACAAATTCACCCCCAGTGCTTAGCCTATAGTAGGTGCTAAATAAATAAGTATTTGAGTGAACGAAGAGGAGGATGGATGGATGGACGGATGGGTGGATGGGTGGATGGATGGACTTCTGGGAAAGCCCTCCTAGACTGTCCAAGATATGTCACTACAGGCAGTCTGCCCTTTCTCCTCTCACCCACCTCAGGCCTGTGTTGTCGCCTTTACTACACATTCATGAACGGTAGCACCATCGCAACTCCTAACACTGTTGGCATCCTTAAGCACATTTCTTCAAACTGGACATGGATTTGCCCCCTTTGTGTCTATAATCCCACAGGAGAGGAAGGCACACTCAGAAGGACCTTTGCCCTCTATGTGAGTTGTAAGTGCCCTGACGGGAAGAGAGGAAGTACTGTGGGACTGTAGACCACGGGCTGCCAGCTTCCCACACTCCTGGGGTCATAGGCACCCTCAGGCCTGCTGTGACCTCAGGGTCCCTAGAACTATTTCTGGGAGACATACAAGTGCACTGGGATGAGCTCAGGGTACAAGGTCGGTCCACAGAGTAACCAACAGTGTCTTCTCAATCCCAGCTCTTCCCCCACTCCCCACCCATGGCTAATAGTACTTCAGTTTCGTTCATGGCCTGTCTGAGCCAGTCACTCTGTTCTGTTTTCCCAACCCTTCTTGGCAGTTCTGGGTGGCCTTGTGACCCTGTTCTGGTCAGTGAAATGGACGGGGCATCCTTTGGAGGTGGGGGCTCTGAGAAAGCTTTTGTTTTCCCTTTCGGGCACAGTGTCATCCTTTCCCCTGGTATTGTTCTTGAATACAGTCAAGATGGCCAGAGCCACAGTGAGCATCTTGTAACTACACTGTTGACGCCCCCAGGGAAACGAGCAAGAAGATCACAGAGAGGCTAGTGTTAGTATTTGGAGCACCTGAGCTAATGCTAGAAGCTCTCTGGTCCGAGTCTTTGTTCTGTGTGAAGAATAAACCTCTGTTTGTTCAAGCCACTGGTGCTGGATCCTTCCGTTATTTGCAACGGATCTTATTCCTTACAGATGGGGAACTATACAAACAGGGCCAGTCCAGGCCCGGAGCTCGTCCAGAGGCCACAGAGTTCAGAGAGGGACTGAGAAAGTTCCAGACAGCAGAGAATAAAGCGAGGAACTGGATTCCTCCCTACCTTCACACAGGCAGCTTGTTCCTAGGACAGACGCTTCAGCCCCAGAGGTTTCAGGAGACACCTGAGCTCCTGGCTGCATCAGGCTCTGGCTGAAAAGGATCACCAGGGGGCGCCTGGGTGGCTCAGTTGGTTAAGCAACTGTCTTCTGCTCAGGTCATGATCCCAGAGTGCTGGGGTTGAGTCCCACATCGGGTTCCTGGCTATGCGGGGAGTCTCCTTCTCCCTCTGACCTTCCCCCTCTCATGCTCTCTCTCACTCTCAAATAAATAAATAAAATCCTAAAAAAAAAAAAGGGTCATCAGGGCAGCCTCATGTCCGTCTCTATGAAACCAAAGTAACATTCTGCACCTAGTTCACTGCTGCCTCTATCGCGAAGGCTTTCCATAGCATGAGAAGGAACAGGAAGATTAGTCCCTCCCTCCTTCCTCTGTGCTCCCATAAGTCTTTGCAGCTCCCCTACTCACGGTAGGCTTCATGAGCATCCTACATGCACAGCTGCATTGGGCCCCCAGCTAGAAGGACCCCCAGGCTTGATTTAATGTACCGCTGTCACTACCGGGAAATTCTTAATTTTTTAACCAAGGCCTTGTATTTTCACATTGCACCAAAACCCTACAAATTAGGTAACTGTAAGGGTCTATTTAGCCAGAGTGATTTCATCTCAGTTAAACAGTGATTTTGTTGTTATGCAGTAAAACTTAAACTGACCCTGCACCCTCCCCCCCCCCCCGGAACTTACGTAGAAGCAAGTCTGGGAAACTAGTAAGATATAGTTGACCAGTCCCTGATAACAGAGCCCAGATACAAGGGCGGGTCAGGTCAGATGGAGATAACAGAGCCTGGATGCAGGGATGAGTCAGGCCAGGTGGAAACATCCAATCTGTGGAGCGTGCCTACTGTCTCCCTCGCTACCAATGAGTGAGGGCCTTGCCTTTTGGGTGCCTTTCGGGTGCCAATTCTGACCAAGGTGATAGGCTAGTTCAAATAGCTACTATGGGGTGAACTGTAATTCAACTGGCCACCTGTGTGTGACCTAGCATGACTGTGCAGCTTTCTCTGAGTGTTGCAATCTCATTGGCCACCTGTGTGTGGCCAGGCTCAACCACATGGCCTTTGCTCTATAAAAGTTAGTCTGTGAGGCTAGGAGTTGCTCGCTCTCTCTCTGTAAGAGGCAGCCCCAAATGGTCAGTTTGATTCTCTACACTTGGCATGAAATAAAGCTTTGCTTGACCTTCGCTTTTTATCAGTCTCGCTCCTTTGACCACGGACCTAACAGTAATCAGTCCTCCACTTAGGAATTTTGTGAAGTTGGGCCATGACGTGGCTCCTCTGAGCCTGTTTCCTCACCTGCAAAATGAGAATAATGAAAACCGCTTTGCAGGGTTGTCAGACTCTGAGGTCTGAATGAGACATCATGAGCAAAGCAGCCCCACGGAGCCCGGCCAGCCAAAGTGCCCTATGCAGCTTCCTTCTCTCGAGTACATATTTCTGCCTGACTCATAATGATGACATTGACCACACGTTCAGCTGCACGGCTGAAGTTCACAGTCCCAACGCCTCATCTAGAAAAGGACTAGTTAAGCTCTTTGAGGGCCAAGAGCCTCTTTATTTCCTCCCATGTGCCTGGGACAGTCTCTGTTCCTTCACAGGCACCCAGAAAGGTCTGATGAACATATGAATACTATTCTTGAGGCTCCTAGAACTCTGTCGAAGCCCACTTCTCGTTTTGAGGTTGATTTAGAGAACAGCATAATTTAACAGCGATATAAGGAAAGCATATTCAGTGTTTTGGAGACTTGAAAATGGCCATTCCAGCTTACATAATGAAAAAAAATAGTCAAAATCTCCTCTGCACCCACGCTGAGCTTCCAGTGCGGAATGAGATAAGAGCAGGACATTACCATAGGAATCAGAGGTAGCCAGGACCAAGGCTCTTTCGGGGCCAAGGTGAGGTCCCCCGTGAGAGCAATAAAGGTCTTTTTCAATAAGCCGGTCTCCGCAGCAGCCGAGTGCTCCAGTTCCCCTCAGGATTGAATTCTGTCACATCGTCATGCCTGATGGTGAAGCAGAAACCTGCTTACCAGGCAGAAACCTCAACACCTAGACTGGTTTAAGAGAAACCAGTCCACGCGAACGAGTGATATTGACAGACTACTTAGAAGGGAGCAGAGTTTTGGCTAGAGCTAACTCATCTTGTTGTTGTTTTTCTAAGAAAAGCTACCTTAAATCCATAGGTCTCGAAGTTTCAAGCGTTTTAGTAAGCAGCAGCTCCCATAGCTAATTCGGTAGTCGTTCACACAGCTGACCGAATAAAGGATCACCACTGACCGAGCACAGACTCCTTCCACCTCTCCCTCGGAGCCTCGGAGCCTCGAGGTAGATGTGCTGATCTTACCCACTGTGGATTAAGTCAGTTGAGGTTTAAGAGGATAAGTAACTCACTCAAGGGCATTGAGCTGGCCCGCCCAAGGTGACTGACTCCAGAAACTGCTGGTATGTAAAGTGCATTAATCTCAGGTGTGCAGCTTTGTGGATTTTTCAGTGTGTGTGACCCAGTCTCTGCCACTCAGATCAAGACACAGAACGCTGCCAGCATCCTGGGAGTGTCTCTCGAGCCCCCTTCTCAGTCAGTCCCCCTGCCCCGCCCCCACCTCCAGGTGACTCCTCTTCTGACTCCTGTCTCCGGCAAGTAGTTTGAGGCAAATCAGCCTTGCTTGCAGCCCTTCCTGCATTTTTTCTTCAGAGAAGACCAAGAGGTGCTTCTTTCTCTCAGGTCAGCCAATAGATCATACATATGTGTGTGCGTACACACATGCGCATGTATGTATATATGTATGCACAGACATATGTAAAGGTTTTTTTGTTCAAGAGGTAAATTTTGTTTTTTTAAGATTTTATTTATTTATTAGAGAAAGAGTTCACAAGTAGGCAGAGAGGCAGGCAGAGAGGGGGAGGCAGGCTCCCCGCCGAGCAGAGAGCCCGATGCTGAAGCCTGAGCCAAAGATAGAGGTTTAACCCACTCAGCCACCCAGGCACCCCTATGCAAAGGTTTATGAAGTGAAGATTTTCCCTTCACTGTCAGGCATTCTAAGGCAACCAAATTCAATCCTAAGGGAATTTCCTAAGGGAAACTAGAGCACGCCGTTGAATCTAGCTTGTTGAAAAAGACCTATGGGTGTAGCAATTTCCTTGTGTTTTTAGAGGCTTTTTGTTTAGGACATGAGAACCATATCTCATGAGGACACCTTCCTTCTCGTGGTGAGGACATCCTTCCTCCTGTCTCAGGGGCAGCCCCACCCTCAACATTAGTGCGACTGAGGACTAATAATAATAGAGGCTCACAGACCATTCATCTAGATGTTTCAGAGTTATATACCAAGCCACGAGACCATTAAATAAAATACATCCTTTCTTCCTATCTTAATGAATAAACATCTTCACAGCGCATCAGATAGCCATAAATTTAGAGGACTCAAATTCCTCAGAGTTCCGGAACATGGAAATGGAGAGAGAGTCAGCCATGGGCAGCCCACCTCTCTTTTCTTCTGGTCTCTGGCTCTGTCCCACATCTGATGAACATACGTGGCCACCCTGGCCTGTTCACCTAGATTCTGCCATAGTACCCATAGAAAGGAAGCCTTGACCACCTTTCAGGCCTAGGGGCATGCATGCCGGTGGCATGGTGTATGCTTGGGGGGCTAGATCTACAGAAGACAAGCTCTGGATACCCAGAGAAAGGCCTGGAAGGGAGGTGTGAGGTCCATGTAGGAACATACACTTGGGGCTACAGATTCCTCTCCTCACATGGTGGGCCACAGCCTGAGGAGGGCCAGGTAAGGCCCACAGAGCATGGATTTAGGATGCCCTCTTGTCCAGTCCAAGGGTGATTCCACAGAACAGAGATCACTTGTCTCAGCCAAGAGATAATCCTCTTCATTTTCAGAGTCACTCTGAAGAGTGGTTAAAGCCCTCTTCAATGAGTGCTTGTCAGGCAATGAGCCATGTGTGGAGATGGATGGAACTTGCTCTCAGCTCTCCAGGACCTCAAGTCTAGTGGGAGAGCCCATCAGTTAAGAGTTTCATGTCATGATAGAAACATACACTTTCAAGGAAAGACTTCTGGAAGGAGATGACATCTGAGCAGTCTTGAACAATAAGAAGGTACTAACAAGACAAGCAGGGAGAGAGAACAGCATGAGTTAAAAATGGCCTACACAGAGAGCATGGAAGGGTTTCAGGGGTGACCTGAGTAGTGTGGGGAGAGACCATCGTGCACTCTACTGGGAGTGTGGTCCTTACCTCCACGCCCTGGGGGAGCAGTGGAGACTTAGAGCAGAAGTGAGATAAGGACACACTGACATTTGTAGAAATGTGACTCTGTCACACGAATGGAGACAATGAAATTGAGTAGAAGATAATCCAGGTGGAAATTAATGAAGATCTGCTTATTCATTGATTCGACAGATGCCTACTAAGCCCTACATGCCAGGCATTGTTGGATATCAGGGGTATTGCTGGGGGTCAGGGCAGAAAAAGACCCTATTCTCAAGGGATTTGCATCCTGATGAAAAGGCAAGGGCACCGTAGATACGTAAAGAAATAAATACTACACATTATTTCAACAGATGTTAAATGCGATGGATAATGATAATAGGATAGAGATGATGGAGGAGAGTTGGGGGAAAAGGACAGAGTGACTCATTTGTTCATGCGTTTTTTTTTATCCAGAATATATTTATTTACTGAGGGCCTACGTGGGTGGGAGCACTACAATAGAGAGACTCCACAGACACTGTCCCTGTGATTACAGCATTGATGTCTCATGGGAGCACCAGACGTCGTTCAAATATTCCATCCCTGGAGCTCGTACTTTGAAGACAGAGCATGGGTCTCTGAGAGTACGGAACCGAGGAACCGCCCACCCTGAGTGGTCTGGAAGGGCTTGCTCTGGGTGGGTGGAGGAGCATCCCAAAGGCCCGGGGCTGGCAGGGAGCAAGGTGAGCACTGAGGCTGAACCAGCCTCGAGTGCCTGGAGGGGTAGGGAGAGAGAGGCTTGGAGGGAAGCCACCCAGGCAAGCAAGGAGCCTGCCGTGCCCAGTTCTGTTCAGGAACTTGGACTTTCCTTCCTTCCTTTCTTCCTTTCTTCATCAGTTTTACTCTTTCTAACCTTACAATTCCATGGCATTAATTACACTCATAACGTTGTATGACCACCACCACTGTCTCTTTCCAGAACTTTTTTATCACCCCAAACAGAAATTGTGACCATTAGGCAAGAATAATTCCCTACTGCCCCTTCCCCTCAGCCCCTGGTAACTTTGAATCTACCTTTTATCTCTATAAATTTGCCTATTTGAGGTATTTTCGTGTAAGTGGAATCATATAGTATTATCAATATAACAATGATATTTATGATTTCACTTAGCATCATATTTTCAAGGTTCATCCATGTTGTGGATGTGTGAAAGAATTTTATTCCTTTTTATAGCTGCTTAACATTCCATTGTATAGTGTAGACCATAGTTTGCTTATCCATTAGTCTACCGATGGACTCTTGAGTGGTTTCTACCTTTCCACTATCGCAAAGAATGCTGCTCTGAACGTTGGTGTACCAATATATGTTCAAGCCCATTTCCAATTCTTTGTGGTAGAATTGTGGGGTCACAGGGTAATTCTATGTTAAATGTTTTGAGGAACCTTCATCAGGCACCTCTTGTTTTTTAAAGGAGCTGCCCCATTTCATACTCTCACTGAGAGCATATGAGTTTTCCAGTTCCTCGAATCCTTGGCCAGCACTTACGACTTTCCAATGACTTTGCCTTTATCCTAAGAGCGTCACATCTAAATCATCCCTCAGAACCTTCTCTGACCTCAAGTCTGGCAGGCAATCTGGGGAGTCCTCACCTGTGGTGGGACTTTGATGAGGGTGTGTTCCAGTTGAAATACTTCAGGGGAACACTGTTCAGCATCTCTATTACCAACATCAGCTAGAAGGCAGGGATGGGGATGGGAGGAGACCACCCCCCTTGTCTCTCTGCCTGCTTCTCTGCCTACTTGTGATCTCTTATCAAATAAATAAATAAAATCTTAAAAAAAAAAAGAATTGGGAAACTGGGGAAGAATTTGGGGCCTGTCCCATGAAGTATCCATTAAGTAGGTCTTGTGAAGGTCCTTTTAATCTCTCTATTATAGGGCTGCTTCCCATAACAGCCCCCCAACAAATAAATATATCTTCATAGTCAGAGCCGAATAAATAGACACATGAATGAGGGGACTACTCCATCTTCTCTTCCCCCTCACCTATTACCTGTACCCCTTCTGAAGACCTGACAAGGGTTCTACTCCCTCAGGAGCCCTCAGGCTCTTGTCTAGTGGACCCCACCAACCATCCTGGGTCTTCTTTGGTCTTTTCTGGTCTTCTCTGGTACCGAACCAGTGCTTGCTTTGACAGTTGTCCTACATGGTACTCACAGCTCTGCAAGAAATTTGAAAAATGTAGGCAAGTTGCCCTGAGTCCTTTTTCGAACAAGGCAGGGCTAAGTACTCTCATAAAAGGATGAGGAAGGCGGTCATTTATCCAAATACTGCTCTCCAGCCACATTGTGGTTTAAAGATGGCAGAGCATTGTGCTCTCTCTCATTGGAGCCTCACCATAAGCCACTGAGGTTGGCAGGATGAGGACTATTTGCAGGGGGACCGATTCAGAGAGGAGAGGTGACCCACTGAAGGACAGAGCGGAAGTGTCTGACTACGTGACCAGTGCCTGCTCACCTTTCCGCAGCACAGTCATGACTCACCCATGCCTTGCTGTCCCCACACCTGCTCTGGGCCCTGAGGAAGAACTCAGCCAGGTTTTTAATAATCAATCAGGTTTTCCTGAGGCGTTTGCACAGACTTTTGGCTAGTCTTCTCAGAAGCTGTTCTTGCAAAATGCTTTCTTATTTTTCACCCAATCAGAACTGAGGTCAAAAAAAAAAAAGCCCCTCCATTCTCTTTTTTTCTGCACCAGCCAGCCTAGCAGAGCCTATTTCATTCCCGAAATTCACATTGGAAACTGCCTTCTGTCCCCATTAGTTTGGGTTGTAGCAGTCATTACATTCTAAACAATTAATCCCCGAATGCCAATTTCTTACTAGAATTATCCTGGACTCAACAACTGGTTTTCTTAGCAGCAAGGCTGAAGCAATTATTCCTGGCTTTTGTAACTAAACATGCTGTGCTTGGCACTTTACAATGTTTTCATCATCATTGAGTTATCAACATTTATCTCTATCAGGGGAAAGAAAAGGCTGTCCAATTGTGAAGGCCCACAACCACACCGCCCTGTTTACTGACATCAGCAGACTCCCTGGGCTTCCTCCCCTTTGCTTGGAGAAGAGGGAGGAAGTCCCCCAGGCACCAAGCCCTACCTGTTCTCCAACGGGGACTAAGAAGATAGACTTCCAAGAGGAAGAAGCAGCGGAGGGGGTCTCAGGCCCGAGAGTAGGGCTAGCTGGGAGCTCGGGGCCTGTGTTTGCTAGACAGTGTCTTTGTCCTTATAGGGGCTCAGTGTCTTGGGGCACAAAACCTTCCTTCTGAAGCTGGGCCCCAGAGTCAGCAGGAATGTGCGAATCTGAAGGAGTCAGTGGGATTTCTCCTTCCAGCAGGGAAGACAGGGCTGCTCTGATTGGGAGATAGGACTAATGGGCCGCTCACCTCACCCAGGACTGGACAAGGCCAGCTTCCCTTTTGTGCATTTCCCCAAACTTAGAACTTCCTGAGAAGTGGCTTGGCAGGAGACACAGGAGCTGTTCCGGGACCAGACTCCTAAGTCCATGACCCTGGCTTCACCCTTAATGGCTGTGTGGCTGTGAGCACATTGCTTACCCTCTCTGTGCCTCATTCCTCACCTATAGAGAGCTCTATTTCACAGGGTTATTTTGAAGGTTGAGTTAATATTTATAATTAGAATAGTGTGCCTAGCATGTAGTAAGTGCTTTATAAGGATATATTTAGAACAAAGAAGAACTTTCCTTTCGATTAACAATTGAACGGATTTTTAATGTTCTTTTGTCCCCTTTAGGTCCAGGAGCCCGCAAGAGAGCCTATAAGGACAGTAAGCTTAATCCCCCATCCCCTAAACCACAAAGCCCCCTGATTCATTTGAATGCATCCACAGACAAATCTCAAACCCCTGTTCTTTTCAAAGTCAACCCGCAGTACCCCTGGGGTCGTGATTAGCCCCAACTCTCCAAAAGTGGAATCTAAAACATTTGCCAACAGCATGTAGAGAACTAATCTTCAGATGGTCAACTCCTAACCAGTTAAAGTTGGAGCAGCAGTAACGTGGCGGTTGGATGCCAGAACCCACCGGCTTCCTTTCTCCATTTGCGGTGTCACCGGCAGGACCTAGGGATGGGCTATGTGCCCCCCTTGCTTCTGGTAATGATGACACCACCATCAGTGGCAATACTAGGAGAGAACACCTGTATGGCGTTCACTCCGTGCCAAGCACTGTGCCAAGCTCTTTACCACATCAGCTCACTTAGTCTTGTAGGTATCTAGGTATCTAGTATCATTCCCATGTTACAGGTAGGAAAACTGAGGTGTAAGATAAGCCAAGTTACAAGTCCAAAGTCACAGGGCCGATGGCTGCTGAACCCAGACAGTGTGGCTCCAGAGTCCATCACTTAGCACCACACTACGTTTTCCTGTATCATTGACCTCGGCCATGAGCGCAGATCCAGTCCAAGCTCAGAAAATCAACCCTATCCTCAGGCAGGAAGGGTCTGGTGGGGGTTGGGACCAAGTCTCACTGTTTGTCTAGCTCTAGCTGTATAACCTGACCACCCTCTTCATACTGAGTTCATAGCTTAGAGCAGGCTTCTGGACAAGGGCTCTGTTTTTTGAGCCTCTATCTCGATAACCCTCTCTGTTCTCTGGCTTCCCAGCCTTGTTCTTACAGTCCCGAGCCTCCTGTTTATTCATTAGACCTACATTTACTAAGCACCTACTATGTTTCATTCATTTACGCTCAGGCTGAGGACATGGCGCCTTCACGGGGCTCATGGTCTGATAGGGACCTGGATATGCAGATGACCGCATGGAGTGAACGAGTCCGAGGGCTGCAGTTAAAACCAGCGTGGGATCCGTGAGGTAGATGAGGCAGGTCTGATTATCCCCGGGGAAAGAGACTGGCAGGGAGGGATTCACCCAGCAGGTTGCACAGGCTCCTTCCTGCCGCCACGCGCCTCTGATGCTGGCCAGCTGCTGGGAATTCTTGCTGGCTGTCTCTTTGCAGACATCTCCGCCTGCCTGTCTGGACGTGCCCAGGTGACCTCAGAGAGTCAGAAAGAATTGCATTTGTCACCTCTATTCTCTAATTGGTTAGTGGAAATGGTGCAGGCATCTGCGGTCCTAACACCTGCTTCAGGCAGGGGGAATGGAGGCCTCCAGTGCCCCCTAGACTCATCCCGTGTGTCTGGAGTTGTGCCCTGGCCTCCGTAACAGCAGCCCAGTCCATCCCTGGTATTCCCAGTATCGTGTGGAACGCACATTCTCCCGGTGTTCCTTCTAGAATCCTCTAGATCTGGATCCTCTAGATCCCTTTGAGAGAGCTGAGGTGTACGAGGGGATCCATCTTACCAATTAAGACTCACCTGGTGACTTTGGAGAAGTTAATTCAGTCACTCCCCATCTTTAAAATTTTCCCTTCCCTGCATGACAAGGATTTCTTCCTTTCATCATCCCAAAGTCTTTCTCATCCCCAGAGAGGCCCTTTTAACCCACTAATCAAATTATGGCAGACTTTCTTATTTAGCGAGGAAAGACAAATGAAAAGAAAAAACAGGGAAGGAGAAAGGCAGAAAGGAAGGGAGGAAAGGAAGAGAGGAAGGAAGGAAAGAAAGCAGGCAGGAAAAAGAAGTCAGTGTTTATGAGGACACTACTATGTGCTTGGCGCTGGTCTAGATGCATTTCCATGTATTTGCCACATTTAGTCCTCTCTTTGCTTCACACTGCATGCCTTCTTATAGACAAGGAAAATGAAGCTCAGAGTGGTTAAGGCACTTGCCAAGGGTCACACAGGAACTTTGAAGCTAAATCTGAAACCACGTCTGAGTCCAGAGGTCATGACCCTTCCAGTATATTGAGAGGTGTTTAAAATACGTCCATGGAGTTTCCCTTTGCTACCAAATCGCTGTCGCTTACTATAAATGGGTTAGGCTCCTACAGCGGAGGAGCATTCACCATTCGACTTCCCTTGCCACTGTGCCATTTGGTGTAAATTGCCTCTAACCTTTTCAGAAAAGAGGCAGCCTGGAGTTAGGGTCAACAATAGAGACCCATCTCTGCACACCAAGGTCACCTTGCACGGAGGCACAGAGCAAGTGTCACCTTCTCACCTGACAGATGGAGAAGCCAAGGTTAAATGACTTGCTCAAGACCCAGCGGGAACTGAGCCAGACTGCAGAGAAAAGCTCAGCCTCTTGGTTCTGAGAAAAGCTCCTCAGCCAAGTATTTTCAAGAAGTGGGTGGAAGTGCCTGGGAGCTCGCCTTCTCGCCTCTAATTTCTCTCAGATTCTTGGAGAGCCGCATGTATCTGGCACTTGCTTCAGCAAGCACGCTGAGAAGGGTCCAACTGGCATTTATTTAATTACCATAAACAGATGTATCACTTTGGCTTCAATGAGGCTGGTTCTTATTGTGCTCATCAGCCTGCCTGTTTATGGGGAGGCCGGGCCAGGCATGGCAGGCGGCAAGGGGTCCTAAGGTGCCACTATGTGCCCCACTGTCTTCCATCCCATCCCCATGGGGGGCGTGGGGACGGGCAGGGGTCATAGGGGATGGGGTGCCATGGCACTTCACTCATGGTGGGGGCATTTTCCTTACAATTCCTGTTATTCCTTCCACATCCAGGTCCCCTGTGAGCCCCATGGCAGCCCTTTGGGCCTCTCCCCAGATGTCAGGCTGCTGGAAGAGGGGTCTGGGGTTCACTCTGGTGATTTCCGCTTGGCAGTGTCTGTTTCAGTGTTTTCCTTCTGCTCTCCAAAGTCAGTATAAACATTCCTCTGCATTTCTCCAGCTTTCACCCTGGAAGCAAAGCTCACACACATCAAACATTTTTCCATTTCTTCTGATAAGCTCACCTCTCAGACTGATGCCTCCCTCCCTCAGTGTGTCTCACAGGAGTTTTGGAAAGAGACAGTGTTCGCTAGGAATTCGGGGAAAGGTTTACCAGGAATCAAGATGGAGGCTGAGTTTATATTAGATAGAAATTGGTCATCAAAATTTCCTTTCTCTTTGGTTCTGGAAAAAAAAGATAGTAATAAATATGGTGGCCAATGAGACAGGAAATTTCAAAGGCCTGCGGATCTTCTTAAAGAATGGGTGTGACATAGTGAGAGGCTCTCTTAAAGGACATTTTCGCTTTTGTATAAAAAAAATTTCCTTTGTGGCCTGTTGGTTGTTATCCCCATGTTTAGAGAGCAATTTTCTTTTATGATGTGGTCAACCAGCTCCCATTGTCATTGAGAAGCAAGTGGACAAGATAATCACATGCCCCAGATTTGGGGGTCAGTGCTAGTTTCAGACATCTGTCTGCCTGTTAAAATATGTAACCATTTAGGGGCGCCTGGGTGGCTCAGTGGGTTAAGCCGCTGCCTTCGGCTCGGGTCATGATCTCAGGGTCCTGGGATCAAGCCCCACGTCGGGCTCTCTGCTCAGTGGGGAGCCTGCTTCCCCCTCTCTCTCTGCCTGCCTCTGCCTACTTGTGATCTCTCTCTCTGTCAAATAAATAAATAAAAATCTTAAAAAAAATATGTAACCATTTATCTATTTTACTTATATTGAGGTAAACCTGTATATAATGTTATATTCAGGTGTGCAACATAGTAATTTGATTTTTGAATACACTGTAGCGTGATTGCCACAACGAGTATAGGTCTGTCTGTCACCGTACAATTGAACCCCTTTTCCCTTTCTAACCACCCCCAAACCCCTTCCCTCTGGTAAGCACCAGTCTCTTCTTTGTATCTGTGAGTTTTGCTTTGTTTCATTTTGTTTTTTTTGGTTTTTTTAGATTCTACTTATAAGTCAGATCATACAGTATCTGTGTCCTCTGTCTGATTTATTTCATTTAGCATAATACCCTGAAGGTCCATCCATGTTTTTGTAAATGATAAGATTTCCTTCTTTTTTATGACTGAATAGTAGTTCATTGTGTGATATGTGTCTATAGATATAGATATTTATAGATGTGTGTGTGTGTGTGTGTGTGTGTGTATACACACAGAGAGACAGATATAGAGGTACAGATAGATATCATATGTTCTTTATCTGCTTGTCCATTGATGGACACTTAGGTTGTTTCCTTATCTTGGCTACGTAAACAATGCTGCAATGAACAGAGTGGTCCATATAACTTTTTGAATTAGTGTTTTCATTTCCTTTGGATAAATACCCAGGAGTGTAATAGCTAGATCAGGTAGCAGATCTACTTTTAATTTTTTGAGAAACTTCCACACTCTTTTCCATAGTGGCCGTACCAATGTACATTCCCACCAATAGTGCACGAAGATTCATTTGTCTCCATATCCTCGCCAACACTTGTTACTACTTGTTTGCTGTTGTTGTTGTTTTAAATTAATAACTGCTGTAACAGGTGTGGGGTGATACCTCACTGTGGTTTTGGTTTGCATTTCCCTGATAATGAGTGATGCTGAACACTTATTCGTGAATCTATTGGACATCTCTATGTCTTCTTTGGAAAACTGTGTTTAGATTCTCCACCCATCTTTAAATTTTTTTTTTGTTGTTATTTTTGCTATTGAGTTGAGTTCTTTATACATTTTAGATATTCACCCCTCATCAGATATATGATTTGCAAATATTTTCTCCCCTTCAGGAGGTTGCCTTCATGTTGTTGCTGGTTTCTTTTGCTGGGCACCCATTTAAAAAAAAAAAATGGTCATAGAGGACAAATTTATTTTATGCAGAATAATTTGGAGCTGGGCATGTAGATAAAGTTGTTGCAAAGTTTTCCCTGAAGTATTTAATGCAAATCATCATTTTTATTGAGCCTGAATTTGGAAGACTGTGCTCTTTGTGGAAATTCCAGGACAAACAATTGTTTCATCAAGAGGGAGAGACAGCTTAAGACAGAGGTTAAAATTGGGGTGACTGGGTGGCTCAGTGAGCTGCCTTCAGCTCAGGTCATGATCTCAGGGTCCTGGGATAAGGCCCTGATGGAGCCATGCATTGGGCTCTCTGCTCAGCAGGGAACCTGCTTCTCCCTCCCCCTCTGCCTGCCTCTCAGCCTACTTGTGATTTCTCTGTCTGTCAAATAAATAAATAAAATCTTAAAAAAAAAAAAAAAAAGACAGAGGTTAAAAGCACCAGCTAAACTCGACTGCTTGGACAAGTTACTTAATTTGTCTGTGCCTCAGCTTCCTCCTGTGCAAACTGGGGATAGGCTGATGGCATTGTTCTGAGGATGTTAAAAAAGGCAATTCTGGGAAATCACTTAGCACAGCAGCTGGCAGTTTATAAGTGCTCAGTAAACATTAGCTAATAATGATAATAATAATAATAGAAGCGCACACACACATAACTAGTCTTAACTTGGGTTCTCCAAAATAGAGCCCAACATAAGGACTTGGGTGCAGTAGTTTATTTGGAGGGCAATTCCAGGAAGCAGGGGAGGGAGTCAAGTCACTGCTGTAGGCTGCAGGGGCTTGGCTCCACCCAGCAGCATAGAGAAGGCTGGAGAATGCCTCCCAGGACCGTCCTCCAGTCCAGGCTCCAGGAGCTGAAGCATCTACGTGTGGACTTGTTGAACATACACAAGGGTGAGTAAGTCAGGATCCCACTTCAGTGTTTTTAAATTATATATAATGTACTTGATACTAGTCCTCTGGCCAAGCAAGCGGGCTCTGTTGTTCGTTGTGAAAAGAGGATACTAATAGGTGACTTAGCAAGAAGGCTCCGCCACCATGAACAAGCTCTTCTACCTTTTTCCGCTTCGGTGTTCTGTATAATGGAGAACAGTAATAACACAGCACTTCCTGGTGCAAATTAAACGCACAGGATTTAACACTGGTCCTGGACATAGCCTGCCTTCAGTGAATGGTGGCCCTTTTGGGGCTCTTAATGTCATTATTGTTGTGACTGTGTGCATACCTGCGATAGCAGAAAATGATTGTCTCAAGGTTTCGGGATGTGTGGCTGGCTTAGCTTACTGTAAGTCTCAATATACCCCCGATTTATAGAAAGGATCCCTGAGGTTCTAGGTTTCCTGGCACATATTTGGTGAGGTTGTAGGAGTTAGATCTCGGGGGCCTTGATGTCTGGCTGCCAAGCGCAACAGGTGGTTAGACTTGCTGGCCAGTCTTACAAAATCTGTTATTGATCTCTATATGGTTCTCTCTAGTGTGGGCCTTCCTGATGCCAAGTGAAGCCCATCTTCCCTTCAAATGGGGTCCGCAGTGGCCTCTCTCCTCAACTAGAGGACATTTTCCAGTCTCATCCTGGGAAGCCCAGCCTTGCCCCTTCCTCAGGCTACTCTCTCCTTGCTGGAGTTCTCGCTGCCTCGGCTGGAGACAGCCTGTAGCACACCGCTCCCTCCTAATCAGAAACTCCTGATTAAAAATACATTAAAGGACAGAGGAATTATTAAGAGATACAGCATCTTGCAAGTAAAACTGACATTTCCAGTTAGACCACAATTCTAAATGATCCACAAGGACCTTGTTCTAAGGCTAAAAACATTAGGCTGGTTTCAGATCTGTTTTCACGAAGCGTGTTTTCATCTGGGGCCCATGGGTAAGATGAAAATGTAGCTTTTTTATAGTAGAACTTGATCCATCTGCTATTTGAAAGTCTTGGGCTAGGGCTTCATGGATTTGGTGACTTCATTTGGCGCCTCATCCCTGTGCTCTCGCTGTGTAATTGTGCTAGTACGAGAGACCCAAGGAATATTTACCTTTTGATGCCCCACCCCTGCCTGACTGGTTTCCATCCAGGCATGTGCCTGGGGACAAGGACCCCCTGGGAAGATGTCCAGCATTGCCACCAAGTCATATTAGAGCGGCAGTGTCCTTAACCAGCGTCCTCACCCCCAAGCAGTATGGTGTCACAGAGCAGCTGACTGTGCCCCTCATCAGCTGTGACCTTGGGCAAGTCACTTCATTCCTTTGGTCCTTGTTTTTCAGATCAGGACCTGGAACTTGGGTGTTGCTCTAGCTCTCTTTCCCTGAACAGACTGTGCTTTGAAATCTTAGTCACTCAACACAGGTCATCTCAGTGCTGCCCCTTCCCTCTGTCCAGTTGGAGTAGGAGAAGTTTGGTCATGCATACATGCTGGGCAAAAGAAGCTCGGTCAGCCCTTGGACACCAGATAACATCAGTACCGGAACCAGCTTCATAGTAACGGTGATCCCTCTAAGTGGAGTATTTATTACGTGCTAGGGGCTGCACTCAACACCTGATGCCCGTCACATGACTTTGTCCTCAAAGCAGTCATTTTTACAAGTGAGGAAATGCAGGCTAGAGGAGGTCAGAGCGATCGCTCAAGGAAAGCAGCCTCATTGGACACGACCCCAGATCCATCTGACTCCAAAAGTCAGAGTTTAAGGCCTCAGCTAGAATAGCACTCTCTTCTTTCCCTACACTGCTTTCTCCCTTTGCCTCTCTCCTGAGACTGGAGTGGCCAGTTACAGACTGGATAGGGCAGAAGGGTCTTGTTCACCTCCGTTTTATTCTTTCTTCCGCCATGCTGGGGGTCCCGTTTCCCCGTCCACTGGCCTTTGCGTCCTGTCATCTTGCCCCACTCTTTGGATGCCACGCAGGGTCCAAAGAGGTTGGCACCCTCAGACTCGCCATTGACTGTGTGAGTGTGCATGCGTGGGTGGAAACTCAGGCTGGAGTGCAGGGGACCCGGGTCAACAGGTGAGCTCAGTACTGTTAAAAACTCCCCTACGATAGTGGGATCCAGGAATTCTTCCTTGGCTCAGAAGGGGAGAGCATCTCTCTTGCCCTCCCTCGATTGTAGAGGCTACAACCTTGACGGAGGACCGTTCTCCCTTCATCCCTGCCCCGCACAGAGGCAAGCTGCTTCTCAAGGCAGGATGGACTGAAGTGCAAAAAGAAAAGGTCCCATCTCCCTGGGTGCGTGCGGTTTCTGCCCACCTCCATCTCCCCACCCCTCTGAATCTCTCCGTGGTGTCACTCCGCTCAGGTCCCCACCCTCCAGATCAGGTGCCCCTCGCAGAGCCACTTACCCATGGGCCTACTCAGCTGCCACTAATGAAGTCATGCATAAGTCATGAGGGGCAAGTTTCAGGATGGGTGGAGATGGGGACTGTTCTGCACGGCTCCTGGCTCTGTGAATGCAGGGGACCCAGCTCTCCATCCCGTCCCGACACAGGCACCTCTGTCCTCCTGAGACCCAGCCCCTCTCCTGTGGGACGGATGGGCTCAGAACCCAAGCCACGCTCTATTTCAGGGGCTCTATCTGAAGCTACGCAGTAGGGACAAATCTTACTTTTATATAAGGCATGAACAATAATTGTTCTCTTTAAGACCAAGGGCAATTCACAAATATCAAGAAACAGCGAGCAGGAGGCTTGCAGAGAGGGAGGGAAGGCAGAGAAAGACAGCCAGGTCGGGCAGTGGGGAGTTGCCAACAGCTTCCAAGCAGTTGCTTTCCTCATAATGACCATGTTGACAATAACCACTGCTGTTTACAGACTCTCTCCGGCAGACGCTCGCCTCACGTGAGCTCATTTCAGCCTTATGCTGCTATAGCAGGGGGATATTATTTTCCTCCCTTTTAAACATGAGCAAATGGAGCATCTGGGAGCCTAAGTCATTTGTTCAAAGTCACACACATCTACAAGTGGCACAGTCTGGATTTGAATTCAGGTCTGGCTGCCCCAAAGACCATGTTTTTTTGTTGTTGTTGTTTTTCCCTACACCCACTTCTTCTATCCGTATTGATCTGCCAGATTTAAAGGTCTATGCTTTTGATTATGTGTCTTTTTCTTCTTTGATTTAAAAAAATGCAATGTGCATACATTCCTGTTAATTATATTATTTTTTAAATAATTCAAAAAAGAAAGGAAAAGAGATTTGTGGCGGGGGGTGGGGGTCAGGGGAGGAGGATGCAGAGGTTTCGATTTGCTACTGAAATGTGGGTTTGGTGAAGGGGGGATGGTAGGGTATGTGATACAACCCCAAGGTCAGACTGCTGGCCCGGGGCTGATGGGTCACAGGAAGGGGGTCGCTGCAATTTTCTCCTCTGACAGCATGCACCCAAGGAAGGGATATTTAGTTTGGATTGATTTGAAGGCAGCCTGGGACAGCGTAGGGAATGTTGGCCTGGCATTAGGAGACCCAACTCATGGTTCCATTTCTGTCATTCAGTGGGTTGACTCTGCAAAAGTCCCATAGTGGGTTGAAGGGTGGCCTATAAGCTGATATGTGCACATCCTGATGCCTGGAACCTGTGACTATTTATAGAGCAAACAAGTGAGTATGGTGTGACCAAAGGTAGGTTTAAATTAAAGATCTTGAGAGGAGAATCTTATCCTGGATTGACCAGGTAGGCCTTGAATGCAGTCCCGTGTCACTTTGTAGGATAGCCACACAAAGGACAGGATGCCCAGGGACCAGAAGGAGGCCATGGGACCACAGAGGCAGAGATTGGGGTGATGTGACTGCAAGCCAAGGAACACATGGAGCCCCAAGAAGCTGGATGAGGCAAAGAGCAGATTCCTCCTTGGAGAGCCTTCGAGGGAGCACCACCCTGCTGACACCTTGATTTTGGACTACTGGCCTCCTGAGCTGTGAGGGCATTTGCTTCTATTGCTATAAGCCGCCCAGAAGTGCCGGTTCGTTACAGCAGTTCTTGGGAAAGAATATACATCGCTCCCCCTCTCTGGCCTCAGTTTCCTAGACTATACAATAAGAAGGTGTGACCTCCCAGCTCTGACTTGCTCCCTGTCATTCCCCGAGCCCCAGCCCCTGGGGGAGGACAAGTCTCCGTCCTCCAGATCAATCCCTTCCAGGTGACACGAAGCGTCGAAACAGACCTGTTTCGCCTGTGAGAAACAGAGCTGTTGGGGTCAGAATGACTTTGTGAAGGGTAAAATTCCTTCACAGGCAGTTATTTTATTTTATTCTTTTTCCCCTATTGTTAATTGCTAGAAAAATACTCTGCCTTACCCCGCGGTAGTGATCCAAATAGCTCTGACCTCTTTGTGGATTTCAAGAAATGCTTTCAGAACCTGTTCCCTCCTTTCCGCCATAGTTTCTGCACCCTGAGGGGCCGTGTGGTTAAGGGAGTTGCACAGAATTTGCTTTGGGGCTGCTGGATAAATGGATTGCAGAGGTAATCGCCTCCCCTCCCCTCCACGCCAGCTTCAGCCTTCCTGCAACTCCATCACTAGCTCCCAGCTAGCCAAATGACTGCCCGGGGCTCGGGGTTGTTAGTTATGGGACTCGGGAGCCTCATTTGCAATCATCATTAACCAGAAAAGCTACATAACTGCTCCGTGCCCGCAGAGTGGGGCGTCCTACACTAGTCACAGGAACCCGAGGGCTGGAAGAGGCTGCTCGGGGAAGCTTACAGAAGAAAGCCCAGGGAGCGACCACCACCACCACCACCACCACCACGTTTCAGCCCCCCTCCGTTCTTTCCCAGCCCCTCCAGGGTGCTAATGAACCACAAAGAGACTCAAGACAGGGCAGCAGAGGGAAGATGGTGACATTTCCAGGCGACGGCAGTGGGATTCTCAGAGGTGGGTTATGTCAACAAGGGCTGAGTAAGCCACACACTAGCTATTAAACGATCTTGTCGGAAACGTTAAACAGCTTTAAAACAGGTATTGAGGCTGAACACTCCAAAGGCCACCCTGTAAATCTCTAAAAACAATGTTCAGGTCTTTAGCTCTCATTCAGCCCGTCTGCCTCGCACGCGCGTCGAGCAGAGTTAGTGGGGGCCCCCGGGCGAGAACGGGATTTCCCATGATGATCCCACCAACAGCAGAGGCGATGTTGGGCTTTGCCACACAGCTCTTCTCCTCGGTTCCCTCCTGGGGTGATCCCCCTCCTCCTCCATGCAGAGCCCCCCCCTCACCCATCACTCAACACACATTCATCCACACTGGTTGGGCTGGTCTTAGAATGAAACACATGTGTATGCTTCAAGTAATGGTACTAAAATACCTGGATTATAGCTTTAGTGTCAGGCAGGCACTGAAATGAAAGCCATTGTTGTCCCACAAGCCCCTCCCATCTCGTGCGTGCCTATGTGTGGGTGTGTGTGTATCTGCATGTTTCTGTCCATAAGCCCAAGGTGAACAGGCACAATAAAGAAGAGGTCTGGGTTGGGGAGCGGCAAGAGGCTCAGCCGGTTGGGCATCAGACTCTTGGTTTTGGCTAATGACCTCAGGGTGGTGGGATCGAGCCCCAGGACGGGCTCTGCAACCAGTGGAAAGTCTGCTTGAGATTCTTCTCCTTTCCCTCTCCCTCTGGTTCTGCTTCCCCCCTGCCTCCCCGGACACGTGCAATGTACTCTTTATCTCAGATAAGCCTTTAAAAAGAAAAGAAAAAAGAAGAGGTCTAGGATCAGCAGGACGGAGGTGTGAGTAGCCTTCCAGGACAAGTTGGGCAGTTATACCCTTTGTTCTAGCTGCTGGGATGGGTGAGCACTGGGGGATCTTACCAATGACTTTGGTACTGGCAGGGACCTTCAGAAGTTTGCCAGAATGCTTTTTGCTAGGCTTTTAGAAACCTGTTTATCAAGGGCTGTGGTTTAGAGGAGGAAGTTGTCCAGCCAGCCTCAGCACGGGGACAGTCTGCTCGGGAAGCGCTAAGGACTGACCCTTGAGGGCCTCTGGCTACTGCTACAGACCCTTCCCTGGAAAGGCCTGGGTGTGGGGACCGGCCATCCCACCCTTTGAAGGACATCCTAGAGATGGGTTGGGAGAAGGGTGAGCTGCCTGGACAGGGCATTATAGAAGTGGCTAGTGCAGATAGGAGAGGAGCCAGGAGAGAAAGGCTTTCTTGATTTGGAAATAAGCAGAAAACACGAGGGAGAAAGGAATGCTGAATCAGGACCAGGAGCTGGAGCCTTCCCCAGTGCCAGCCTGCAGCCTGCTAGCCACATTTCTGTAACCTCTGTGAATGAAGCAGAGGGCAGCAAGCCAGGGACACTGGCTTCTCGGTGGTCACCTTTCATGAAGTGGGAAGGGGAAATGGGGGGCATCATTTGGAATCCTATCTGTGCAAGGAGCCATCCATACCAGTGGAGACAGAAAGAGACACAGGGCAACACAGAGTGTCATTTGCACTCCATGGAGAGGCTGTGCTGCTCATTCTCCCTCTGCCTGTGCCTTGCTTAAAGCAGAGGTCCCCGGAGTTCCGATCCCTCGTGTTCCAGTCCAGCTGCTCTAAATGGCCCTTTTAATTAGGGGTGGGCTTAAGGGGTGTAATGGCTTGAACCAGAGTGTCTGCCTTCGAAGGAAGGCTTCTGCTTTCCACTTAGAAGGAAAGGCATCAGCTTGCTTGAAGGAATCCCAGGTTACTGAGTAATCGCCATAATAAGATTGAGAATGAAGGTGACCTAGAGAAGCACGGTAAATACACGATTTTCTCTGCTCAGTAAGTGAATTTTGATTATAACTCAGCACTTGCCTCCGGTCCTTGAATATAGTTAGCATTCTTGGGAAAAGCCCGGGAAAGGACAAAGTGCAAATATACTTCCACAAAGAACAACACAGGCTTCCCAGCCCTCACTGCAGCTGCACACAACCTCAAAAATTGAAAGCAAGGTTGCTGTCTCTGTCCTTGGTCACCATTTCGTGTACCAGCCTGTCATACCAAGTGTAGGGAGGCACCACAGATCAATAGCTATTCAGGGCTAACATCGCCACAACAATTTTTTTTCTTGGGGAAAAAAAAAAAAAAGAATTTTTTCCCCCATGTAGATCACAGCTTATTATATCCAAGGCATATTTCTGTGATCTATGGAAATTAATGCTTAGAAGGAGCACTTTTCCTTTGAGTTTTATTTGCTTTTTAACGTAAGTGGTAGGGCCAGCCACGCACCTATAGAATTGTTGCTGTAAAATCTCTGCAAAGCAGGTAGGACTTACCTGATGGGCCTCCTGGACCCTGGAAACACACAATGTGCTTATGGAGACACCATCAAGGTGCTCTGGGTTCCAGAGCTCTCTGTGCCTGGCAGGATGCAGGGGAATCGGACCCCCGCAGCATCAGCCACTCTCACCTTGCTTTGTTTACCTTGCTGAGGCTTGTTGGAGCAAAACCTCTAAGTGGTTTTTTACGGGAAATCAAGAGCCAAATGAGGATGTATTTGAAAAAGTGAGCCACGGAAATAGCCTCCCAAAGCATGTGTTACCTATTTTTATCTTGCTGCTTATATGGTTTCTAAGTGGGCTCAAGGCTTTAAGTGGATACTTCTAAAGTTCCACATGGAACCCCACAAGTTATGCACAATAACATAATTTTTTTAAAAAAGATTTTATTTATTTATTTGAGAGAGAAAGCACAAGCAGGGGGAGCAGCAGGCAGAGGGAGAAGCAGGCTTCTGGCTGAGCAGGGAGCCTGGTGTGGGACTCGATCCCAGGACTCCAGGATCATGACCTGGGCTGAAGGCAGACACTTAACTGACCTTGCCACCCAGGCGTCCCAACATGATTTTTTTTTTTTTAATTTTTCTGGAAGAGAGTGCTGGAAAGCACGTTCACCTCTAGTAATCCTTTTTAGCCATGAGCCAGAGCTGTGGAGTTATTCGTTCCTATGTCCATTTTAAAGGTGAGGCAGGGAAGGCTCAGAGAGATTGAATCATTCAAGGGCACACAGCTGGTCAGAGCCAACCCTGACCTCCAGCCCTGACTCTGAACTCCTGGGATTCACGCAGCAGGACAAACTTACCAATATCCAGGCAGACATCCCTGCAAGATATTCACAGATGCACCTCACCTCACCCCACCGCACTCCAAGATCTCAGCACCCCTCTCCTCCATCATCAGCCGCAGTCAATGAAACATATAAATTCAAACTTGGAAAAGGCTAAGTTTCATAAACAATTTTTAAGGGTGTTAAAATGCAAAATAGGAGTAAACAAAATTTCTTGCCATAGGGAAGTAACTAATGTAAAGTGACAAAATAATGGGAGTTGGAATGCGGTCTCAAAAGTGGCCATAAAATGGAATTCAGAATCATATTTTAGTATGTACGCCATACACTTGCTTTGCTAAGGGTGACTGGCAGTGAATTCTCATTTATAAAACTAAGCCATGAAGGCAAAAAGAGACAGTGGATTGAGGGGAAGGAGAGAGAGCGAGCGAACGAGCGAGTGCTTAGGAAGGAGAGAGCATGAGCCCCAGAGCAGAGTCACAGAGTGACTGGTGCTGGTCACAGACTGGGTACCTCAGAGGGCCAGTTCCTGGATCTGGGCACTGCCCCAGTCCCAAGGCAGCTCCTCACCCCTCCACCCAGGACTGGCCACCTCTAAGGCCTCTGAGCAGCCGTACCTCCTAGGGACTTCCAGGAACTGGGGTGCGGGGAGGGGAGGGGCACCCATCAGGGCTGACCTGAGGGGCTCCGGTTGAGGAGAGTCTGACGCTTTGTAGGAGTTTATAAAGCGATGAGCAACAAGCAACACTTTTCCTACCGAGAGCAGGGTCAGAATGACAGATCTGTCCTCACGGAGACCGTTCCGTGGCTCCTGCTGCAGACCCGCGCTCCTCCCTGTCACTCAGCCCTGCGCGCAGCGGGGAGGACAGGAAAGCAACTCCCATCGGGGCCATCGTTTAATTTCAAACAGAGCCACCGTGGGCTCAGAGTTTCCTCTTTGGGGAGTTCATCCGCGCCACCCCCACCCCGGCACCGTCTTCCTCTCTTCCGCACCGCCCCAAGCCAACAGCTCTTCATTCGTCTCCCTGACCTGGCTGTGATGGGGGGTGGGGGGGGGGCGTCTCTCCAGATCTCTGATTTGGGCTCTTTGGCGAAAGGGCATTGGCCTGGAGGCACAAATGCAGAGGCGGCGGCGCCAGACCGGCAGCAGCCGGCGGCCTGCGGTGATTCAGACAGCAGCAGCTCCCAGCCGGTTTCAGTATTACACAACTGAAGCAAATCCTGCCCCCTCCTGTCCCCGGAGCGAGGGGCGCAGCCAGCTCCCCGCAAGCAAACTCCTCCCGATCTTCCCAGCTCTCTCTCTCTCTCTCTCTCTCTCTCTCTCACACACACACACACACACACACACACACACACACACACACAGTCACACTGAGGCTGAGCACGATAAACACTTCGCAGAAAGAGTCCTCTCACCCAGTCCCCAGTTCCGTTCTTGGGGGCTCCTGCCCCGCCGCCTCCCCCTCCCCCAGCTACTTCAGAGGTCGCCAGAAGGGGCTTCCAAAATCCATGTGCTCGCCTGCTTTCCCAAACACATGGGACAGTCTGCAATTTGGGTAACTTTTCAAATCCTGTCTTCTGAACACTTGGCCATGAATATCTGGGAGCAAGGAGAGGACGCCCCCTACTCCCTCCACCACCTTCACTTGTGACCCTGACCCCACTCCTGGGCTGACAGCGGCGGGGGTGGGGGTGCTGTAGAGGGAGAAGAGGCCAGACCATCCCTCCAGTTGTTCCTGGCAAATCGGGGAACAACACGCTATCGCCGAGAGCACAAGACGCCTAGAAAGCCAGAATGAGCCGGGCTACCCCACCGGGTACCCGGTGCGTCCGAGACCTAGCCGGGGAGCCTTTGCTGGGAGATGCAGGCTCATGTGGGAGTCCCCGACGACGGAGAAACGACTGGAACCCGAACTGCGCGAATATAAAATGATAGACAGCAACTCACCTTTAGGTTGTGCGTGGGGTTTACAACGCAGACAAGTTGCCCAGCAGCGGAGAAAACCCGTTTAGCCTTGTAGTGCTGAAAGCGGAGGTGAATGAGATCTAACACAGCCCCAAAGCACTGGGTAAAGAAAAGCATCACAACTTTTGGGGGTGGGGGGGTTGTTGGCACAGGGAGGCAGCGGAAGAAGCTGTAAGTCCTTGGGCTCTGGAAGGAGCGCAGCCTCTGAGACACTCCGCTCCAGCCCGGCTTAGCGTGCCTTCATATTCATCATCAAAATAAGACGGTTAGAACCTTGCAGCAGTGAGGCGGCCAATCAAAAGGACAGAAATGTTATCCTTGAGGTGCAGAGACAGCCAATAACAAATGCCTCCCCTACCGAAACTCCCTGATGAATTGAGCCTGGCGGAGAATGTATTATTGAACATTACCATAGATCAGCTCATTGCATTTATCTTGTGATTACAGCCAACCATACATAATGCTGGGGAGATAGGCTGACAAAATTGATTGCTTAATGTGTCTCCATTTATTAATTGACTTAATTTAACATGAGAGCCTTTCTTAATGCGCTGGCAAAAACGTAAAGCATTTAAACCGCCAAATAGTAAAACACCCTGCTCCAAAGTAGGCAGATGGATAACGCAGATCGTGGCTCGGCTCACCAGAGCTGGTTGGGAGAAAATCAAATATTGCAAGACTCCCGATTCCAGATAAGGATTTGGCAGCATAGAAATGTGCATCTTTCAATCTTGTGCTCTCTGCAATTTGGATTTCAGCTCCTTGATAAATCTTACTTTCCAATCTTTATCAAAGGAAAGAATTTGTAACAAATAAAAGCATTTGGAGGTGGTGTGGGAGAGGGGATACATATATATATATATATATATATATATATATATATATACATATACATATATATATATATGCAGTAATTACTGAAGCCGGAAAATATTAAAGCATAGAAATGCACATATATATATATGTATATACATATATATATATGCGGTAATTACTGAAGCCGGAAAATATTAAAGCATAGAAACGCACAGAGTATGCTTTTAAAAATAATGAAATCCCTGATGCATGAATGCACACATACAGAAAAACCTACACAGAGAGGAAAGTGGCTTGTAAATCAGCAAAATAATTACAGATGTGGAGGGCCTCTGCTTGTCATTCATTTGCATATTGGTGGGCAGCAAATTGCTAATTAACCACTAGATTGTTGGAGACATTAGAATAGGGATTAGGAGCACACACACCACATCATTTGCTTGTCTCCCTGAATGCCAGTAGCACATTTCTGGGCTCCAGCAGGCAGGGGGCATTCCAGTCTCCTGACTGCCCTCCCTCTCTAGAATGGGGCTGGCGGGTGGGGGGGGGGCACTAAGCCCACTCACTGGTTCTGGAAGAAAGGCTCCTGAGCAGCACACAAGTGTCCTAGAGTATCCAGGGAACTAGTTCTGATGGCTTAGTTAGTCTTCGCCACAAACACAGGAGAGTTGAGTGTGTTGTGTCTCCCCTTGTCTTTAGCTGTTTCTCTATTGAGAGGTCACCCATTATCTGTGTGGGATGGATCAGCCTTTTGTGTGTGTGTGGGTTACACCTATGAGCCCATTGTCCCATCCTGAATGACTCTCAATGCTTGGGTTGTAATGTACGCAAAGTATGCCCACACCTAGGACACCCACGTCTATGACCTGGTCAGGCAATTGAAACAGCAACAGATGAAAATATAGGGCAGAAAAATGCATAGGTTTACTAAAACCAAGACAAAGGCGGGCATTAGTTTTAACTTGAACTTAAAACCAAACCAATGTTTGCATCTAACTGGTACTTCCATTTTAATTAATGGAAACTTTGTACTTTCTGAAAATAATTGCAGCGACACAAAACTAGAAGGTAACAACATTTGAACTGATTAGAAACTCATATAATGTGATACAATGTTACAGGAGATAAGTCCCTAGAACGTCTCATTACATGGTTCATAAATAAGGGTTGCTGGACCATGATACCTGAATTTGCTTTCTGAAGTTTTCATTTTCCAGAGCAAGCTTTCAGCAGTTCAGTGGGAAAGCACTCAGTGTTCTTCCATTGCCTCACTTAAAATAAATTAAAAAATAAATAAATAAATAAATAAATACGGGTGCCTGGGTGGCTCAGTGGGTTAAGCCTCTACCTTTGGCTCAGGTCATGATCTTATCGTCCTGGGATGGAGCTCCGCACGGGCTGTCTGCTCAGCGGGGAGCCTGTCCACCCTGCCCCCCGCCTGCCTCTTTGCCTACTTGTGATCTTTGTCTGTCAATTAAATAAATAAAGTCTTCATAAATAAATAAAAAATAAATAAATGTATGTAAGCCTATGCGCCCATAGACTCCTTAAAGACACAATGTACAATTTGGAAAAGCCCAGATTTCTCTTTTCTAGATCCTCTGTTAGAATGAAACTATTATGTTGTTTGTTTCTCTCATTGTAATACCTCAGAAGGTTTCTTAACCTCACTGAGGCTTGGTTCCCACACAGGTCACCTGGGGGTTGTAGATATTTGTCTCTCAAGGTCACTGTGAAGTCTAAGATGATGTATCTGAAAGTGTCTGGCACAGTGCCTGATTTAAAGCAGCCTCTCAATACTTGAGTCTACCTCTTATCTCTGGTGGAAGGGTAATTATTTGGCATCATGTTTTTTCTTTGTGCTCCATGAAATATTTTTCCCATGGATATTCATGTAACCCTTAAGGGGCACGCAGTCATGAAAACAGTGGACTTGGCTCCTGCTGTGTTCTCAAGGGTAGGTATTCCTCATATGGCCTGGAGACTGGGCCTGGGAGAGAGGGCTGAGGGACTGAGGAGTGCGTGTTGACATCAGAAGTGAGGACAATGCCATTGACCTGCTCTTGTGGTTGCTCTTCTGTGGTCCAAGACTTGAGCCCTTGCTCTAACTCTCTACCCAAACACTGGTTTATGTCCCTCTATTTTAGAATATTAAACACATCGTCTGTCTTCAGAATCAGCCCTCAAAACAATTACCCGTTGAGAAATGTTTGGAATTAACCCTAACAGCAGATGCTTATGCTACATATTTCCAAAATAGGGTGACATAATCCAGCCTTCAAATAGAGATATAGAGCTGGGTCCCACTAAGCTGCCCTTCTGCAGTCATCATACCAATGCCCCTGTGCTAACTGTGATGCTCAGGGCTTCCCCTTCACCTCTGGAGGGACGATTTACATTTTATCTGGACTAGAGAGTCGCTGAGGTTGGTTACCAGACAAAATTGTAATTCAAACCCTATATTGTTACTAACTGTTATGGAGTATTTTATTTCACTGATGCTTAGTTTTTTTTTGTCTACAAAATGAAGCTAATAGTGCTCTTGAAAAGTACCTTAAAGATGGCATGAGATAACATAGGCAAAGTGACCAGCCCAGTGCTTGGTTTTTGTACGAACTTTAATGAGAAGTTACTATCATCATCATCATTATCATCTTTTCATCAAAAATATTTCGTTCAAGTCAGCCCAAAGTGTTGGTAAAGTAGTGGAATAACCAAAAATTTTGATCACTTTGGAAAACTGTTTGGGAACATCTGCTGAAGGTAAACATGTCCATACCCTATCTATGACCCAGAAAGTCCACTCAGTGTGCCCAACAGCAATGTGAGCATGTGCTCACCAGGAGATTTTCACTAGGATTTTCATTGCAGCATTGCAGCTATATCCACAGTGGTTACAAACTAGACACAAGTATCAACAATAAAAAAAATGGGTAAACTACCTTATTGTCCTCTGTTTGCTAAATACTACATACAAATGAAAATGTGAATTATTTGCTGCGTGCAACAATGCAGTAACATGGGTGGATCCCACAGATGTAATTCTGAGGTTGAAAAGCCAGGTGTGAAAGAATACATGATGTGTGATTCTATTTATATGAAGTTCAAGAACATAGACAAGGTAATCTATGATGTGGGAGACCAAGGGCAGTGGTAATCTTGCCAAAGGGTTATGGCTGAAGTAGACACAAGGTTGGTTTTGGAAAGCTAAGTATATTCTGTTTCTTGGTCTGTGTTCTAATTTTGTGAATGTTATGGGTTAAAATTGTTTCCCTAAAAACAGATATGCTGAGGCTCTAATTGCCAGGAGCTCGGAATGTGACCTTAGTTGGAAATAGGGTCATTCCAGAGGTAGTCGAGTTAAAATTAGGTCATTAGTGCAAGTTCTAATAATCCAATACAACTAGTGTTCTTATAAAAAGGGCGCGCATTTGGATCCAGAGACATACACCCAGGGAGAATCTCCCATGAACATGAAGGCAGAGATTGGCAGAATACATCTGTAAGTGAAAGAACACAGTATGACCAGCAAATCATGAGAAGTTAGGGGAAAGGTGTGGGACAGATTCTCCCTCACAGCCTCCAGAAGGAACCAGTCCTGCTAACATCAGATATCTTATTACAGAACTGGGACACAGTAGATTTCTGTTGTTTAAGTCACTCAGTTTATGGTACTTGTTGTAGTAATCCTAGCAAACTAATACCATGGAAACATCTATTTTGTGAAAATTCTTTAGGCTATGAACTTAACCATCAAGGCAGAGATACATGCCCCAAATAACACTAAAGTAACATGTAGATGAGGACATAATTGTGTTTTGGAATAGTGAAGTCCTTCATTAAGATTTAAAAAGTCTGTTGAAGGAAAAAGGGAACTACTTGGTTACATAAAATGTTAAATTCTGTCAAATAATGTCTAACAACTGAAATTAAAAACAAACAAACAAACACCTAACATGTCGGGGGATATATTTGTAGGAATTATGACAAGAAAAGACTTGTGTTCCTGATAAAGAACTGTTGTATATGCATTTTAAAGAACTAAAATTCTATGGAAAAAAAATGAAGGATATAAACAGATTACACATGAGAAGAAATAAAAATATTTTTCTAATGATTTCATTTATTTATTTTAGATGGAGAGGGTGTGAAGGGGGAGAGGAGCAGATGGGGAGGGAGAGGGAAAGGGAGAAAATCTCAGGTAGATGCCACACTGTGTGTGGAGCCCAACACAGGGCTTGATCCCACAACCCTGAGATCATGACTGAGCCAAAACCAAGACCCAGATGCTTAACTGACTGAGCCCCCCAGGAACCCCAGAAATAAAAATATTAATAAATGAAAAATGTTTACTAGAAGTAGAATTCTAAGAAACATCAATTAAAACAAGATAGCGTCATTTGCTTATCAAATTGGCACTTTTTATTTTTAAACAATACTATGCAGTGTTGATGAATCTTTTGTGAGACGGACATTCTTATCTACTGGCGATAAGACTAATAGTAACAAACATATACATGCTTGGAGTATGTCGAGCACTATGCTAAATACTCAGCTTCTGTATGCAAGTGTATCCATAACCTTATGTCTTATTTTGCTCTTCATGGCAAACCCATGAGATAAGCATTATTTTCTTTATTTCCAGACAAGGAAGCCATGACTCAGGAAAATGAACTTGTCCAGGGTTATTCAACTAGTAAATGGTAAAGGCAGGACTTGAAGCTTGGACTTCTCCAGTGCCAGATACTGGGACTTACCAACTCAGAGAGGGTAAACTTGTGTCCTTTCCTTGAAAACAATTTGACAATATGTATCGATGCCTGAAGAGATTCATCAACTTTGACCTATTAACTAAATTTGTGGGAGTCTGTTCTTGTGCTATAAGCAGAAATGTCAACAATGACTTCATTCCAAGGATATTCATTGTTGTACTGCTTATACCAGTGGAATCAATAGAGAAAACCTATGTGTCCACAAAGGAAGTATCCTTAAATATTTTAAGATACATCTATTCAAAACATGGAATAAATTATGGCTATAAAAATAAGTTTCTGGAAAAAATTTAGAAAGACATATGCATAAAGCTATTCATTGCAGCACTATTTATAATACTAAAAGTCTAGAAACTTCCACATTATCCCTCTGTAGGGGATTGGTTGCATAAAATCTATTTCTCTATATAATGGTGGCCATTAGCCTTAAAAGGAAATGACAGTTATCTCCAAATACTGTTATGGAGTGAATTCAAGTAGTATTAATAGATTAAAAAAATGTGAAGAGGGGCACCTGGGTGGCTCAGTGGGTTAAGCCTCTGCCTTTGGCTCAGGTCATGGTCTCAGGGTCCTGGGATCAAGCCCCACATCGGGCTCTCTGCTCAGCAGGGAGTCTGCTCCCCCCCACCCTGCCTCTCTGCCTACTTGTGATCTCTCTCTGTCGAAATAAATAAATAAAATCTTTTTATAAATTTATTTTTTATTTAATTTTGGCATAAATAAAATCTTTAAAAAAAAATGTGAAGACATTTGTGCCTAACATGCAAGTGTTTATCTTGGGGGGGGGGGTTGTATTTGTTATTTATGCTTTAAAAGTGAAAGAATAGGGACCCTTGGTGGCTCAGTTGGTTAAGGGTCTGCCTTTGGCTCAGGTCATGGTCCCAAGGTCCTGAGATTGAGCCCCACATCAGGCTTCCAAGCAGGGAGCCTGCATATCCCTCTCCTCTGCCCCTCCCCTACTCTCTTTCTCTCTCTCAAATAAATAAATAAAATCTTAAAAAAAAAAAAAAAAGAGAGGGAAGACTTTAAAAATAAATAAAATGTGTGTGTGTGTGTCTGTGTGTGTGTTGGGAGGGTGGTCCCAAGTAGTTATCCTGTGCTTGTCCCACTATTGTATGTTGTATGTATTGTATGTTAAGTGTTAGTATGTATGATAAGGTAGGATCTTTTTAGATCCTAGGTCTTTAGGTTTTGAGGAACCACACTCAAGGAGCTCTACTCTAGGAGTCCTGAGGCATCTCCACACCAAGACCTGATTTAGTTAACAAGATCCTGAACTCAAGCTCATGGGGCATCTTTGCCCATGATTTCGGGGCATCTTTGGAAAGGTATGTGTATTTTTTATTTACAATGCAAATCAGTAAGCCAGAGAGTAGAAAGAAATATGCCAGCATGTTTTTTGACACTGCCCTTTCAATGCATGGAGATTAATTGCCCTCCCCTTGAATATGAGCAGACATGGTAATTCACTTGTAATAACAGAACGTGATAGACAAGATAGAGTGTGATTTTTGAGACTAGATCATCAAAGGCATTACCATCTTGAATACTCACTTTGGGGGAAGTTAGAAATCATGTCATGAGGACCCTCTAATAGCCCTCTGAGAGCAACCAGGTCTGCCAATGTCCAGCCATTTACATAGACTCCCTTGGAAACAGATCTCCCAGACCCAGTCATGCCTTCAGATGATGGCAGCCCTGGCTAACATTTTGTCTGCAATCTCATGAGAGACTCTGACTCAGGAACCATGCAGCCAAGCTGCTTCTGATTTGCCACTTCGTAGACACTATGACATCACTCAGTGTGTTTGGTGGCTTTGCACCATTATGTTTGGGGTAATTTGAAGTGTGTGTATTGTTGACAAAGCAAATGAGTAATTATGTTGGGGTTGATGGGGTAAGAGACAGGAGCCATGGGTTTAAGATTGATGAGGTTGGGCGCCTGGGTGGCTCAGTGAGTTAAGCCTCTGCTTTTGGCTCAGGTCATGATCTCAGGGTCCTGGGATTGAGTCCCACATTGGGCTATCTGCTTGGCAGGGAGCCTGCTTCCTCCTCTCTCTCTGCCTGCCTCTCTGCCTACTTGTGATTTCTTCTGTCAAATAAATAAATAAATAAAACCTTTAAAAAAATTGATGAGGTCAAAAAAATACTGTAATCTTGAATTCAAATGCCAGTAATCGCAATGGTACATTTTATGTTAAGGAGCAGGCAGAGGAAAGGAGGAAGAGGAGGAGCAAAAGGAGAGCAAAAGCAAAGTTTCTTAAATTCTGTCCATAGAGAGCCTTTGAAAAATGAGTACTTTAAAACCCAGATCACAGCTTCCATATAAATTTTCCCACTTAAAAGCAAACTAGATCTTTTTGAAAAAATGTCTAATTCCAGATCTGGAGCAGATAATGTTTAAGATGAGCCTAGAACATCTTATCACACCAGAAAGTAAGAATGTAATGAAAAAAAAAATACTAGAAAAAAATGCTAGGGTCTTCCTAAGGATTCAGAAAACAATGCGAAGAGGCCCCTGCTGGCTAAAGATGGACAATTGAGGTATCATTAAGAATAATAACTGCAAAGGATTAAATCACGACAAATATGTTTAAATCCATGCATTCATAGTGATATTAGAAAAACTAATATATTCCCTTTGGATCGTGCTTGGCTCTTAATTCATTTATTTTGATAACCAGTGCATTCAAGGAATAAATTAGACCTTTATCTTGCCTTTCTTCTATGAATGATACCCTAAAAGTACTCTAGTTCACAAATGAAGAAATAATGGTAAAATGAGAATATACTTTTTTGAAATTCCTAATGACGTAATGGATCTGGGCAGTGAGTATCTCTGCTCACATCACAGAAAGACAGCCAGGTCCTGGGCGTCACCTGGGAGGTTTACAGCACTGCCCGCAGAGCATTCTGGCCAAGTAACAAATGTGCATCTGACCGAACTTCTAGACTTAGCTACCAATTATTAGGAAATACGGGGGACAGAGGTACAGGATAAATGACATCATGGGGATCTAATTAGCAATATCCATGTTGTAGGAAAAATGACTGGGTTCTTTAACAAATAATAAGTATATTGCCAAGTCAGAGAGAGAGAGAGGAGGGAGGGAGCGAGGAATCAGGTTTCAATTAATTTTTATAACATGTGAAAATGCCCAATGTATGTTGAATTAGGAAAATCAGGATATAAAATTGTATTTATAAAATAAATTTATTATTTTTAAAGGAACATGCGGTACAAAAGAAAAAAATGTAAAAAATAGTAACGGTGTCTGTGGGCAGCAGGATTGTTGGTAATATTTCAGTCTTGTTCTGTATTTGCCCAATCTGGTTTAAGATCCAAATACTATTTTACGATCACTACATTATCGCTCTTTTGGAAGAGGACAAATAGATGAATTAGTGAAAATATGTCTACAGTCAGGAAAAAGTGCATATCATTGTGAAGTATTTGTTTTTTCCCATGGTGGTCCTGTGATTCTGTCCATTGAGATTCTGTTTACAAGAACGTGCACTGATCCCACTGCACTGTAATGTATTGGTGGATCCTGGGTCCCTGGTTGCAGGCATATATTTTACCAAGGGTCCTATGGAAAGACCTGAATCCAAAGGAATGAATCAGCCTTTTAAACTTTGAGCTAGTTCTCCTAGAACATCTGAGAAGTTCAGTCAGCTCTCACAGCACTGCTCAGGAAGGTCAGCATCTACACACGAAGCCTGACTTCTGGCGGGTGACAAACAGGAAAAGGAAACAAACCGCTTCAGCAGAGCTCAGGTTGGGTACAGATGGTCCAAAAGCAACAAGTTTATTCTGTAATGTTGCCAAGGCAACAGCAGCTGCCTCTGTCGTGGCGGACGGTGGGGGAGGGGGAAAACCGTAGAAATGAAGAAGCAGAATGATTCTGTAAACCCTTCCTAGGAAAAGAGGAAAGAATGCTATAAAATATTGAATATTTTCAGGGTGAGCATACTTCCATAACACGTGAAGCGTCACCAGTGAAAGGCAAATGGTGTTTTTCATATTATAATCGGCCTAGACTCAAACAGCAGTCCAGCATCTGTTGTCATATTGTCTTCTTCCCTTCCAACGCTCCAAACAGCGGTAGACAGGGCTTTCTTACAGCTCTATCCCCTTGAGTGTGAAAACACATTGACGTTTTCTTGTGACAGTTACTGTAGCGTCTATTCAGGAAGCTGAAAGATGCTTATTATGTTTTTACTGTGTCTGGACTTGAGAGGGAAGAAGAGAGGAAAGGAGTAGCCTTGGTCCTCCTCCTCTTCTTTTCCTCCCTTGGCGCCTGACTCTAGTTCATTTTAGCTGCCAAGGAAGAGGATGAAGGAAGGAGAGTGTGGCAGTGAACAGAGAGAGAACAGCAGGTCTGGGGAATGTGCTAGAGATATTTTCAGCCAACGGGATGTGCAGCCAACAGGCTACCTTGCCAGAAGGCGGCCCCCATAGGGACACTGGGAGCCAGGGGAAGAGCTGAGTCAGGAGCCCAGCTCTGCATATAATGAGCCTTCAAGTGAGATCAGAGCTGGTCATAAAGACAGAGGTTCAGAAACAGTCAGTGGGAGACGTTGAGCATCTCAGTCCTTCTCCAGGTGGAGAAACTGACAGCTCTGACCCATAGCTCTGGCAAACGCTCTCTCTCCTGCCTGAACCACATTTTGCGTGTTCAAAACCTGGAACAGTCTTTGGGCGGTTTTTCACACGCTCAGAAGTAAAGAGAATTGAATTTAGAGTCCTGCTCATGGCCACTGGGGACTGAACCTTTTTTCAAATACCAAACCACTTACGTAACAAGGTAACGTGGCTTAGATAGGTCAAAGCCTAAACTTGGAAGTCAGGCAAGTCAGGTGAACCTGGATCAGGACCCAGGCCTGCCACCTGGAGCTGTTCAGACTCCTTAGCGGGTTCACATTTACAAGGTTAGCAGCTGGTAGCTCAGCCTGCCCTCCCCATGCCTCATCTTCCTCTTCTGCCAACGTGGACTCATAGGCCAACCTCCTAGGTTTGGGCTGTGAAATTGGCACAGCAATTAGGACATTACTATTCTTATCCTTGTCATTTCAACTCGTCTTAGAAAAGTAGGAAGGTATGGAGTTCACCTATGCTTGCTTCTTGGATTTGGAAGTGACAGTAGATAAGAGAAAAACCCTAACCAGAAAGCTCTGTCCCAAGTTCATGATGGGCCTCTATTAAGATTATCCAAAGAAATAGAACCAACGGGGATCTGTAACTATATCTATATCATCAATATGTCGGTCTATCTGTCTAGGAGAGAGAATTGGAGTGAGTTTATTTGGAGCAATTGGCTCACACAGTTTTGGAGACTGGTAAGCTCAGAATCTGCAGGGCACACGAGCAGCCTGTGCGGGTACGGGGAAGATTTGATGCTGCAGTTCAAGTCCAAAGGCAGTCTGGAGGCAGAATTTCCTCATCTTTGGGGGAGGTCAGTTTTTTTCCAATGAAGCCCTTCAAATGATTGGATGACGCCTGCCTCCCTTACGGAGAGTAATTTGCTTCCCTCCAGCTCTGCTGATACTAAATGTTAACTCATTGGAAACAAAACAAAAAACAAAAAACTACTTTCAAAATAGCTGAGTATCATGGTCTCACCAAGTTGACAGAAAAATCAGCCACCACAGGGCCCTTAGAGCACTGTCCAAACTTTGGTATCTCCTCAGAAATGAGTAACCATGACCTAGAGAGTCACTCATACAATGAATAGGGTCCCATTAACGCAGTCAATGTCATGACATCCACCGGAGAGCTGGGACCAGATCTCAGTGTTTATTTGGGCTGTCCCCTTCATTAGGAGAAGGTCAAAGTGTGACCAAAGTTGATAGCAGGAATCCTGTAAAAAAGGGCAATTTTTACTGCACATCCTGGGGCTCATGGGTATTTATTCCAATGTCTTACATGTTAAGTGAAAGAGAAGAGTATTTAGGGAGCTGGGGGAGCCTGAGGGACCAGAATTTCGACAGTCCTAAACCACAGCGAAGGGGATGATGGTACCTGCCCTAAGTCATGCAGTAGTCGGGAGGATTTGCTCTGATCATCTATGAAAAAGCACACAGATGTTAACTGTCCTCGAATCTGGGAAAAGGGCTGGAAGCTAGAACCTTGCTGGGGTAATCTAACTTTTTCAGAAGAGCCGTGCTAAACAGAAAGCATTGCTTCTTTTAAAATAGAAAGGAAGGAAAGAACTGAACTACATAACTCTAAGGCTGACATCTTGCTCTTTTCTTTCCTTTCCTTTTCTTCCTTTCTCTCCCTTTCTTTCTTTCTCTCTCTCTCTCTTTCTTTCTTTCTTTCTCCAGAGCAAAGTTTCACTATGTCTTGACAGCGCCTCTCCATTATCCTTCTAGTTCATGGCTTCCTGCCCGTCTTTCTTTGTCTGGAGCGCACGCCTGGTACAGAGCCCTTTCTGTCAGCTGCTGTCGGGAAAGGAGTGTGTCCGGGGTGGGAGTCCAAGGGCAAAGAGGGCACATAGGATTTTCAGAGGTGCCTTTCATGGGTCTAGGGGAAGAGGTTCTCTTAGACACTGTGGCTAAAAGTGCAAGTCAGTACAGTATCCTGGAGGACCGTTTGAAAATACGTAGTAACGTGTTTTCAGTAAGGGTACCTAGCAATTCTACTCTAATGAGTTTATGCTAAGAAAGTAACAGACAAGTATGTAAAATGTACATACAGAGATACTCATCATGGTCTTTTGAGAGCAAAAAGTTGCCAGTAACCTAAATGTCCAGTAGTATACAGGCCTGAATTACAGTTCATCTTGAGAAAGAGTTACTGAACCGTTAGAGATAATAAAACGATGCATGTGCTCGCACGCACATAACCATAGGAAGATATTCATAACCTATTAAGAGACAAGTAGGTCACTAATATTAAATATAGGATGAATTCTGTTAAAAAATAAACACACACAAAGTTTTGAAATGAACAAGTTTTGGTGGCTGTCTTAATAGTTTGGGTTGCTATATAGAATTCCATAGAAAAAGTGACTTATAAAGAACATATATGTATTTTGCCTGGTTCTGAAACCTGGGAAGTCCAAGATCAAGGCAAGAGTACCTTCAGTATCTAGTAAGGATCCACTCTCCGACTTCTGGATGGCAGTCTTTCCCGTCCGTCCTCATAAGGTGGAAGGGAGGAGAGAGTTCTCCGGGGGCTCTCTTGTAAGGGTGCTCATCCCATTCATAAGGGTTCCAGTCTCATGGCCTTATCATTTCCCAAAGGCCCTACCTCCTCATCACTGGAGGTCAGGATTTCAACAGGTGACTTTGGGTGGGGGTCAGAGGGACACAAACATTCAGTCTACAGTGATAAATATACACCAGAATATTTATAGTGATTTTCACCGGGCAGTAGAAATTTGGTTGACTGTTTTTATTTCTTTCTATGTATCTGTGTTTTCTATTTTTTTCTATACTGAGCATGGGATTACTTGTATACCTGAAAAATAAGGGGCAAAATGCCTCCTCAGATTATTTACCTCTCTGCGGCCAGCCCATACTTTTGATTGGAAGGGGGAGTTCCGTGTATTCTTGAGAACCATCAGGACATCTGGGAAGGAAAATTGTTCTTGGCATTTTTTCTGTTATTTTTCAACTTCCAACTGGCATTTTGACATCAGTGTTGATGGTAACCCCGCAGATTGATTTCCTTTCTTCCGTAAAAAAGAAACTCTTAGCAGACACTAACACTGGACAGCTCTTTCTTACTTTCTTTCTTTTTAAGATTTTATTTATTTATTTGATAGACGGAGATCACAAGTAGGCAGAGAGGCAGGCAGAGAGAGGGGGAAGTGGGCTCCCTGGTGCTGAGCAGAGAGCCTGATTCGGGGCTTGATCCCAGGACCCTGAGATCATGACCTGAGCTGAAGGCAGAGGCTCCACCCACTGAGCCACCCAGGTACCCCCGGACAGCTCTTTCTGAAGAGTCCGGATCATGAGCCATTCCAAGGTGAAGAGCCATGTATCTGGTGCCCATAAAGAGACACTGGTCCTCATATTATTATAAAGACTGTGATTTTTTGAGGTTTGCTGACATGAATTCATCAAGATGATTCTGGGGTTTTAATGTAAAAACCTGAAGTGAGGAAGATAAACAAAGGTAACACTGAGAGACCGTGACAAGTGGGTGTGTATTCCTATAAGGAAGGTTGATATTTTTCTTCCTTTTGGCAGATCATGAGATCTGATATTTTTAGTGTGTGTAATGACAGGGCTTGAAATGCTGCTATTTCTTGATAACACGGGGACATTTCGCCCTGAGTGCCCATAGTGTAGGTAACCTAGAAAACACTTTGCAAGTTGGACAATGCAGAAATGTCAGCATGGAGTCGGGTTACCCTGTCCTTCCTTTGGGCTTTTGGCCTGTGATCAGAGATTTTTGTCTTCTGACTGCACAAATGTTAAGACCACTTGGAGTAGTCTCACACTTCTAGATCCTGAAACACAAAGCCGAAAGCCCAAAGTCACACTTGTTTCTTTAAGAGGGTACAAATAGTGAGTCCAGATGAGGGGACAAGTGGGTTGTAGGTAGGGAAGGCCAACATACTGCCCTTATACCTGCCATGGCAGACAGGATTCTGCTTACTGATGGGACACTCTCGTCTATGGCCATACCACCCTGAATGTGCCTGATCTCTTCTGATGGGCCCCTCTCCTGTCTCCACTCTCCTGCAAAGATGGAGATGGTAGATTGTCCTCTTGCCATATCTCTACCACCTACAAGCCCTCACTGCATCTCTCTCAAAACATTCCCTTCACCCAGCCTTGTGCTATAGTAACATATGGATACTTCTTAGACTCTTCTCGGTTGCAGGCTCCTTGAGGGCCCTGACGGTTTCTTGGTTGGCTTGGCATTGATCATGTACAGTACCTAGCAGATTCAGTGTAAAAAAAAAAAAAAAAAAGTCTGTTGAATGAACAAATAAATGAAGGGATGAATAAACCATAGACACTCAAAACTTGCTCATTTCCACTGGCAGAGAGAACAAGTTGTACCTCTTGGGGGTGGGGGGGAGCTGATTTCCAATCTCCTGATGGTTTAAGGGTGTGTGATTCTCCCTTCTCAAGGAAGGAGTGGGCTCTTCTATCCCTGATATCACTATTTTGATGCTTTCTTACTCTTCGCCTCTTAGTAGAAAAGGTGAATTTAGCAGTGAAACCGGCGGACTTGTTATTCAAGGACCTGTTCTCCACCAGGGGCTCTGCCTAGTTGGTTTTTCTCTGCCCACCATGCTCCCTCCACTGTTAACAAGCTGTCTAATGGTGAAACAGGCTTAGTGTAATCTAAAACTCATTATATGGGTTCATAAAACCAGCCCAGTTTTACTTGCACAATACTGAGAGGCACAATACTCACGGAATTTGGGGACTGACCAGCAAGGTGTTTTTTTCATAGATGACAAGACACAACGTAGATAATGTAATCCATCCCTTTTGCAGAAGATTGCATCAAGCCATTCCAAGACATCATCATCGCTATCTCCTCCTTCCCTTCCCCCTTCTCTCCCTCCTCCTCCAATCATCAGCCACAACCTTTACCAAAAGCCCTGGGTACAGAGTACTATGCTAAGTGTGTAAAATGAATACAGGAAAGTGTTAGGTCAATATATGCCTGTCCAAAGAACCGTATTCCTGGTTGAGTTTTACATTGTGGACTGAAACTGAGACGGCATCTTCCATTTCTAAAGTGCTTTGTCACTACTTTGAAGGACATGCTAACAACATTAATAGAATGTACAACAATTTGCTGACCCTGTGCCTCTTTCCCTCTCATAGGCTCCAAAGGAGCATGGGCACAGGCAAGCTCCAGGTGTTTCTATTAAAGGGGCCATGGTGTCCCTGATGGAAGCTCCTGGGAGAGGGAGGCTGGCGCTGTAATTAGGTAGTGTCGCCTCCTTGAGCTCCCCTGACACGTGTGAATGACGCATTCCAGCTCACGCACGTACCAGCCATGCCTTCCCAACTCTGGGGCTGCCTGTAGGTCTCTCTTTACTGAAGGAGCTCCACTCTCCTCTCCCTTACTTATTTCGGGTTTAAATGGAGCCTCAGACATGCCCCAAATCACTGCCAGGAATCATAAAGGAAAAAACAATTTTCCAGGAATGAGTTATATATGGCAATGAATTCGTGCACTCCGTGTAGCTCCTCATTTCCTTCCATTATGTTAATTCTTCTAACTCAGTACCCTAATTCCACTCCCCTGCCACACACACACACACACACACACACACACACACTCACACATGCACTTTTTTTTTTTAACCCAGGGAAGAGGCTGATTGATGCTGAAGTCAGAATCCATCCAATTTTGTGATGGTCTAAGTACTCCAGGCAATTGGGCCGCACCCGCCAGCAGCTGTCTTCAGCCCCCGCTAAAACCGCCACATGCTCAGCAGGCTCATTTAGAGTGGCAGGGAGGTCAGTGGCGTGTGCTAGGTGCGCCTTTAGGAGTTTGTGTGCAGCTGCGTTGTCCTGGACCAGTGCCAAGGTCAGGAAATCTACAGAGGGTTGTGCTAATATTTCCTCTTCGATCGGGATCAGCCTGCCTCAGTGCCACTCTGCAAGGTGCTGCTCAGCCTGTTGGCCTCGCTCCCTCACACACGGTCTGTGCTGACTCGATGCTTATTTATTATTCAATTATTAGAGTTATTGGATGTGCTCATGGCTAATTACCCTCTGGACGCATTTACAAGTAGGATCCGAAAAATCTACTGCAGCTTAATTTCTGGTATCATCAAGAACAGTGAAATTCCTGTGAATCATTGTCTTTGTTTCAGAAAGCTTCTCAAACCTTGATTTTCCTTTAAGGAGCTACCTAAAATGTATATATAAGTCTTTTATATAAAGTAGGTTAGAAGCAGGCATTACTGACCAAGAGGCTGGGCTAAGAACCAAGAGCCCCTGCTGTTAGGGAGAGAGAGCCCCCTGATCTAAAACCGGCGGTGGTACCTGGCTCCTGATTGTGTCAACATTTGCTTAATGGACTGTGTTTCCATTCCTTTCTGGTCTTTCGCAGAAGCTTATTCTGTCTCCAGTTTGTGGACACATGTGCACACAAACGGAGGTACACACACACACATACACACACACACCTGCAACATTGCAACCTTCTATCCACAACGCAAACCAAGAAGCATTAATAGATTTCCGGGGATGAAAAAAACGTTTTCTGGGGATGAAGGAGACACCTTTCAAGTCATCTCAGCAGACCTCCCTCATGGATTCTTTCAAATGACAGAAGGTACCTGATTTCCTGCCTTGCAATATACCCTGATGCCCAAGGAAGGCTCTGAGTGCCTATGGGCCAGCTGCACCCAGGGATGGTCTCCTCCGCATAGAAGAGAATATGAGGTTCACAGAGTGCCGATAATGTTGCAGAACATCTCTCCCTCCTACTTAGGAAGAGAGGCACTGGGATGAAAAGGGTCTAGGAACTTAAGATTTATTGTTCTGGCTCTAAATTTTCAGTGATTGTCAAGAAAAGAGAGGAACATCAGAGTTCGGTCATTTCTCCTTTCTCATTTTCTCTCATTCCTGCCCTTGTCTTACTGCAAACTGCCCCTGTGATTAGGCAGGACTCCGACCACCCTGACATCACCATGACAGAGACCTTTTACAGCCCAGATGGTTCCCTTGCCTTTTGGCAGCTGACGTCAAAAGTTCGGAGCCTATCTCCCCAGCCCACCTGCTCGGACTTCTTTGATTCAGGGCAGGGACAGGGCATCAGTTAACTCTGACTTCTCCCATGGTAGCGCCTGGATGTTCCATCCATTTGCCTTTTCAAGGCTGGAACAGAATGTCCCAGAGAACTTACGTGCACCCAGAGTCTACCCAACTCTGGTCACTCCCTGGAGAAGGACCTGAGACTAGCTCATGGTAGAGGTATCGGAAATAGCCATATGAGGTTTTGCTAGACGGACTGGGAGCCTCAGAGACGGCATCCCATTGGCTCCCACTCCAGTCTGGGTTCTAGAGCCTGTGAGAGAGTCACCATCTGCTGAACTTAGGAGACTGCAAGAAAGCCAGAGGCCAGATCCCTTTCAGGGGTCCTGAAGAGCGTGAGGCCATCCAAGCAGGTGTGTGGTCTCTTAGAGCAAATGCATGATTCACATGGACCTGAGTTGTGAGAGTTGGCTCTGCCCAGGGTCATGCTGAATCTTAAAAGCAGCGCTAACACCCTAGCACTGGAGAGGAACATTCTGAGTAATTTGGACACAAAAGGAGTGTTCACTGGTTGTCTATTGATTGTTCCTACTGCTGCTCTGTGATCTGGCCAGCGAGCAGCTCTCTCATCCACAAGCTGCTCCCTCCACATAATTTGCCAACCGCGACAGGACAAAATGGTCTTCCATGGGATGCCCTGTTATGCTCCATTTTCATCTCAGCGTTCCTGTCCTTTAGGTGCGCCTGCAGCAATTCTCACTCCCGGCTGCATCAGTAAGTAGCTTCCCTTGTATATTTCCTGATGATACACTTCGGTTTGTCTCCTGGAAACACTGTTATTGCACTCCAGAGACTCAGCCCCCAAACTGTTGCATTCAGCGGTCTTCTTCCTGGGCTGTTTGAATCAGATGACAAGGGTGCCCCATTCCTCCACCATAACCCGCAATCACTTACCAGACAGGCTTCCCAGAGGAAGAGCTCTGTCATTGACATGCAAATGGCTGATCAAAAGCAGTAAATCCCTTCTGAGAACAAGCTCTGTCTTTGCCACATTGGGCTTTGCCAAATATTTCAAATAGCTTTGCTCATCTAGGCTAGGGGGAATGTTGATATTTATCATCGGTCTGAGGCAGTGTTCTTAAATTATGGGTCGTGATCCACTAGGAGCTTCTGAAAACAGTTTAGTAGGTTACAACTGCATTAAGAAATGGAATTGAACCAAATAGACTGGAAGAGACATACAGGGGTACAGCTCATGTAATAAAGGTTGATTTCTTTGTGAGAATTTCATTTTAGTATAAACACACACAGACACACAGAGATATGTAAATGTGTGTACTGGTGTGTGGCGTTAATGTATTTCTGTTTATTTTTTAACCTTTATTTTAATTGTAAATACTGTTAAACTCTAGCAACATGTATACCATTTCTATTTTAAAGACTAAGAAAACCCCTGAATTTCCAACACTATGGTGGGGATCTAGGACAGAGCTGAGACCTTAGAAACCTGCTCTCTGACCCTCCTCACCTCATCCTCTCTTTCCCCTAGATGCATCGGCTATCCTGACTTGTATGATAATCATCCCCTGACTTTGGGTAGAATTTTACCCTCTACGTACCCATCAGGAAAAATAGAGTGTAGCGTAGTCTGCCTCTGAGCTCTTCCTAACAGTTCTCCGGGGATTTTCTTCCCCTCAAGGCTGTGTTCTTGAGATTTTGTCCTGCTGCTGTGTGCATTTCTTCCTGTGATTGCGTCACAATGTGTGCACCATCCTGGGGCCGGTGGACCTGGGGATGGCTCCAGATTGGGTGTTTACAAACAGTGCCACTATGAACCTTCTCCTTCATTTCGTTGGCACATCTGTGGAGGAGTCTCGCTGGCACATGGGAGAGGGCTGTTGGGTTTGTGATTCCTGCGTGTTCTATGTGATGGGGTGGAGGTCCGTGTTTCTGCCCGTCCTCCCCTCCCCCACCAGCCCACATGTGGTTCTGTTCAGATCTATCTCTGACTGTGGACCGTGACCCACAAAGTTGGAAAACATGTCTGAAGACCCTAAGGTAAGAATGGTCCTTTTATAAGACTAAGAATTTTCTATTGCGCTGTGTGTGTGTGTGTGTGTGTGTGTGTAGGTGAGCCTGGAGGAAATCGGGGCAGGAAAAGGGATAAAAGGATGCTCACGTCACTGAGCACTCGTCACCTGCCATGCCTAGAGCACAGCACTTTACCACGTTAGAAGTGCTTTCTCATAAATCCTTTTTTAAAAGATTTTATTTATTTATTTGACAGAGAGAGAGAAAGCAAGAGAGCACAGGCAGGGGGAGGAGCCCAGGCAGAGGGAGAAGCAGGCTCCCCACTGAGCTGGGAGCCCAATGTGGGACTCGATCCCAGGACCCTGAGACCATGACCTGAGTCGAAGGCAGATGCTTGACCGGCAGAGCCACCCAGCTGCCCCTCTTTCTCTTGTCATCACATCAGCCTTGTGAGATGTGGTAAATCCCACTTAGAGAAGGACTGAGGTTCAAAGACAACAGAGAACACGTGCGTAGCAAGGGCTATGCTGGAGCTGGAATTTGAACCTTAGGCCGGTCGGTCTCCAAAGCCTGACCACTTTTCCCACCTTAGGCGCTCTTCCCAAGTCCTCTGCCTCTCCAGGCTGCGCTTCCTTGCCTCACTGGCTCATGGGCTTGGCCCAGGGCTGCACTGGCTTCATGGGGGAGAGGCACCATTAATCAGGAAACCTCATGTCTTCCGGAGAGTGCCCATTATCTCTCACTCAGGCACAAGCTCACACCTGTTCTCCGGACACTCAGACCCTCACACCCCGCCCCTCCTGCCCTGTGCTTAGACCTCTCCTCCCATTCCCCAGCTCCTCAAGTTACTCACCATCTCTGCTCTTTATGCGGTGCCCTCTCCCTGCGAGGACTGGATCAGCCATTCCCCTCTGAACGTTTTCACGTGTCCGCTCCCACGCACGGAGAGGTGAGTGTCAGCCCCCCACCCCATACTGCTCCTAATGGTGAAATTTCAGCCACTTGAACTGCTGCCAGAGAGAGATGTTTGCACAGAAGAAATCGTTTCCCACCTTGGCCACAGATTGCCAGAGTAGAGCAGGGCTGGCTCTTCCATTGGCAAAGACAGTGCCTGAGTGGTCATCCCAGTGGGAGTTCTTTTGGACGCTATCCTAAACAGGTCACCACACTTTTCTCACAAGACCTAAGGGGGCTCCCTGTAGGCAAGGAATGATTCCCCTTCATTCAAAACAAAATCCAGCATGGAAGGGAGCAGGGAGAGAGGACAATCTTCGTTCATTCACCAGACATTTACTGGGCACCCTCAGGAAATGCAGGAGATTGCTGCTACAGGACAACCCAGCCCGTCCCCACAGATGCAAATATGGAAGCACATTCGTGCATTCTGGTTTTGAGGGCTTGTTTTGATGTGCCTAACACAGACGGAAGCTTTCCTTTGGTATGAGACATTCTCCTGACCAGGAAAAGGCCCATCACGGGGGAGATGTTTCATTATCAAGGTATTCTTAGGATGTTTTTAGAATGTTCACAAAGCTTTAACATTTCACGCAATAATAAATATATTCAGACAGATTAGTCACCAGCAAAAGCGTCGATTTCTATAGCACTGCTGGAAGCAGGAAATTCACTGTGTTCCACGGACTTAATTAGTAGCTCAGAGTCACAACTGAGATCATTTGTAAGTCCAGGGGGCAAGAGAGGGTGGTGGGAAGGACTGATCATTGAAGACTGAGAAAATGTGTTATCGAGGGAAATAACATGACGGAGTTTCCATGGACTCAAATGGGACTCACTTTCAAAGGACCCGTCCCTCCTGATTAAGGACTTATATTCAGTGAACTTCTCTGGAGAACCAACATTCCCCCACATTCTTTCTGGTCCCAGAGCATTCCACCCCGAGTCCTTAGGTGCTCGGCCTTCAGCTGCTCGACAGCAGTCTGGAGAGCCTGAGGGGGACCAGAAGGCAGGTATGTGCACAGCCCTGCCCCTTAGTATATATTTTATGTTCTATACCACATACGTATGAGATAGATAGATAGGGATATGATTTAAGGAATTGGTTTATGTGACTGTGGGGGGCTGGTGAGTCCAAAATTTGCAACAGGAGGCTGGAAACTCAGAATTTCTGTGTTATAGTTTTGAGGCATCAATTCCATCTTCTTCAAGAATCCTCAATATTTGTTCTTAAGACTTTTGGTGGATTGGGTGGGGCTGATCTGGACTGAATTGTGTCCTAACTGTATTTGGAAATAGGGTCTCTAAAGACATAATTCAGGTTAAACGAGGTCACAAATTTGGGGCCCTAATCCAACAGGACTGGTGTCCTTATAGGAAAAGGAAGTAACATGGTGCGTTGGGGGGTGGGAATACACGTGGTGTCACGTGGCCACAGGAAGCGGGAGGCATCTACGAATCAAGGAGAGGGGCTTCAGGAGGGAACAAAGCTATGGGCACCTTGGTCTTGGGTTTCCAGCCTCCAGAACCGTGAGAAGTAAATTTCGGTTGTTTAGGTCCCCCAGGCTGAGATCTTTTTTTATGGCAGCCCACCCACATTATTGAGAGTCATCTTCATGTCAAGTCAGCTAAGGAGCACTTGGCTGGCTCCGTCGGTAGAGCACGTGACTCTTGATCTCTGGCTGTGAGTTCGAGCCCCACGTGTGGTGAGGAGTTTACTTAAAAGGAAAAATTCAAATAAATAAAAATAAAGGGCAGCTGATTACAGGGATTAATTTCATCCTTAAAATACGTTCACAGCCACTTTTAGACTAGTGACTGACCGAACACCTGAGCACCATAGCCGAGGCCCCGTCATCAAACACACGAAGTCCCAGCAGCAGAATGAATGCATTTCACAGTAACATGAAGTCTGTTGCTATGCTCCCTTGACTTCAGGTCACATTTTGCAGCCAAATGAGTTTTTGGAGCTTGGGGGTATAGATGGGAGCGATAGAGGGAGACCAGAGGTTAATTGCATTTACTTTGCAGTTTCGATTCTGGTCAGACCTGCTCACCACGGTGTACTGAAAGAGCAAAGACTACTGTCCATTCCTAACAGTGATAATAGCTCCTGTCACTTAGAAATATGCAACACTCTGCCAAGTGTTACATGGATTTTTCCTCCCGTATCTTTCACAATAACCCTAGGAGGTGCATATTATTTTCCCCATTTTATAGAAGAGGAAAATAAACTCAGAGAAGGTAAGTAATTTACCCCAAATCACACAGCTACAGGGAGGCAGATCTTGGCAGAGCTAGTGACCAGCTGTCCATTCTGCCTCCTCCTACGAAGGGATATGTGCAGAAAAGAGAAATTCTAACTGCTCAGAAAACAGAGAAAGTCTAAACCCAGCAGCCAACTCACTGCCACACCATTGGCATTCTTCCAAAATCCTTCCATTTGAGTCTGCCCCTCCAGACTCAAGATCTGGCATGGGCACACCCTTCCTCATACACCCTCAATGGCTCCCCATTAATTACTCAACACAAGCAGTAAGCACTTGGCCTTGAGGGCGTTCTTGCTGTTTTGTTTTATTTCTAGCAGCATTGCACTGCATTGCTGCTTTCTACCTCATACAGTCCCCCTGAACTGAAAACCACCTCCTCCGCGGGTTACAGAATGGGGCTGGTAGTTGGACGGAAGGAGGGAGAGCTCTCGAGTCCTCCAGTCCCAAATGTTACCATCTGGATTCACTTCGGTAAGTTGTGTCCTCACTCTGAGCCATTCTCCACCTGCATCAGAGGCTGAGTTGTAGCTCCTGTGCAAAGTGAGTGTGAAGTCTCAGAGAAAGGTGCAGAGCGCTCGTCAAGTTCAGCATCTCCAGAAATGCTCCTCCCTTCCCCCTTCCAGAAAGCCCGAGAGCCGGTGGGCAGGAACAGGTTCTTCCTGGGCAGTTCTTACTGTCCCTTTCGGTGCCAATGAGTGGCCTCAGATGTCTGGCCTCATTCACTCCCAGTACCAGCAAAAACCTTTTCGTGACTGCCGGAGCCTGTCCCCATGCTTGAGCCAGAACTCCTCTGGAAAGCTCGTCCCCTTTCCGCTCCTGGATCTGTGAGTGACGTGCTTTTTTACTGGGGATAGAGGTGGTAATGAAACTCCACAGGCTTGAAAAGCGTTGAGCAGAGTCACTGAAATTGCTTTTTTTTTTTTTTTTCTTCTTCATTTTTAATTTGAAGAAAACAACGGCCCACATGCTATAGCAGAAGATTCACTAAATAATTTACTGCACCTGCCATTTTAAGCGGTAATTTAATACAACCAGCCTTCGAGCCACCTTTACTACAGAAATTTTATCAGTGCCTCACCAGAGCCCCTCAGGCAGGTGAGAAGCTGCCTTCTTTGGGAAGGAGGCTGTGTTCCCTGGGACTGGGTCCCTGGGTAGCAAGAGAACCCAGAAGCCCTCTGATGTTTTCCAGCCCCGACATCAGAGAAGCAGTTGCTGAATAACTTTGCAATTTCATGCAGGTTAATTTACCTTCGGGGGTGAACTAAGGACACATTCAGAAAGAAAACCAAAAACCACGTTTTAAAGATGAACCGGGATTGTGTGTGCCTAAGATCCTAGTTCAAAGGAATCTGAGCAGAGGTTCGTGATTTGGGGGATTTAACAAGTTTTCAGTCTCTTACCAGCTTTTCCAAGTTTACGGTGCCTTTTTTCCTTTGTGAGTTCACCTGTATTATGGGTGCCACTGTTGTCATTAATGAAGAAATCTAAATGGATTTTTTCCCCTTAATGAGTTAACTGCATGACTCTAAGAAAAATCTGGAATGAAATCCCCAGGCAATCACTTGTGACACATCTTTTTAAAATTGTGGTAAGACATGCATGACATGAAATTCCCCATCTTCCTCATTTTTTCTTATTTTTTAATTTTTTAAAATTTATTTGACAGACAGATCACAAGTAGGCAGAGAGGCAGGCAGAGAGAGGAGTGGGGAACCAGGTTCTCTGCCGAGGAGAGAGCCCAATACAGGGCTCGATCCCAGGACCCTGGGATCATGACCTGAGCCAAAGGCAGAGGCTTTCACCCACTGAGCCACCCAGGCACCCCAGTCTTCTGCATTTTTAAGTGAGCTATACAGTGGCATCTGGGACATTTCACTTTGTCGTGCTACTGGGGACACTTGCGATTCCTCCTACCTGCACCCTTTGTGGTCCCAACTCACTAGAAGTGGTCAGAGCAAGATTTTGTTCAGTGGTATCTCTGCTTGTCCCTTTCCAACTCTCTTGGGAGGTCGTGCCTTTCTCCTGTGAGAGTTTGCCCTCCAACTGGAGAGTCATTTCCAGCAAGCTCATTTACTTCAGCAGAGCACCCACAGAAGTAGAGGGACAGATTTCTTCTCTAATTTATAGTCACTCTTCTTTACTCAAAGACTACAAGGGAAAAGAAAAGTTGTAAGAGGAGAAGGAGCCATCGTTTGCTGGGTAGCTCTGTGCGCCTTTTGCGTGCCACTTACAGATGGCCTTTCCTTTACTATTTACAAGCCTCCTCCACTGGGCTAGTTTCATGTCACCGGTGAGGAAATTGTGGCCCCAAAGAGGTGAAGGAACAGGGTCACACGGCTAGGACTGAACCCCGCCGTCAAATGAATCCAAAATCCGATATGGCATATCACTGCAGAGAGAGAGAACCTGCAAAGGCAGGAAGATTCTGGAAGGGAGATGGCAAGGGTGAGTGAGTCAGAGAGTAAAAGACAGGTGGTGCCCATCTCTGGGTCCAGGTGGAAGCAACATCTGCTCTTCCCAGCACTTACAGATTGTGTAGCCTGCTGAGCTGCTTTCTTAGGGAGAGGCCCCCCAAAAGGGATCGGGGACCGTGCTCTCCCTACTTTGGGAGTCTCGTTATCAACGTTACGGATGACTTTGATCATGCGTTCTCCTGGTCCAAGGGTCACTCAAAGCTGCAGGCAGAGTTTCTGACTTGGCCTCAAATTAAAACGCCAACTCTATGTCATGATAGATTGTCTTTTTAACCACCCGTCTCTGCCTGGTGGAATGTCTCTGTCTAGTTGAAAATGCCCCCGGAGAGTTACCATGGCAACCCTCGCCTCCAGGACGACAGGATCAGATCTTTAAAAAGAGACTTCCAAATTGGTGTGGCCACTTTCAACCACAGGCCCACGCAGCGTTTTGCTTTGGGTCCCTAGCTGATGACTCTGGTCTAGGGTCTGGGGAGTCCGGGAGGAAAAGTCAATGCTACCAAAACAGGACGCACACTTCCCCTACTTCTCCCCCGTCCTGCCCCTGCAATGTCTCTGTCAGGCTATGCTTCTTTTCCTCTGTCCTTCCTTCATCTTCCAGACTCAAGGTCAAACACTTAAAAGTAGATGTATTTCTTATCGAAAAACACTGCCATGCAAGTTAGGGAAGAGGTAGCCGGCTCAATCAAGGGAGAAAAAAGAAGATAGAAACATCTGAAGATTTGAAAACTGGAATTGGGTTTTGATAAAAGATTAAGATAAGTTTCAACAGAGCTCAATGACTGTCTTTCTTCCTTTCTTTCTTTGTCTCTCTTCCCTCCCCTCCTCCCTCCCTTCTTGAGATGAAATAGAAATACGCACAGCCAAAATATTTGAAATATGTAATTCATGCATTGATTTTGTATCCTGCCGCATTAGTGAATTGCTATATGAGCTCTAGTAATTTAGGCTTGGAGACTTTTGGGTTTTCCACATAGAGTATCATGTCATCTGTGAAGAGAGAGAGTTTGACTTCTTTTTTGCCAATTTGAATACCTTTTATTTCTTTTTGTTGTCTGATGGCAGTTGGTAGGACTTGTTTTACTATGTTGAATAAGAGTGGCGAGAGTGGGCATCCTTGTCGTGTTCTTGATCTCAAGGGTAAGGCTCTCAGCTTTTCCCCATTGAGAATGATATCTGCTGTGGGCTTCTCATAGATGGATTTTATAAAGTTGAGGCATGTGAGTGCATAGAAGAGATCTACAAATATAGAAACATCAGCCACGTCCAGTCCTTTCTGTTTGTAAGGTATGGTCACATTGTTATTTTCACGGCTGTAATCACCCAGGAAGACCCCCAGAAGTGTCCATTCACCACTTTCTCCCATCTCTATCTGCCTGATCCCTCCTGATATCACAGTCTGACCCCCCATGCAGGAACAAGAGGGGACTCCCGCTATAAGGGGACTGTGAAGCAAATAACCGAAGAGCCCCAGATTCAGAAAATCCAGAAGAATGAAGCATTCACTTTTATTGTAGATCTGGTGTATTAGTTTCCTAGGGAAATGCTAACACAAGACCCCAAACTGGATGTATTAAAGGAATAGGAATTGATTTTCTCATAGTCGTTGAGGCCAGAAGCCCAAACTCTAGGTATTGGCAGAATTGGTTCCTTGGGGGAAATTCTCAGAATCCTTTGCATGTGTTCTTGTAGCTTTGGATGGCTGCTGGCGATCTTTGGCCTTCCTGGGCACACAGATGCCTCACTCCCGTCTCTTTTTTCCATCTTCGCATGACCTTCTCCCTGTGTGTGTCTGTGTCCCTTCTCCTCTTCATATGCCAGTCATTAGGGCCTCCCCTCATCCAGGGTGACTTCATCCCAATTTGGTTTTGTTTGCAAAGATCCTATTTCCAAATAAGATCTCGTGCACAGATTGGGGGCAGAGATCGGAACTTCAGCCTATCTTTTTGGGAGACACTGTTCAATCCACAACAGCGGAGTTCCTCCTGAAAGAGACCCTGAGACAAAGATTTGGATGCAAATGGTAGGTTTTTGAGGGGATCCCAGGAAGTACTGGTGAGTCAGTAGAGAAGTGAGAAAGAGAAGGGAAGAAAGCCGATATGGAGTGCGTTAATGAACAAGATGCTTTTGTGGGCAGTTGGGGCTCAATCCTCTTTGGGGTTCTCCAGGAGACAGTGTCAAATGCATCTCAGAGTTGTCCCACCTGGGGAAGTTGGAGGATTTCTCCTCTGTCTTCTTTCACGGGCTGAGAGCCCTCTGGCAGAGCCGTAGAGTGGCAGTCAGAAACAGCTGAGTGCAGGGATGGTGAGGGCCATACGTTGACTGTCAGCAGCCTCTGCTATAACATCAGGTCATGGAGCCTTCTCTTACGCCGAGAACAGAGAATTCTTACTATAAATCAGTTCGGTTATTTTTTGAACATTGGCAGATAACTAGTATATAATAAATTACAAGTAAGAAAGATATTTTACTCCAAAATCACTTTCTTCAAATATTGTCCAGTTACAGATTATCTCAAAGGTTTTAAAATTAATCACTGTATTATCTGAACAAAAAACCTTATGCCTATGTCCTATCTTCCCACCTCTTCAAAGTTTGACTTTCAGTCCTGTGCCTGCCTCTCCTCAACTCACGTCCATCTGGTAAATTCTGATTCAGTCTTTGAGAATAAACTGCCTGCCTCCCTAGGCTTGGAGATCCTCTTAGTCATCCTGTACTATGGAGCACAGTGCCTCACACATCATTGTTGGCCCGTAAATGTTTGATGAGTGAATAGAATACATGAACATGGGATCATTGGTTGTTTCAAGCTCTCCCCACTGGAAAAGGGCAGGCTAACAACAGAACTGCGCAATTCGTTGCACTTCGAAATGTGACATAAACCAGGACACACTTTATATTCCCACAGATACATTGAGAGTAGTTACTGAGCATTTGTTCAGGTTCCACTGAAAAGACCAAGGCATGCTACGCTTTTCTCCCCGCGGTGACTGTTCTTTGGTTCACAGCTACACTGCTCGCCCAGGGCCTGTTGGGGTTCCATCCACAGCTTCTTTTCTTTGAAGGTCAGCTTGTTGTCAGCCCCCAGCTAGCCCAGTGCCCACCACCTGTCACTTCCAGAGGCCTGACTCCACCAGGCTTATATCCCACCATGTTCCAGCTCCTCTCTCTGGGCTCTTGGTGCAGCTGTGGGGCAAACATGAAGGTCCTTTCCTATCTCAGACCTTTTGTTTTTTTTTTTATGGACTTCTGCAGGAGCTGAGGAACATCTACAACACAGGCAGCCTATCTTTAAATGACCCAATCTTGGGTAACACAGTCGGTTCAGCAGCTGACTCTTGGTTTCAGCTCACGTCATGATCTATCTCAGGGTCGTGAGATGGAGCCTTCCTCAGGCTCCCCACTCAGTGCGGAGTCTGCTTGGGATTCTCTCCGTCTGCCCCTCCCCCTCCATAAGGGGGAGGGGCAGATCACCCAGAACAATGCCATGAAGATCTCCTTTGCCAAGAAGTAGCACCTTTTCCCCCTGCCTGCCCCTGCCCCCTGTTCTGGGGCCACCCCTTCCCCCCCTTGGCTCAGCCCCCTGAAGGTAAGTCCCCCTTGGGGGCCTTCTCAGAGCCGTGTGTGAGTGAGTGGTCGCCACACAGCATTGTACCCAGAGTCTGTCCCCAGACATTGCACCTGGTGCTGTTAGGCCGGAATTAAAGTGGTTTTTTTGAGAAAAAAACCATAAATAAATCTTTTTTAAAAACGACAGTAAATAAAAGAAGTGACCCAATCTTGCCATCATCTATGATTGTGTGACGCCCAGTGCTACATCATTCTTCTTCGTTATTATTGCGATGATTGTCCCCATGGTCAGTATCTATAACATCTGCCAAACCCTGAACACTGGGAGCAGTTTTCTTTGGAGCTGGAGATGAGGTAGCAGGACCCTTTAAGCTTATTAGGAAAAATACATCTATGACACTGGCATATTTTTTTTTCACAACCAGTTTTTGAACATTACAACCAATTTTTGAACAGCCACAAGTATTTATGGCAAGCTTACTGCACTGAGAGTACGGTGGTGGAAAAGACCCAGTTCCTCGAAAATGGTTAGAGCAACGTTATTCATCATCCCCAAAGGTGGAAACTATTAAAATGCCCTTCAACAGGAAATGGATAAATAAGAGATGACATAGAGGATAGAATATTACTCGGCCATAAAAAGGAATGAAGTAGTGATACATACAACGACATGGTTGAACCTTAAAAATATTTATGCTCAATGAGAGAAGCCGGATGCAAAGGGCCATATATAATAGGATACCATTTACATGAAATATCCAGGTAAGTCTAAGAAGACCAAACCCAAATGGGTGGTTGCCAGGGGCTGGGGGAGGGCTGCAGGAAGTGACCGCTGAATGGGTACAGGATTTACTCTGGGATGATGAAAATGCTTTGGAACTAGAGGCAGGTCAGGTTGCATAACAATGTGAATGTACTAATGGCCCTGAAATGTATACTTTAAAATGGTTAATTTTACGTTATGTGAATTTTGCCTCAGTAAAGAAGTTTTTTTTTAAAAAGAACCAGTTCCTATTCCTCACAGTCCATTATTTCCAGAGTTTCATGTTTCAACCTTTATGGGCACCCATGGGATGCCTGGGTGGCTCCTTCAGTTAAGTGGCCGATTCTTTGTTTTGACAAAATCTCAGGGTCCTGCGATGGAGTCCTGCATTGGGCTCCACGTTCAGTGGGGAGTCTACTTGAGATTCTCTCTCTCTCCCTCTTCCAATGCCTCTCCCTGCCATTCTCTCTCTCTCTCAAATAAATAACTGAAATCTTTAGAAAAAGTTTTATGGGCATCCAAAGAATGTATCATATAATGAGGGAGACAGGCAATAATCTTATGATAGAAGCAATAATTTATATCAACAAGAGCTTTAAAGTGGAGAAGGATGAGGAAGCCATCAATGGACAAGAACTAGAGTGGACTGACAGAGAATTTAGTTCCTTTGGTGTTAATGCTCCATGACCCCATCCTTAACAGAATTGTTTGGGTTTTTGTTTTGTTTTGTTTTTAGCACAACCACTTGGCAGCCAGGCAAGCTGACTGAGGAGGAAGGAGTTACAAGGATGAATGGGATGAAGACTCTGTCTGCTGTCTAGCCAGCTTACATTCTAATGCCCGCAGACAACTGTGGAATGAGGTAGAGCAGTGCATGCCCTGGGAGAGGGTCCCATCAAACTCTCTGGTGCAAGCCCAGGAGGTGCAAAGGAAAGAATCTCCATCCAGGAGAAGGACTCACTTTATACCCACGCAGGGACCCATGGTTATGAGGATGCCATGCCTCAGGCTTTGTCTTCGCATTTTATTCCATCGGTAGAAGAGGCCAGTTAGGCACCTGGCACGTAGTGTCCAGGTTCGATCAGCAACCTGCTGAGAATGAGGGATGTGCTCCAACTGCGGGCTGATTCTGGTCTCTTACTTTTCTCTCTCCAGAAGTTGCCTGCCTGGCTTTCCACAGGCTCTGGGGTGGTCTGTTAGGGGCATGAGGTGTTGAGGGGAAGGAGATCCTCTAGCTGGGATTTCACTCTGCCCAAGAGGGGGCTCGGTACTTTCACTGTAGGTATTCCTCAGAGTTGTCCTTTGAAACAGGCATTGTAACCATCCCTCTTTTGCTGACGAGGCCCAGAAAGATGAAGAGATCTGTCTAAATCACGAAGTCAAGAAGTGATGGAGTCAGGATTCGACCCAAGACCTGGGGCCCTGCACAGGCTCTTTGTGCGGGCTTCACCCCACAGCCTTCCTTTCTGGCTAAGAACCAGTGCTACAGAGCCTAAACCTGAATTAGGACAAGCCCTCCAACTGAAAACATTAAAGGGAACATTAGCAGAAAGCTGAAAATATTAAGAACTAGTCATTTAAAATATGCCCAGACCTTGCCCTCCCTGGTGACCAAGGCTCACTGCCTCGAGACCTTCCAGCCACGGGGTCCAACGACTGAACTGCGTATTAGGACAAGGTTGCATACATCAGAAGACAGCTGGCAGCGAGGATGGGTGGTATGGGACGGGGTGTGGGGGGGGTGGGGGTAAGGGATTGAGGAAGGGAGGAAACCCGGCCCTCAGATGTGTTGTGTTAGGGCCTCACAGTGTTCTTTTTTAATTTTTGAGTTTGAGGTCACTAACATTCAGGAAATGTTACATAAAATATAGAGTTTTCTGTTTTTCCTTAAAAAAGGAAAACAAATACTCCCAGGTATTCCCAGGAGTTGGGTGGCTGGGCGGGCTCCATCATTCACAAGATGTCCCTGATTTCCCTGGGCATCGTAGCCTGGACCGGTACACAAAGTCATGTCGTCAGCCTGGAGCGGAGACCTGTGAGGTTTCTTCAAAGAAGGAGCAAAGTGTATGCAGACTTGAGTTACACTCTGTCATGGTGAAAAGGCCAGAACTGGCATTTTAAAAATTCATCATCTTCTAATAATAAAACTCTGTATTTACAGAGAACCGTGCTTCCGAGAGCATCAGGCTTATGCAAACATAACTTCTGGAAGGATCATTGCAGAGGCTCAGGGAAGTGAGAAGGTGACTTGGAGTGGGGTCTCTGCAGTTTGAGCAAGAGGCATAAAGGCAGCTTGGTCTATTCCAGGCGTGCAGAGGGATAAGACATAAGTCTGAAGAACAAATATTTGCTGTGCGCCCACGTATGACAGGCCCCAGTCTTTGCCCCCTGGAGCATCTGCCTCCAGGCTCCTATGCTCACTTCCTTATTCCTTGACTGCAAGCGAGATGGAGTGGAGGAAGCTGGTCCTCAGAGGGCCAGAGGGACAAAGTCCACCTCGATGGCTTCCTGCATGTCCCCTGGCCTTGCGCTCACCCTCTTTATGTCGGGCCCCAAGCCCTGGCCCGTCCTCATCCTTGTGCAACTTTGTCCAGCTGGCAAGGGCCGCACTCATCCTGGCCTGAGCCCAGAGACCACCTGCTCCGTAAAGCAATTATCTGATTGTTCTAGAGTTCCTTTCTGGTCTCCCTGTCGCAGGGCTGTCCTCTCCATGAGGGGATGCAGTGTGTGTGTTAAGGGACCTCTCTAGTCCCCTGTCCCATGCTTCCAGGCAGACGTTGTACCTTCCTGACCCACTGTCATGCTCATTCGATCCTTCTTTGCAGTGTGGGGAACCCAGGGTGCTTCGCAAAATGCCTGGTCTGCTGGGCTGTCCCCTTTCTTTCTCTTCTGTGTTTCGGCCCTGGGGAGGAGCCTGCTCGGGACCCAGCAGCGAGCTCCTGGGGCACGCTCCACCCCTTTTGGAAGCCTGCAAGAGTCTGGCTCTGCAGCAGGGGGTTCGACAGGTGTGGAAGACAATAGAAGGCTGCAGATCCACACCGCATCCTCCATCTGCTTTTACCAATAATAAAGCGAATATTTTCATCTCCATTTGTCTCACGTGTGAATGTGTCTCTCCATGGGTTCTGGATTTCGAAAATGGAAAAGGAAGTAGAATTTCTTTCTTTCCTAGAGCCATAGGAGTGTCTGTTTTCCCTCCTTGTGCCTAGCACACTGCCTGGGACAGAAGAGGTGCTCTCCATGTTAAACAATGAATTCTCCAAAGATTCTGCGCTAGGAGGCCCCTGCTTTTCCTCCCTCAAGACAGGAAAAGTGCAAAGGACACCCACGGTCTCGGGCCATGGGTGAAGCCCCCAAATTTGATTGGCTGAGGGTCTCCTATCTTTGAGAGAGTTATTTATGAAATGGAATTCGCCTCAGTTTGAAATACCCGGAACAATACCCCTAGGGATCTTTCTCCTGGAAGAACAAAAACTGTGAATTTAACAGAGTTTAATTCTTTTTCAGGAGATGGAAATAACTGGTCAAATTTTTGCTCGAAAATCACCTCAGCTGTCTGACAAAAAGGCAGCAAATGTTGGAACTCATCTCAGCTGAGCCGCGGCTCTGCGCTCAGCTTATGGACCTCAAAAGGAAGCAGAGTTCAGTCAGCAGATATGGGAAAAGAAAAGGACGGGGAGGTGTTCCCAGCCTGGGCTGTGAGGAGATGAGAAATGTCTGGCAGGTGGCAGGTGAGACTTGCAACGCAGATGTCAATTTTAATGCTGCTGCGGTTCTAACTGGGGCTGTGGGTTTCGTGCGAGCCCCAAGAAATGACCGAGTGGAAAAGATGTTTTTTTCAAGGAGGATGAAAGTAAAAATAATAAGAGGGACAGGAGAGAGATCTCAAGATACCCACCCACGGGACAGAAGAGGAGATTGTAAAAGTCTTCCCGAGATCGTAAATGACAAGTAAGGTGAAATTAAAATCCATTGACAAAAATATCCTGTAATCATCCCGTATTTCTGTTGTCTTGGTACCAAAGTGGGATTAATGCCTGAATCTAATCTTCCGGGCCGCACAAAGGGTATTTTTCTTTCCCTGTCATTTTGTGGCCTGTATGTGGTGTGGGGGTGATGATGGGGGAGGAGAAAGGTGAAAAGGAACCCCCCCCCCAGCAGGAGGTGTGTCCACAGAGCAGCTGGGCTGGGCTTCACCGTGGAGGACCAAGGACCCTGAGGATGGGCCAGTTTCAGGAGCAGGAGGCAGCAGATTTGTTTGTTGGAAAACCAAACCAAACCAAACCAAAACCAAAAAGACAGAGGGCCATTTTGATGAGGGAGTAGGAGGCTGTCTGAGAACGGAGCAGGGGCTGGCGCCTTGCACCCCCTCTCCACCCACTCCCTTTAGTAATATGTGTGACATTTCACAGGCACCCCTGACTGCCCTAAAAGAAGAACAAATGGTTATCTTGCAGAGATCACAGTCCTGCAAGGCAGGAGTCTCTCTTGGTTTACAAATGTCCTTGAGATTTACAACAAAGAAGTTACCTTATCAATAGCCCAATTTCCAAAGACACATAACTCAGTTCCTCAAGCCCTAACGTCACCCTCCCCTCCATAAAAAACCGAAGGAGACAGAGGTAGAAGGAAAAGTAAATAAAGTTAAATTTCTTTTAAGACCTAAATCTCACTAACAAGGACGTTTGATAGCAGGAATGTAACATTCCACCAGGAGACTCCCAATTGTCTTTATGTTAGTGCCTCATTAGAGGGAAAGTGGCCTTGGCTTGATAGTAACAAGGACTTTAATACCCTGACAGTCTTTTTTACCCCAGTAGCCCTTCTGAACACCCCTTTGTCCTCACCTACCCAACTCCTGTGTATATAACCAGACACTCCTCACAGGCCCTGGGCAGCCGCATCTCTGCCTGCCCACGGGTCCTGTCCCCGTGCTCTAATAAACCACCTTTTTGCACCAGAGACGTCTTAAGAATTCTTTCTTTAGCCATCGGCTCTGAACCTCACCCCACCGAACCTCACCTAGGTTCAAGAACTTCATCACTTTGATTAAATGCAGATCCCTTAGGATATATTCCCATGCTCTCCATTCTGTCCCTACCATCCAGGGAGCTGAGATGGGGTCGGGGGGGGGGGGGCGACCGGTTCAGCGCCTGGGTTGGAATGCCGGCTCTTCCACTTACCCAGTTTGGATGAGTTGATTAGTTTCACCGTGTCTCACTTTCCCCACCTGTTATAGGCAGGTAAGAGCATGGATTATCTCTGCAGCTGTGGCGCAAATTAAATGAACTAATATTCCCTGCCACAACCTGTCCCATCACCTGGTTGTAGATCCAGAAGTTCCGCCCAGAGAAAGCTTCCCTTCCGGGCATCCCTTTGGAACTCAATGGTGTCGATTGCTTCCTGCTGCTGTCACTGCCCCAGGACACACGGCCGTCCTGGGGTGGGCCACATATGACACCTGCGTGAGGAATGAGAACACGATAACGTCAGGGCAATGTTCAAAACTTCCGTGAATGGCAACCTCCGTTCCAGGTGTGAGTTAATCCTGCCAACAGCCTTAGGAAGTAAGTAGGTCTTGTTTCTCTTCTCCTTATGCACACAAGGAAAATGGGGCACCGAGAGGGTAAGTAACTCGCTTCATGTCACCAGTCTTGTCAGTTTTGCCAAGTCTGCTGCGTGTGGTGCCTGCCCTGCCTTTACTTTTCTGTAACCCCTCACCCCCCCCTCTCCCGACTCCATTCCCAGCGCCCAGACAGAGAGGGGCACAGACCGTAAGTGGAGGAGCTTCTGGGGACCTGGAGTTGCTCTTGGGGTCGGCCTGCGTGGGTGGCATCCTCCTGCCAGGGCTGGGACTTTGAACAGGCTGCTTACCTGCTTTCTGCTTCAGAAGCCCCCTCTGAAAATAGAACAGACCTCTAAATTAGAGATGCGCTCTGTGCCCTCCTTGAAGCGCTGTCCTGAGGATTCAAGGGGGTAATTATGGGAGTGCTTATAAGGGTGCCTGGGACATATTAAGCATTCAGTGGACGTGGGCTCTTATGATCATGATTGGATTTGTCCTCTCAGCCGGAGTATTCCTGAAGGGAGAAAGAGAAAGAAGCTCCTGGAGCACAGGGGAGGGGCTGTGCCCGCCCCACCCCCCAAGATCGTTAGTGCCTGGCAATCAGATCTTAGCAGACTCTTTTTTTTTTTCCCTCAGAGATACAGGAGGGCGATTGCCTGAACCTGCCAAGGGAAATAACTCGTGCTTGTGGTCACCAGATTGAGCAGCTAATCACGGCTCTCCATCTGTGATTATAAAGTCGCGAAATCGCGAGAGACGTGAGCACAGGGATCTTGTTAAGAATGGCCAGCATTAGCCCCTTCTAGAAGCAGAACTTGCAATGAACATCAGGAACTGCTGTGTCTTAGGCATTAATCAGGCAACAGCTTATGATGTTTTTTTTTTTTTCTTTCTTTTAAAATAGCCAAAGTCAAATCTCAACAGATCTCTAATGTCTTAAAAAATGAGGACCCAGCGCAGACTATGAGTCAAAAATACCCAGGACCAAATGAACTCAAAGGTTTTAATAAGCTGTTGAGTGTATCACTCAGTTCAGAAGACTCTTCTTGGACTTCAGCTGCTACTTAGGGGGCTTAACGTACTTTGTTTTCTCCCTTCTTTCTCCTTTGTGTGTGTTTTCAGTATTGAGCGTCAAGCAAATCTGGGGTCACCTACAGTCAGTTCATTTCTGCCCTCAGCCCTCATGCAGGGCATCAGAGCCTGGACACCTGGGTGAACTAGCCACCCCATCTTCTGATGACCTTGTTTCTCTTGCTGCTGCCGTGGGGAGCAGAGCCCACCTCCCCGTCTCCCTGGCTGAAGGGTCCTCATGCAAAGCAGACAGCAATACTCCAAAGGGGTGTAGTGGTTGCTGCCCATCAGTGTCTAGTGCACACACCTGTGTGTGCAGCTGAACCTCCCAAGGGAGGTGCCTGACCTAAGGACTATAGTCCCCTGGCTTTCAGGCTGGCTGAACCAATCAAATTCCTTCGTTCAGAAATTCAAACTAAAGAAAAATAGAGACAGCACATTCATTTACCCACTTTTTTTTTTTTTAAGATTTTATTTATTTATTTGATAGACACAGAGCACACAATCAGGGGGAGCAGGAGGCAGAGGGAGAGGGAGAAGCAGGCTCTCTATTTAGCAAGGAGACCAATGACACAGGCTCCATCCCAGGACCCTGGTAGCATAACCCAGGACCAAGGCAGAGGCTTAACCGTCTGAGCCACCCACTGGTTTTAAGAAATTAAAACCCCACTGGTTTTAAGAACTACCTCTGGATGGTCATGGAGTGGAGGCAGACACAGGGAGACCTTGCCTGCATGGAGGGGCTGCTGGTGGTCCTGCCAGAAGAAGCAGATGTGAGGGGTGTGGCCAGGCCTGACCAGAGTGGAGAGCCAAAGGGAAGTTTC